>NC_080634.1:104072141-104378838 GCF_027579445.1 Ammospiza nelsoni
AATCTTCAGATGCATAAAATATGTAGCTACCGCAAAGGTAATCCCAGCCACTTCTGGGCAGTCAGCTACTTGGTTAAAGTTAAGCATACTTTTAAATGCTAAGCATGTGTATGAATCTTATTACCACAATCAGGATTTTGATCTTTATTAGACCTCAAATGGTTAAAAAAAATTAATAAATTTTTGGTAATTTGAAAACTTTCACTCAAATAAATTATAAAACCTAAAGTAAAAGAATCAGAAGAGTCAACAAAAACAAAGACAAGAAAATTGATGCTAAGTAAATCTAGACTTATTAATGGAATGGGTCACTGCTGATGTGACACCAATTAGACAATGGCTTACACTGCACAAAGGCTTTGAGTGGTTAAGCAAAGAAGAAATCACGGAAATTACAGTAGCCTTTGACAGAACATTTTACAAATAATTGTTTTATGTAGGCACAAAATGCCAACCAGGTCACAAAAAGAATCTGTGAAACTTGTCCTGCAGCACAATTATGACTGTAATGCACCACTTCCTTTTGACCTTTTGTGCCTACAGAGGACTTTCCTAAACTTTAGCCCTTTGGCACTTACGTTCCTTGCAGATGTAAAATTAGATCCTTGTGCAGACTTACTACTCAAAGTCCTTCTGCTTTAACACAAAACAGAGAAGTTTCTCAAATCAAGTAATTTTTACACAGGTGTTGGGAGGAACTTACTGAAAGAAATCAGATTGTAAGAGTAGTAGCAGCATCAATTAAAATCAGTTGACAGACTATTAGACATTTCTACTGTAAAAGCTTTGTTATCTATTGACTGGTATTTGCTGAATATATGTTTTTCACAGAATCACTTGGGGGGTAATCAGCTGAAATGCATCTATTATTGAAGGGAGGCAAATAAACTGTAAAAAAATTCCAGCAAGCATCTCTTTGAAAAGCTGTTAATGTCCCAAGTTATCCAGAGGAGATAACTTACATCTGGCAGTAGAGATGATCTCTATACTGAAACAAACTCCGGTCAGCATAGTTATTGAATCTGGCTAAGCAACAAAGCTTTGGAAACCATGCATCTTACACAATCACTAGGAGAGCTCTTGCAGGTAGACAAAGGATTCCACAAACCACTAAATGATGACTTCGAAAATCATTAATCAGTTAGGGATGGAGATGGGCACTACCTGATCAAGCTGCCCTGTGATGGTCAAGGATGCTCAATATTCAGGGCAGAAATTGCTGGAAGAGAAAACAAGGAGTTTGTCCCTCTGTGCATCAGTAAAAGACAATCAGAAGCTCCACTCTGACTGAGATTTTCCCCACTGTCCAGACAGACAAACCTCTCTCAGACTTCCTTTGTATGCCTGGTAGACAGAATGTTCCTCCTTTCAGCCTTAGGACTGTGCTCCTTCAAGCACAGCCAGACATAAGTAAAAGAAAGATCCTTTCCTCAGCTCCTTTCCCAAGTCACACAACTCCACAAAGAGGATGTGCTCCCAACTACAGCATCAAGGCAAGCAAAGGCATTTCATTCAATACAAACCACTGCTAGCAGCCTTCTCCATGAGTCCTGGTTGGTTGGACAGATTTGTTTCTCTCCCAGAAAAAGAAATCTGGTCACCTTATTTTACTGTCCTTACTAGGACACTTTGAATCAGGAAGTGGTTATAAATTACATAGATAAATGATATTTTTTTGAATCTGCATGAAATAAATCAGTGCATTTTTTAAGGATAAAGGTGATGAAGATTAAGACTGGTGTCACATTTAAACTGAATCACTGATGCTATATAAAAATTCTAGGAAACAATAATTGAGCTACTCACATTAAAATCTCTTAGGGGATAGTATAATTTCCTATTATTTATAAATTGCATTCCATCAAAGCTTGATTCAAGTTTGTGATTTTTACCAACAGATATGATAGCAAAAGCTAAAAAGGATTATTCCCTTGCTTGAACTCAGTTTCTCTGAAAATAAAATCTTGGATTGTGTTGATTCAAAGGATTTTATGGTTCTTTTTCAGGGAAGAAGGAAAAATTGAGAAATGTGTGAGAAACCATTTGGTCATTTTAATAAAGGAGACATTACTGATAGTGATAAAGAAATTGGATCCTCCTGTAATTTTTTGCAGATGTAGACCCTACCAGCTGAAGATGGTGTAATGTGCCAGTTGAAGCACTGAAAAGTTGCCCTTATTGAAATTTTGTCCCAGCAAATGTGTAGAATGAGAATCAGCAATGCTTTCCTCTGTATTTATTCCCTGAACAGAAAATGTGTAAATTAATTATTTTAAGATGAAATTGATATATGCCCCAGTACTCCATGGAATTTTAGTTGCATGCATCCTGCTCTCATATTACACAAACGGTTGATAGACAGAAAAGTTGAAGTAAGTTGAAAGGCTTTAAAGGACTGATGCTCTACTTTTTTGTTTGGATAAAAACTAGTGAAAGCAGCAGGTCCTCACATGATCTCATCAAGAATTTGATTTTGATTTTAGAAATTATTTATAGACTGAGACTTTGTAAAATCTGGAAGAGAAATGCTAGACACACTCAGATCAACTTTTGACTGAATTACTATTTCAAAAGCAGTGCAGTGCTACTTACCACATTGCAAAGAGTTATCCTCTTCTACTGTCGTGTTATAGATCCAATCCTCCTTTCTCCAGCGTATAACACCACTATCCTGGCAGTCCTCAGATTGTGTTATATTTGCCTTGTCCCACATTCTGAACAGGTACAGCTCCCCAGTCATACCCTGGCGAGGTGATGCAGCTGTGCCTTGCAGCTTTGAACAGCCAAGTAAGAACTGGCCTCTTGCAGGCAAAGAAAATTTCCCATTTAGTTTCTTGTGTAATTTTACTTTTCCATTTATGAATAACTTCACCTCCTCATTGTCACTTTTCCACTGGATACATATTTGGTTCCAGGTGTTTTTATGAAGCCTTATTGATGTGCTTATTTGTTTTCCGAACAACCATATCTTCAATTTACCACGATCTCCTGTAAGTCCAAGATCAAACTTATTTGCAGAGAGATTGGTGTGAAGAGTTTTTTCAGCATATACATATGCTGTCCATGGATTGTTAGAGGAATACAGCTTGAGGTGCACACAGACAAGGAATTCTCTCAAGGAATGCAGAGAAATTCTTGGTGACATACTCCAAGGATCTTCACACGCAGTCTTAAAGACAGCTTTGTATCGCCCTAGGAAATCCTCCTGATCTAAATAAAGAAAAGGTGATTTGTAAAACCTTTAGGTCTTAAAAAAGATCCTTTATATAAAAGTTATTCTTCCATATAGTATTGTTTCTAGGCATTTTCCTAGGAATTTTCAAAACAACACATTAAGAAAGATCTTGTAACCCGTTCCTTTAGATTTATTTTTGTGGTAGGGAAGTGACAAATTTGGAGGCAGTCAATAAATCCTAGCTGCCCACGAAAACTTTGAAGTAAAACTTATGCACAAGAACAAGGATGACCATGTAGAATCACAGAATCATTTAGGCTGGAAAAGACCTCCAAGATCATCCAATCCAACTGTCAACCCAGCACTGCCATGTCCACCACCAAACCATGTCCCCAGGTGCCACTTCTACACATCTTTTAAGCACCTCCAGGGATGGTGACTCAACATCTTCCCTCTGCACCATGGCTCAATGCTTAGCAACCCTTTCCATGAAGAAATGTTTCCTAGTATCCAATCTAAACCTCTCCTGCTACAACTTGAGGCCACTTCCTCTTGTCCTATTGCTGGTTACTTCAGAGAAGAGACAGAGCCCCATTTGGCTATAACCTCCCTTAAGGTAGGGAGCAATAAGAGTCTCCCATGAGCCTTCTTTTCTCCAGGTTAAGCAATCCCAAGTCCCTCAGTTGCTCCTCACAGGATTTGTACTCCAGAATCTTCACCAGCTCCATTGCCCTCCTCTGAACATGCTCCAGCACCTCAATGTCTTTCTTGAAATGAGGGGCCCAAAACTGAACACAGGATTTGGGATACCAGTGCCAAGCACAGTGGGACAGTCACTGCCCTGGTCATGCTGGCCACACTATTGCTGATCCAGGTCAGGATGCCATTGGCCTTCTTGGCCACCTGGCACACACTGGCTCATGTTCAGCAGCTGTTGATCAACACCTCCAGATCCTTTTCTGTAATGCAGTTTTCCAGCCACTCTTCCCCAAGCCTGTAGTACTGCAGGGGATTGCCGTGACCCAAGCACAGGACCTGGTACTTGGCCCTGCTGAAATTCATACAACTGAGGCTTTATTCTGCTCCTCATCCCTGTCTTCCAGCTCAAGGGCCTGGGTACTCTGAGACCAAGGCAAAGAAAGCATGAAGTACACCAGCCTTTTCCTCAGCCTTTGTCACCACATTTCCCCTTTAACCCAATAAAGGCTGGAGATTCTCCTTTGCCATTTTCTTGTAAAGTATTCATACAAATATTTTTTGTTTTTATGGCAGTAGCCAGATTCAATTTTACTTGTGTTTTGGCCCTTCTGATTTTCTCACTGCCTAACCTTAAGGCATCCTTGTAGTCCTCCTGAGTTTCCTGCCCCTTCTTCCAAAGGTCATATAATTCTTCTTTCCTGAGTTCCAGCCAAAGCTCTCTGTTCAGCTAGGCTGATCATCTTCCCCACTGGCTCATCTTCTGCTTCTTTGAGCTGCTTCTGCCCCTTGGAGAACTCCTTCTTGAAGCAGAAGTCCAGCCTTCCTGGACTCCTTTGCCCTTCAGGGCTGCTTCCCAAAGGACTCCATCAACCAATCCCCTAAACATGCCAAAGTCTCCCTTCCAGAAGTCCAAGGTGGCAGTTCTGATGAGTCCCCTCCTTAAGTCTCCAAAAATCAAAAGCTAATAATTTTGTAATTGCTGAGGCCTCCAACCATACATCATCCATCAACCCTCTCTGTTCATAAACAACAGGTCCAGCAGGCACCTTCCCTATAAAAGAAGTAGTTCCAGACAATGCCTCAAACACTGTAACTTGATTGTAACTGCTCAATTCTTGTAGGTGCCTCATTTCTTTCATTGTCCCAGTACAGGAAAGGACAGACTGTTGTGGTTGTAGATGTGAACTCTTTGGAGATGACTCTTATTTTGTGGAAAGATGCACACTTCAATTGCATAATCATTATCATGGCTGCTTGCTTTATACTGTACACAGCAGCATCAAAAGAAGAAAAAGTTCCTTTGGAATATGAGATGGAACAATAGAAAAATTGAACAGCCTGTCAGATGTTCAGCTAGTGCAAGAGAACACACTACTGACACCTTTAAGGAGGTAACTATTTATCAATATATGCAGAGCTTTTATGAACGCTCCAGAGGACGTATGGGATTAATCATGATTGGTCAGGGTTAAAAAGCAGAAAAATATCATCCAACATAGGAAAAAGCCTTTTCCATTAGCTCCTCTGTAAGAAGAAAAACTTCCAGGCAACTTGGATCAGGGTTTTTTTTCCAGGGTAGGTTATGTTCATAGTCCTAGTTAGCTGTCAAGATCACAGCCAGTTCTTCTGTAATGCGCTCAGGCAACCGGAGCGCCAGCTTTCATTAGACCAGTTCTGACAACTTTTCTGTCTCTTGACCTCCAGGCTCTCAAATTTATTTTTCAATAGCAACAAGGAAAAACAAGGAGAAAGTTCCTAACTTCCAAGTGCAACTTTATAGGTACAACCTACCAGAAACATTTGAAACAGAAAATATATCAATCCAGTTTCATGGAAAGTCATTGATGCCTATTCTTGTTGCATCCTATAGATCTGAGAGTCTCTTTGTGATGCTAACTAACAGAAGTTTGCAGGCATTTTTCACAACCTGGAATCGTTCCTGAAGTTCAAAATACGTGACAGAAGTGCTATGCAAGGCCGTAGACCAAACAAAAACTCTCTGGGTACAGGCTACAATTAGATGAAAATCCTATATAGCAGACAGTGGATTCTGAATGGTGAGTTAATACTTAGATCGGTTCTAAATGGCAAAGGAGAAGAAAGACACACTTGACCCAACAGCAAGCCTCCCCTGCCTAACCCTGCAGCATGAATTCACTCATTCAGTTTGGCCACTTGTCAGAGTCTGAAGGCAAAATCTGGGATACCCAGCTAAGAATACTTCAAAAAAATTAAAAACTAATTTTTAAAATTACTTAAAAGCTGGATGAGGAAGACTAGACGGGAGGCGAAAGTGTCACAGAATATGAGATTTTTCAAAATGGGGGCTCAAATATACCTACCTTTTTTAAGTAAAATTAGAACAGATGTCCATCTGACAGCATGGACAGGTCATAAGGAAACTGATTTTATAAAGGAAATAGCCAGCTAGTTACATGCCAATACTGGGGACACATTCTTTCCAAATAAAAAAATTGCTCAAGTCTTTCATTATTAAGTAGAAATTGACTGGTAAGGGAAGTTTCCTGACACAGCTTCAAAACTTGAAGTTACTGTTAACTATCCAGATTGACAGACTGGAATTCCATTCCTGAGCAAAAATATTAATCAGAACTTGCAGTATCATCAGCAGACTTGGCTTGGGAAGTGAATGAATTCTGAGAGAGGCTTGATTTCATGTTAAGCATTAAAGCAGTGTTGATATGCAAATAGTGGATTAAAGGGTAGCTAATTTCTATTACATTTTTTAGGGGAATTGTGACTTCAAAGTTGTCAAGGGAGCCAGAGCAGACACAAACTTGTAGATGAAAAACAGTTGTAAGACAGCCAAGAGAAATTATGCAAAATGACATCAATCTGCTGATGATTCTTCTGGTCTGCTTTATATAATCCAAAAAGACTGCTGTTGATCAAGATGCAAGGCCTGAAGAATTAATTTAAACTAAGAAAAGTGTTTACATAGAAAGGTCTACCCTTCTGGAAACTGGAAAGATGGCCCATTTTGCTCTAAACAGTCATTAAAAAAAGTGCCAAAAAGAGATGTCAAAATTAAGAGAATGGATACCAATACTATCTGAATTGTTGCAAGGCTGGAAATTTTAATATGCTTCATCTACTGAAAGAATGCTGAAAAAGCAGAAAAGAAATTGTAATCATAGTCAGAAAACGCACTTTGTTGTTCCAAGTGAGTGCAGTACAGCATTATGTTAGAAATTAATTATCAGTATTATCTTGAATAAGTCTCCTTGCCATGTGGGTGGATGCATTGTAAGCAAGAGATGACGTTACAGTAAAGCCTTTAGAAGATCTGTTAATCATCACTGACTTTCTCCAGCAATGGTGGCTGTGGGCTGTGACCCACCCTTGACCATGGAACCGAGGAGCTGGAACTGCCTGTGCTCTAACAGAGGCATTCCTGGAGTCTCTTTGCATGCAGACAATGCAACAAATTCAGAAAAGTAGCCATGAACACACCTTCACAGCACAGAAAAGGGAGCATAATGGGAAGAATGCTTCAAACAGCTCCAGAGTAAGAAAAATCCAGAGTAAGGAAAATATAAATAATGATAATAATTAAAAAAAAAAAAAAAGAAAAAAACCCCAACCACAATTTGGAGTGAAGGAAACTCCATTCAGTAGTAATCATGGGCTGACTGTTCAATGTCTTTTGCTGTATTTGGGCATGTAAGCCTTTTCAGAAATGAAAATTTTTTCTTCTTACTATACTTATCTCTAAGAGATAGAAAACCTGGGGGTTTTGTCCTCACTTAAGCTAAAAGCATGTATTTAACAAGCATGTTCTCTTAAGCCCTAAAAGAAATCCTGAAATGCATGCACATACTTCTAAATGTTTAAAATTCATTTTCTGAGAATGACAATATAAACCCAAAATGCATCTCTTTCTTTTTTCCAAACAGTTTTAGACAGTGATAATTGTCATCTTTACAAGAGATAGCCATTAGGTATTAAGAATTAGGTAGATATTCAGAATTAGACCTACGGGAGCAGATTCTCTCACTACATGAGCACCAGTGTTATTTTCCTTCTCTTACTAATAACCTCTGGATCAGTATACAGCTGAGCATTCTCTTGAATAAAAATAGTCACAAGTTCCTATGTCTGCACAATCTGGCTTTTAACTAGTAACAGTAGTTATTAACTTCCTTGCAAGTGTTTGCCACCTGTGACACATTTGGCTCGCTACAGTCCATTAAAATGACGTCAAAAGACTCTGGTATACTCACATATTCCATCTCGAGCTCATAACTCTTTTTTATAAAAAGCCTAAAACACTAAACTTTCTACATGTGGGTCACCTGATTCTGTTGAATATTTTAAAAATCTGAAGCTAAATCCCCAAAATCAATTTCATCCCTCCTTTTCATTCACAGTTCTATTTGTTTAGCTGGGGATAAACAACATCACCTTATCCAGCATCCTGAGCATCAAAAAGAACACAGGAAGTTCTTCCCTCTTCGTATTTTTTGGAGAGCACAAACATACTTTGACATCTCAGATGAGGAAAGAACTGAGTAGAGATGCTGCTGACACTACTAACTGCTGACAGCCTAAAACAAAAACACCCCAATAAAACAGGGGGAAAACACAAACACACTTGTGTCAGTTTAGCTTTCTTTGATGATTAATGACAGTTTTAAGTGATACAAAGGTGAAAAATGAAATCCCTCTTTGCTCACTTCCTCAGAACTTTAGATACAGTTAAATTTTCCCTGGAAAAAATCTTCTATGACATCTGTCCATCTGCTGAGCAGCTGTGTCCTTTTCACTATTTAAAGTGCAAGAGGTTAACACCTCTCCATCTTAGCAGCAGGTTTATCTCCTGAATCTCAGATTCTGTCTCAATGGAAACATTTTGTAAAAGTTACTGTATCTGGAGAATTGGAATCAAACTGAGTCTAGTCTGTAAACCATAAAACCTCATTGGTTGTACAACATCATTAAGCAGGCACACTTAAATTTAAAAAAATCAGGCAGTAAATCAGAGCTGCAAGTTCTGATCTAGAGTAAAATAACATGCCATGACACAGATGGAAGGTTCTGAAACTGGCCATTAATCACACAGCAAAAAACACTTAGAATTTTTAATGCACTAAGCACATTATTAACATGATAAATGCACTACATGCTACTGACAATAGGAAGCTGTTTGAATGACAAGCACTGTTATCTTTATCAGCTGAGGTCCAGAGCAGTAACAGACTAACCATCAATTTACTGAAAAAACTGAAATTTCTCAGCCATGAAAAAACACAAATTATTTTACCTCACTTTATTCTACTTAACCTTACACAAAAGCATCACCATGTCAGTTTTCCACATGAACCTTATGAATTTATTTTTCATTTACTGTTACATAAAGAGCTTAAACTGCCACATACAAATACTTCATTTCTGTTACATGCTTTGGGCCTTACTACCTTTTCCTTAGCCATATTCAGATCCACAACCAAGATCAATGCAGATGTTCTACACTCACACACACCCTAAATACAGAAAAGCTCAAAGGATCTTGTGGTGTTTTTGTAAGAGCAATCTAAAAGATTTAACAACATATTCTGAAAATAACAACACTTCCAGCTCAAAAAACCCCCAGTAATAATTTGTCTTGTTATTATAAATTGTGTTTTGGTTCTCTCCTCATCCACAGCCTAGAAGAAGTTACTACCAATGATATTTTATGAAAACATACAAAGCATCCAAAATGCTAAGCACCAAGTGTTTCATTTCTTGTTAGTGACAGTTTTTCCTCTTGTTTTCAAGAGGCAAAAACTTGCCTGGTTGAATATATTCAAAAGTCCTATTCATCAAGTCTAATGGTATTTATTTGGAATACTAACACTAGACCAATCAGGAAAAAATTCTCTTACCTTTGCTTGCTGTAGCCAAGAACAACTGAAGTAAAAGGACTGCTTGAACAATCCTGAATCTCAAGAAAATATCCTGTATTCTGCCAACACAGCAGTGCTGTTTTTCCCAGGCAACCATTCTAGAAAAAACAGATAAATAAATAAACCACAATGACTAGAAAACATGTAGGTGTATGGACATTATGACAAAATACGTTTCCAACATGAGCATAAGCCTTCCCAACCCTGTTATAGTATTGGGTATATATTGCACAGAAATACCCAGATACTCTGTATATTGCCAAGACACTAAGAGAGAAAGAGATGTTTGATGAAAAAAAAAAAAAAACCAAAGAAAACCGATCCAAGCTCTAATTCTCCAAAGACTACAAACACATCAGAACATAGCCATGACTCCTTGCACAAATAAGACTTTCAGCATTTGAAAAACAAATTAACAAAACCCCTCCAAAGGATTTGCACACAACATAAAACCCAAACAAAAGCTGACAGAGCAATCATAGAAAGGTTGTCCAAAAGCTTTATTAATCTCAGTATGTAAGAAAGCATCTCTTCAGTCCTCTACCCACACTTTCTCTCATGTGACACTTTAACAGCCACAAATCACTGTGGGCAGCAAGTTCATGAACAATATCATGAAAACCTGTTTTTTCCACCTTTCTGTTATAAGAGATACACTTCTATGAAATATTTTTTAAGATTTTTTTTAAAAAGGTGCATCTGAATTCTTTACATGCTGGAAGAAACATTCAAGCGCTTTTTCTTATAAAAAAAGTTTAGATACATAGTGGCAAGTGATTCTGTAGCTGATTATTGAAACATGCAAAGCAGTAAACTTTACAAATTGAATATCTTCCATGTATCAGCTTTAGGGTGGATCAGAGCACTCTGCCTGACACCAGAAGTTTAACTTGGCCATCACAAGTTGGGTGCATCTGCAAGTGCATTGGTTAGCACTCACACTGCTCACAGACTGCACTGAACTTCTGCTCAGGCTGTGTCAGATTGCAGTAGCTTCCCTTCTTTTCAGGCACTGCTAAGTGTCTTTCAGAAGTTTTATATTTTTTTTTTAAGGTTGGGGTTAAAATGCAATGTTTTTGAAAGATTCACACAAATGTAAATATTTATTAATTTACAATGGTTACTATGGGCTGAAGTAAGCCAGCGAAGTGCCACAGGACTAAACTAAGAAACAGTGAAGTTGCTAGGTAATTGAAACTTTAAAAATTGATTAAACATATGTGCAAATAAATTATAAATATATAATAACATAACATAGAAACCTAAAGCAAAGGCTTTTTTAAAAATAGAGCACTGCAACATTGTTGCCAGTGTTTTCAAGGATTGCAACATGCAACACTTCTAAGAAATAAAAAAAAGCTGACAAAATAAATCATATGCTAAAACAATAGTCATACCTAATATACACATTTCTCTGCAAACAAAAACAAGTAAAAAAAAGCCAGAAATGTCAATGGTGGGCTAGCTCTCTAAAGATCCCCAGGAAACCTGTTCAAACCTGTCCTCAGCTTGCTTCTCTGAATGCCTAAAAATTGTGTATTAATAAAGTTGTTCTATCAACAACCTGAGTAGCAGAATTAAATTAATTATCCTAAGAACCTGATAATGAAAATCGTTGTGCTTAAATATATCTGACAATTTCAAGGACTGTGCATTTACAATGTAATTGTCCTAGGGTTAAAAGAGATGCTCATCCAAAAACTGTTTCCTTTCTTTAGTTACTTGCATTTTGCAGTCTAGTCTCAAATTAGGTCACTTCCAAGCAAAAACAAGCTGCATATTTGTTCATACATTTTTATGGGGAAATCTTTTGTACACTAAACCACCCATCCATAGTGATGTATTTAGACAACAACAAAAAAAAAATTTGCAGCATCCCTTTTCTCTACCACCTAGACACCAAGAGTTGAAATGTGAACGGGATGGAGCCCAAAAGTACTCAGTGGCACCCACAAGTGCAGCCATTGATGCTGGGAAGCACTGAGGCAAGCTGCTTGCTTTGTGCCACATGTGATACTGACTGAGAACACTCCCACATTCCCTGCTTTTGTTTTCTCCCTAAGCCTCAGCCCTGCAAACAGATGCACATGAAATGAGCTGACTAGGACAGAGGTTTACTCCTGAACCACCAGGCATGCCTTCTGTTTTGTTTGGCAGAGCTCATTAGACAATGATGTTAGTGTCCCACCCCCAGAAATAAAAACTGCATTACAAAAGCCTAAATTTGAGTACATGAGCCAAGAAATTCCTGGTAGTGACTCCAGCTCTGCCTGAGCACTCTGTAGCCCTGAGGAGTTTGAATGGACCTCCGTTTAACTCTGGCATTTCAGAGGGAGCTTTGCTAATATTTGCCCAGTGTTTAAACAAAAGGCTGTAATAAAGACTTTCTGTACATTTAGGTTTTTGTCTCATCTGGGGTTTTTTGACATTGTACTCACTCCAAGAGATGGGCCTGGCAAAGACAAGTAGGGACAGAGTCAGAGCTTCTTGCTGACTGAACACAGTCACATCAAGAACTCCAAAACTATTCAAAGCTATGAAGGAAAATTAATGATCCCAGGCGAAGCAATAAAATCTAGATAACAGGAATATAAAGTGAAATACTAACACGGTCAGCTCAACTGACTTTTTGCAAGACTTTGAACAGCTACACTAGTTCAAGACTTGTTCCAATGCTCAGATAAAATATACAATTAAAAGAGTTGGGAAAGTAATGTTTGTGTTCCTTTATTTTTGCAACAAAGTTGTTTAGACACTACTAAAGAAAAATACGCTGCTATCTTTGGCACTTTTTTAATTAAAAAAGCAAGATATAAAATACAATTTCACCATATCTATTCAAATAAAGATCATATGATACATTCCAAAATATTTGGTCATTATGTTCTTCTCAATATTATTTAAGCCCTTTTCTGTATTAGAATCCTAAATCTTCATTCTTAATGATCCTGAACAGTAATGTAATCGCAGATTTATAGTTGTGAACATTACAGAATTAGGCATAAGGGATTCTTTTCATTTGTTATTAATTTGCTCATGTGTTCAAATGAACATTTTATTCTTCTTCATAATAGATGAATATAGTGTGACTCAGGGAGTCCTGCATAATTATGCATAGTTTTTGCAGCAGGATGAAAAATTTTCACATGTATATCAAGCAAATCTAATTCAGTACAACAGTTACTGAGCCACCCAAGTGTGGGAAAGAATTCTGTGCACAGACTTCAGGTGAAGATGTAACCAGCTGGCTTCCCTTTCTCAGTTACAACTAAGTGGTTTTTATTTGCAAAGAGCTAAGTGTCTGAAATAGATGACAATATAAAACATTTCTTTATGGTCAGCAGAAAAAATGAAAATTCAGAAAATAGAAATTAAAGGCTCAGGCATAAATGCGTTATGTCTTGTTTGCTCTCCATGAAGAGTGTCTTATTTTGACCAATGGCAACCTTGCACCCAGGTCTTACAACATTTCACACCATCTTATTAATTTGAAAGTAAACTATAATTGAGAGTGCTTTTCTTAAAACAAATGAACAAATATATTTTGAAAAAATTGGAATTTTTTTGTTTGTCTGTTGTGTTATACACGTCACAGTTCTGCACTAATATCATACTCTTTGCAAATTACAGAGGTTAGTGGAAACAAAGACAGGAAGATGATATAAAAAAGGAGTTTGAATTCCTATCATTAATAGTAATTAGCTCATGCCCTGCTATTTCACTTTGCTACTTTCCAAGTGTGCACCCATAGGTGACATATCAAGACATTTAGCACTTACCTTCAGCAACTGCTTGCCTTGCAGTACAGCAGATATATTTTCATAGGATTAAAGCCAAAGAAAGTGCAAAACATAAATACAGCAGTTGTGTACTGTACCATATTTTGTTACATCACTTTTGGAAAAATTTCACATCCAAATTTCATAATTCCTGTTGAAAATACATATTTACTTGTGGAAGGGGCTAGCAGCGGGCCTGTTAGCTAAAGGAGCGAGAAGTAAGAAGAAGAAGAAGCTGATAAGGAGCTTTCTCCAAGGCCGTAACCAAGGAGATGGAGAGAAGGAAGATAAGAGCATTCTGCAGCTGGATGAAGCATTTTTAGAAAGTTAAGTGGAGTCAGAGTAACTTTTCACCAATGGCATATTGAATTATTGTGGCCAATAGCTAAGGTAGAAGAAGGGTAAACAACTGGAAAGTGTATAAAAGATCTGCCATTTTCATTAATAAACTGTTGCCAAGTGTTACCAACTGAGACTGCTTGTGGTCTCTGCTTTATGTCGTGACCGCCTCGACTGCAACATTTACTGTCAATCTTTAACATTTAATAAACAATTAGTTCTTTTATGCTAGGGTTGAGCCAGAGCAGGTTCTCACTGCCAATGCATAAACAGCTGGTTACAGAAACTTATGTTGGAAATCATGGCCCAAAACAATCATTCATTTAATTCCAAGCATGCTGTCTGCTGCTGCACCTGAAACTGCTTTGTTTAAGCCACTCTTATTTCATCCATGGTCTTTGGGTCTCATTCAATCTTCTGTATTCATCCCCTACTAAGATTGTAGATTTCAATAACAATATTTCCCAAATTTATAGAAGCTGCAGCTTAGGAGGAGGATAATAATGAATGGCAAGCTTCTGACTGCTCTTCTGTGATATTCTGCCTTATTCAAGTCTGCACCAGGTGACAAAAGGCTAAAACAAGCAAGAGAAACACATCAAACTGCCCAGGTATGAAAACTTCTTGATGTCTTTCAGAATGTAAAATTGTAGACTGCTTCCATCAACTCCTTATATTTTCCAGACTGGAACCAAAATGCAGTGAAGTTTTCATGTTATTTTTAAATTTTGGCTGAAGCAACTTAGATGTAATAGGGAGGACGCTTATGTTGGAAACTATTGTGTCACTGTAAATCTTGGCATATACAGAATTTACTGACTTAACAGCAGAAGTAGCACCACTGAGTTCAAAATGTTGTTCCATGGGGGTTTTTATGTGTTTTTCCAGAAGACAGTAATAGGATTATTACTGTCTGATAATAATTTGGTTTTCATTAATTTCAATAATTAATTAATGATTTCTTAATCACATCTGTAAAAACTGTATTCTATATAGTCACCATATTCATTTAGTCACTTTATATAAAACACCAGTTTTTTCTAAGACTGTAGTGGTAATATGTTCAAGTTCAAGGACCTTCCTCCAGACATAAATCATTACTGTTTTCAAAGATATTAAATATTTTATTTTTAATAAGTTGGCTTACAGAGAGCCACAAGCCACTTAAGCACAGAAATCAGTCATCTGCAAAACTCACAGTTGGTTGATTGAGTTCTTCAGAGAACTGGAGGATGAACTCTCTGAGAAATCCATTCCTTTGTTTAGCCTTTCAACTCTTGCAGGATGCTGGCACTAGAATAATTTTTTATTTTATTTTATAAATGCCCAACCATGCAAGCCAAGGTCTGCCTTCAGTTCAACTCACAGATCTCCCCTTAGATTAATGTAAAAGTGCAAACTTAATCACTTAGGCCTGTGTAAGTAGATTCAGGAGTTGAAGATGCTATTGCATGGCTCTCCATTATGAACCTCAGGGCCAAAAAAAACTGCACTTTTGGTACTTAATTCTCCTATAGAGCAACTTGTGCTCTAAATAGTGCAAAAACAGGACAGGGGGCAATTACAAACAGGATTTGTTCCCTCTTACCCAGACTGGAAATGTTTCACCTCCTCATGTCCAACTGTCACCGGGGAGATGAGCAAGAGACCTTTCTCTAGCTCTTATAAAAGTTTTACACTGTCCAGGAAATCCTTGTCTGCATGGTGTATTCCCTCAAGACCACAGCTTTACTCACATCCTCTATTAATTCCAGAGCAAACTAAAAAGCCCTTCACTGACAGTGCCTGAGCAGGTTTCCTCTTAAAAGAGTTTACAAAGTACTGGTGAAGCACAACAAAGAGAGATGCAATAAAAGTAGTTATGTTTGCCACAAGTCTGGTGAGTTCAGCTTCAGACAGGTTGTTTACATTTTCCCTAACACTTTGGGGGATGGAAGTATATTGGTTTAATGGAGGGAGGAAACAACAAGAAGAGTTCGGCAGAGTAGAAGACCACACAAAGGCTGGCACATCAGAAAAGATTAAAAGAACACTATGCATGCACCTTGAGCCATATAAAAGCATGAGAAAGGGTATATAGAGATACAACCACGAAAAAGTACACAAAAAGTTTTCAAAAACCTTTGTATTCAGCTACAGGACTTGATTTGATGGAGAGAGAAAGAGAGAAGGACAAAGACTTTTCTAAACCCCAAATATTTCTATCAGTGAACAATGTCAGCAGGCTGTGAGGAGTCAGGTGAGCACCAGGCATGCCAAAAAGAAAACTGTCCAGCTCATGCTTTCAATTTTCCTACTTTACAAAAAATATTTAAAAAAAAAGGAGTTCTGAAGGTTTCAGCTTACTGTAAGTGAAGGAAAAAAAAAAGTAAATAATTGTTTTTGCTCAGTTTACACTTTTCTTCCCTGCTCTCTTTTCCAAGCTCTCTTGGCTTGAATAGCAACACCCTAAAAAAGAAATTATACTGTGATTTCATCCGAAGCTTCACTTCATGGACTCACCAGGTCTCTTGGATCCTGCACTTAGAGCCATTAAAATTTCTCTGCTAGCTAAGAAGCACAGTATTTGGTGGAGGTTTTTTTTTGAAAGAGGAGGGTGGGGGTGGTTTATAACAGTCTCTCAGACTCTTTCAGTCGACAGCCCAATGACCAAAACTAACAGTTTGTACCACAGAGATAAAGCTCATCCGTTTGGAAGGATGGCTGCACTGAAGCAAGCATCTTCCTAAGTCCCACCAAAACTCTGATTTGGAATATGGCACCACTACCCTACACAGCCTAAGGAAATGCAGTCATGTTGGCACTTCAGTCTCACATGGGGTAAATATTTAGGGAACATCTATTAAGACATTCTAAGAAACAGGGTTATGCCAGAACAGCATTCTGGCCTCCTTTAGCACTTCTCCTCCTCAGAGTTCAATGTAAGTGTCTGCTGGTACCCTTGGCCATGTTAGACTACTACAACTGAAACAAGTCAGTCAATAGCAAACATTCATAAATACTTGAAACTCATCACATAGGTGAGTAGATGACTTGAAAGCAGCTCTAAAAAAGTTTCTTTAAATCTGAACCATTCATGTGCGTACCCCCACAAATGTATCAGCTCAAAATAAATTACTTTGTACAACTATACTCCAAATGGCTTTTTTCACCATCATCAACTCTATAAAAAAGTAATTTGCCTTCTCAGAAATAAACCACCATTACCACATTGCTGACTTGCCAAAACATAGATGAGGGTGAAAAAGTAAAGCCTTTTTAATCCAACTTATATGAACACATGGAGTGTGCTATGACTAAATAATGGAGGAACAAAGTCACTTCAAAACATGAAGCCCATCAGAAGCCCATTCAGTCAGATTATGTCCATAATTAGTTTGGTGCAAAAGAAACAAAGATATTCAAAGTCTGCTTGGGAACTTAGAACTTAAACAGGGAATTTAGCAGCATTCACAATCAGGCATGCCTAAATGTCTAATAAATCCAGGCAGAGAGAGACACAATCCTTTTTTCTCTAAAGAAAGGGACTTCCTAAGAGAATATTTTGACCACTAAAAGTATCAGTAAAAGAAAAGTTTTGTTATGTGTTCACAATAACATTTTCACAATTATCATAATCACATTACTCTTTGTCTTTCTAATTCTACCATTTCTAGAAGCGTCACATCTTGTCAAACATGACAACTTCCAGCAAACCTTCTGATGGATCTCTCAGACCTTAACTCCTCAATGATTCCTTTAAGGAACACCATAAATGAGGAAGTAGTGCTTAATTTGTGGGGGTTTTCTTTTTGGTAACTAAGGCATCACTTGAAGTACTCGTGCAAATTTCACTAAACAGAAATACTGTGATAATTCTTAGTAATTTTCTATGAATTCTACAGATTGAAAAAGTATATTAAATAGATTGAGGAACTTATAAAGTATTTCTTTTCTATCTACTGTCTTATCTAGTATAACTGACATTCTACAGTTTTCTTTTAAAATAAACAAAAATAAGCTCATTATGTTACTAACTGTACTTTTTCTATGACCTGTTAGGAACACTGTATTGAAGCAGCCAGCAGAAGAGGACCTAGAGCAGAACAACAAAATCACATTTTTATAAGGCATTAGCTTATAGAAGCTGCTGTGCCAAACAGTATTTATATTTCTGTGCTACAGAAGTCATCAATAAAAGACAGAAAATGCTGACTTTGGGATTTTAGAAGTGCCAGACACACTTCTAAAATCCTGTATCAGGATTCCCCTGCATGACACCTGCAATAAAGCTGTCCTGAATCTGATTTGGGAAGCACTCACAGGTTGAATACCTGTGGCATATAAACTATACAGCTCACAGCTGAAGACAAATCCATGAGACTCAAGCAGAGAGGAGTCTAATATGGATTTTTTTGTCTTTGATTTAATGTCAGTTACAAAAGACCCTTTGTCCTTCCTGAACAATAAGTTTCAAAGGTATTTTGTCACAAAAGGAATGCAAAACTCCCAAGTAATTGAGTCCTATTAATTACCATATAGTTATACAAGACCACCTTTTTCATAGAGCAATTATAGAACCTTTCCCAACTGTAACTCCACCAGGAATTTATGACTGGAAAGAGTAAGAACTTCATAATCATGAACATGTGTCTAACAAACAAAAATATCAACTTCAATTATGTTCACAACCTGAGCAGCACCTACCAACAAATTAATATTCTCTAAATCCTTGCATCTGGAAAAGAGCAAAGCTTTTAACTGAACCTAGATATACAAAACCACTAGCAGACTTACCATTTATCACAAAGCTAACATTTCAGGCCAAATAACATGACTTATTTATGCTATTTTTTACATTGGAGTCTATGAGATTACTTGCATGAGCTACCCTTACTTTGTCCTTCAAATAAGCTAATCTAATATTCCATTGAAAACATAAAACTCAAGTGTAGTGGTCAGTTTTAAAGCTAAACTGCATTTGCCAAGGCCAGTGATCATGTTACATATTAAGAACTAAAAATTGTTCAAATTTAACGAGAGTTATTCTCCCATGAACTCCCAAACTTTCTCAGTCTGCCAGCACTCTACAGTCACTAGTGGAAGACCTGACTAAGAGCACTCACAGCACAAAAACTGTAAATGGAATAATTAACTTGAGAATGGGAATCTAGTCCTTCATATCTCTCCAACTGGCCCTAGTTTGAGCCAATTTCTGTTGATGTATTAGAAATAGAAGCTTAACATTAAATTTGGAAGGCACTGAAGAAAAAAGAACATGCCAACAAACTCCATTTGATCTACAGAACTACCTTAAGACACTAAAGTAATATTAATAATGATACCAATAGCACTAGCTCACTTGGTACCATAGTAGAAATGACATAATATTGTCTTACAGTGTAACTAGAAAATTTTGTCGCCCCAATTTGTATCTGAGCAAATTTTATGTGCAATTTCTTTCTTGCATCTTCTTTCACAACATTCCACTTCAGAAACTTGTATTCATCATTAAATTTTATGTGTGCTACCTCAGTGAAGACAAGTACTTGGAGATCCTCCTAAGCAAAGACATGGTTTTTTTTGTTCTTTAGTTTAATTCAATAAACACACTACTGGTCACCTAGCAGAGGAACAAATTTTGCTTGGAAACAGTTACAGAAGTCTTCTTTCCACTTGGGAATTCCCTTAAGGCCAAAAGCCCAAGAACAGCAATATCAGCTTGTGCAGCTCTCTTCTGGTGATGATGTACTCTGTGCAAACAACAGGGAGGAACGTGTTCTGAGTAGGCACACATAGCACCAGATTTACTTTTTCAGTACAAATGACAGAACTGAAGACACAACTAATTTGCTTTGGGATTGATATCTCTTAGATCTGGAGGTTGTAAATTCTATTTTGGCTCATGTCGAAGCCCATTCCAACACACCTTCAGCGTTACTCAAACTCGTTTGAGCAGGGAGGTTGGAACAAATGACCCACTGTGGTTCCTCCCAACCTTACCAATTCTGTGATTTCATGGAAGTCAAAACCAGCCTAAGCTTGTGCAATCACACATTTAATTTGCTGGAGAAGCACGTCTTGAACTAGTTTACAAACATTTATTCCCTGTTTCCACATAAATCAATTCAAGAAAATAACACAGTAAAACAACAGAGTTGAGAATTGCTACAAATACTACCCATGAATGATGAAACCTATACATTTCCAAAGCAAAAACAAATTCAGTCAAGAAAGGATGCTTCCAGTACACTTAGCCAGTGAACATGATAAAAACCCCAGACACCACCCACCCGTCCCCCCAGCTCGAAATAATTGTTGTGCACAAAAGGTGACTGTGAAGACATCACCTTCATTGATGCAGGTTGTATGCAAAAGAGGGAAAACTTTCAAGCTGAATATATTCTCTGTGCCCGTTCCCACAGAAAATGGGTGTGGGAGCAAACCCCGACCCGGTCCTGCAATGCTGTCCCAAGGGGACATTACCCTGTCTCTTCGTCTAGACCGCATCCAAACCCCACCGACTCCTCTACAAAAATCAGTCACTTTTTAGATCAATTTCATCACGTTACTAAATGTTTCTCGCCGTTGACTGATGAAGCCTTTCATGCTGGGAAGCTGAAGGAGAGCTTTCCACCAGCAGTCCGGAGAGCGGTACCTGGTGAGCGCCGCTCGGGACGGAGCCGGGCCGCGCTGCCCGCAGCCCCTCAGGGCGGCCTCGCCCCGCACCGGCCCGGCGCGAGCCCCAACGGGCCGGGCCCGCCCGCGGCGCCTCCCCTCAGCCCCCGGGCCGGGCCAGACCCGCAGGGCCAGCACAGGGCAGGATCCGTGACTAAGCGGGAGCCGCGGAGCTCCCCGACCTGCGCTCCTCCACCCACCACCGCCGCCCCTGCGGGACCTCCCCGCCCTAAGCTCGCTCGTCCCTCCGGGAAGAGTCGGCGGGAAAGCCCATCCCAAGGGAGCCGCGCACCTCCGCCGCCCGGCCCCGCGGAGTCGCTCACCTACACCCTGCTCAGGGCGATTCCCATCCCCGCAGCCGCCGCGCTGCCCGTCCCTCCCGCTCTCGGGAGCCCCGCCGCCCCCGGCCGCCTCTGCTCCCGCATGCCCGCAGCCGCTCACCTGGCGCCGGGCGGCCGCCCGTCCCGTCCGTGCTGTCCCGCCCGTCCCGTCCGTGCTGTCCCGTCCGTCCCGTCCTGTCCTTGCTGTGCCGTCCCGTCCTGTCCTGTCCCGACCCGTCCGTCCCGCCGCGCCGCTCGCTCAGCACTGGGCACAGCAGGCGCGCCGGCGGCCCCGGCAGCTGGGACAGCCACTGGACGGGAGGCGGAGGCAGCCGAGGGAGGTGCTGCGAAAAGCCGAGGGAAGCCGGCGCGGCGGCGGCCGGCGGAGCCGCCCGGGAGCGGCCCCCGCTGAGCCGCCCCTCAGCAAGGCGGGCTCGGCGGCCCGGCCCCTCCCGCCCCGCGGCCCCGCGGGTGCGGGCGCGGTCCCGGCGCTGCGGCAGCGCCTGGGGCGTGAGGCCGGCCCGGCGAACAGCGCTGGGACAGGGCTTGGGGACACTGGGTGGCTGCGCACAGCCAGCTCGGGGGCAGGAGCTACCCCTGAGAATAAACTGTTCCACGTTCCTTGGTAGGCAACGTGCTCAGGGTTAAACCAGCCTTCTCTCTCAGAAAGTTTACTTCATCTTTAAAACAGACTTCATTTCATTAACCCCTAATGTTACCACAGATTTTGCACATTTAGCAGCCTTCATTGCATTTCAATGAGATTCATTTCTTCAGTCCCTTCAGATTATTGGTGGTGTAAATGAGCTTCACTACCATGATGGCAGAAAGCTGAAGCTGTGGCACTCCTCTTCCACTTTTCAATTGCTTGGAATGAAGCATATTCTGAAAAGGCAGGATTTTCAGTGACTCATACCAAATGCTTAGGAACTGCTCCTTGCATGTAGGCTGGTACCTAGGCACTGCTGAAAAGAGAAGAAAGCCTGGCTCCAGGGCATAGCTGAGGAAAGCACATCCAGAGGGGAAGGCTGGAGCTTTAGGCAACAATTCTTCTCAGTGTTACTGAAAAGATAAGACAGGGACAAATTCTAGGAACTCCAGACAGCAGGTCTTCCTGAGGATGCAATGAGTCCACATGATGAGCACAGTTTTGTAGGGAAATACTTACAAGGAAGAAATGAGGGTAGATAAAGAGGCTTGTTTCATTTTGTTTAGATCAGTGGTGCCTTTGGATACTTTGGAGCGGGCATTTAGTGGGACACAAGGCCAGTGCTTTTGCAGTTCCTCACATAGGAAAAAAACAGGAGGCATTTTTCTTTCTCTGCCTGGCTTAGTGGAACATCTTTCACTTCCTCAAAGGCTTAACACAAACTCTGTTCTCTTCCCAGGTTAAATCACCTGTGAGAATTATAACCACTTCTGATCTGGATGTCTGAGGTCAATGAGGAAGAAAAGAAAAATTGTCCTAAAGTTAGTGCTAAGGATGCAGTGCATAAGAATATCATTTGTCTATTTACCTAGTGACTCTGTATAAGTGCTCTTTTGACAAGTCCACAGAAATTGTTCTTTACCAATGTGGCTTAGTGATGTCTTCTCAGAAAGGCTAAAAGGTTCAACAAGGCTGGGAACTGAAGTTCAGGTTACTCCTGGACACCCTACCCATTGGTAGTGCAGGGTGAGGAAGCTTTCTGTGTTGCTTGTTGTGTGAAAGTGGTGTACAGATAAATGGAGGGCTGCCTCTGTCTATCTAACACCTCTGATGAATGATTTTGGGGTACAAATCAGCCAGTTGCTGAATTTTCAAGCACTGAAATGTAATTACAGGCAGGGAATTTATTTCAACATACTTTTTCTCTTTCCACTCAGACCAAGTTAATTTACTAGGATTTGGTGTGCAATTTACAAAAGGAAAACACTGAATTTATATTTCTGTTTATTTGAACTGTGTATTGCATACAACTGCGTGGTGTCCAGTAACACATAGAGAAACTAAACCAAACTGATTTGTAATGACCTAAAAACTAAGTAAAGAACCTAATACTCAGTGTATTTGTATTGCTCTGTTTAGCAGCCGTCTATGCCATCTATACAGTTCTAGGACTACACTGGATCTGGGCAGTTTTGCATAGAAGCCAAAGGCAAACTCCTATGCACTTACCAAGAAAACACACACTTGAGCAGGTCTGAGGAACAAGCATGGATAATTGAGTAACAAAGAACTTTTCAATCCCACTAGTTTTTTCATGCTTTTGAGAAAACACCAAAAAAAAAAAAAAGGTTACGTTAATTCAGATTGCTCAATGCCTCCTTTATTGTGCTTGTGCAATACTGAATGCTGGTTTAGTAGGAACAACAGGTGATAAATGCAGGTTTAAGGAAATGTTACTTCCTTGAAGAGAAGGAGTCTAATCTTCCCTCCCCAAACAAAATGATTATATGAAAACATCTTAAATAAAATTAATTTTTCTGGATCTGGAGGACTCTCCAAAAAATGGGAGGACAGATACCATAAACTGGTGTTGACATCCAGTCTGGCCATTGACCTACTGAGAAAATACTGGATTTCAAGGATTTTTATTTTCACCTGTGTTCAACAAGATTGAATGTAGAAACCTACAAACAACTCCAAAAAAGACAGTGACTAAATTCACATTCATTTCATCTAAACTTTAATTTCATAATATTTTTTCTAAATTGTTTGGGATTTATTATTATTACTACTACTACTACTACTTCTACTCCTACTCCTACTACTACTACTACTTTAAACTCTTTCTCTATTTATGTTTGTGTATGTATATATGTTTCCTAGGGAGATAAGACATTACCCTGACATGTTGCAGTATTAACTTCGTGTTTAGAATTTATGTATCCAAATGTAATTTGTTCTAATTATATAATACATGTCTTGGTAGGAAAAAAACATGTAACCGACAAGAGAAAGAGGAGAGTGGAGGTAGTGGGAGAAGTAAGGTCTGTTTCCCTTTTCATTTATGCTGTGAAGGTTTGAAGCTGTTGTTTCACAAAGATGCTTGACAGGATTTCACTATTTCTTAGTTGTCAGGATTGGGAGGCTTTGCCCTGTGATGTGTATATGGTCGACCCCAGGGAGCATAAATTTAGGGGACTGACTAATTCAGTGAATGGCATTAATGTAGTATGTTTTATGTCAAATCTAATAGGTCTAAAAAACAAAGCAAAAGAGATAATTTCCCTGGGTCTTGATTTTGTGGGGTTCTGTCTTCTTCTCTACCATGTGATATATTTCTGTGAACTCCAGAAACTGATTGAAGGTACAAAAAGCAGTTGAAATGGTTACAGTTCTCTGTTTCATGTATAAATATAGTCCTTCCTGAACATCACTCCTGTTCTACAATATCATGTACTAGTTATCAGTCATGTAAATTGCAGCTCTTTAAGTAAAAAATATATTAGGGCTTTTATTTTAACTGATGATAGCACTGGAGATTAAATAAAACTATCTATGTGTCCTTCAGTCTACTTTCTGCTTTTAGCATTACAAAGACATAACAAATGAGCAATTTTAGGATAAGGAAATTATATGGACTAACTGTGATGCTGAAAGGATTTGAATGTATCAAGGGAGGAGGATCCAAAACCTAATCTTAAAACTGCACATATTAGGCACAAAGTTGAGAGCTTGATTTGTGAAAAACAGCTGCCTCTCATAAAAATTTGTTCCTGACTAATAAATACATATCTTACAAAAGAGTCCTTGGAGTAGATACATCTATCTAACATTCCAATAGGATAACTACTTACTAATATTCTTGTGTCAGAAAGTAGCACATAGGTATGGGTACCATGAGCGTAGTGTTTGCTGAATGTTAACTGAGCCAACGTATGAAAGAAATCTCTTAGATATGTAATCATTAAATAAGGAGGTTTAGTCTATCCTGCTGTGATTTTACCCATGTTGTCAAATACTGAGTACAAAACCCAGGGCAAGATTTTCTCTTGACTGTAGTAGTTTCTTCATAAAAAGAGAAATATGTAATATTCCTTACTGAAGGTCCAGGAAGGGTTTTAAAACAGTAATAATAAAAACAACTGTGTCTCTGTGATTAACTTCTGAGCCTCAACTCACCAATGAAATATGCATTTCACTACTTGTATCATTACTGATGGCAAGTGATATTTACATTCCCCATGTTATTTGGCCCTGCTGAATTCCATGTTGCAGCCTGACCTGCTTGCACACACACAGCCATGTCCTGTCAGACTGTATTCCACTAAGTGTCCCTATTGCATTTACATTCCAAAATGGGGTAAAGGTGGAGGAAATTTCTTAAGTATTGAGGCCAAAAGAAATGAGAAATCTTTGATACTCTTTTCTTTGACAAAATTTCATGTACCTTACAGGACAAGTGAATGATTATATGCAGCAGACAGGATAAGCATTGTGTTCTGTTGGGTGATCAGGCCTTCAATAATTTTCCCTCTGTAAATGTGCTCATGCAACACTCCATTCTGTGAAACCGAAAGGAATTATTACCTGCTGGACTACAAGGTGAACAGAGCACAAACTGAAATGCAAGAAATGCCATTTAAACATAAGAAAAGGATATTTTATGGTGAGATTCATTGAACACTGAAGCATGTTGCCCAGAGAGCTTGTGGAGTCTCTACCCTTGGAGAGGTTCAGAAGAAGTCCAGATATGATCCTTGGCAACTGTTGCAGCAGCCCCTGCTCTGAGCAATAATTTGGACTGGACTATCTCTAGAGGTCCCCTCCAGCCTCAGCTGGTCTGTCACACTGTGAGAGGAATTTCTGCTGACACTGCTTTCCCTTAGAATAAAATATGCTTTTGGCCAAGCAAAGGACAACGATCCTCAAATTGTGAAAAACTTGAGTGTGATGAAAGGCTCACATGCCCAAAAGCCCAGACCAAGGTGCTAATCAACATTATGGGAAACTACAAGGAAGGGTTGCCAAGGAAAGCAATTCTGAAGAGAACACCTGGAAAGGACAATTAAACCTTTCAATTCTCTATTTATGGCACTCACTCTCTTTAAATTGTACTGACATTTATATTTCCATTAAATAAACATTTTAAAGGAGTTATAACTTGTCCATAAAAAGTAAGTCTGTGTGGATCTTGGCAGGGAAATTCTCATTCTGGGAACATTTCACATTTTTTCTTTTCTTTTTTTAAAACTTTTTTTTACAAAAAAAGCTCTGTTAACCTCTGAAAATTGACACTGGCTTTAATGGTTCCACATTAAATGCTCTTGTGTTGTAAGACTTTTATCATAGCATGAACTGTTAAAATAAAGCCAAGGAGGTGACTATACCCCTGTTGATTCCTACATCTGTGTAACTGGTAAAGCAACAGAGAAAGATCTTTTTTATCATGGAACACTTTTCCAGTGTATGGTCTGCAGTGTGTATCTTTCACGTACTAGGAAAAGGATTTTAGCTTTCATGCCAATTCCTTTCACCCCTGAAAACACTTTTTTTCTTCTTTGCCTGAGAGGAAAATTTGTGTTCATAGTTGTCCTGTCTTAACTCTGTTCTTGGCTTTGTTATATCTTTTAAACAAAGTATGTATATCTTAGCTGCAAAATAAGAGATGGATGGTGTAAAGGCAGAGTAAAATGTAAGGAGCCATCATGTTTTGAGGAAGGCAATCTGCTTTTGGTGTAACAAAGGAGAGGAGATTTCCATCTCGATTTTAACTCTACTATTTACTCCCCTGTTTTGTGGTGTTGATCTCTGCCCACTTTGTGAATGACTGAATCAGGGAGTGTGGGGAGACATTTGGAAACTGTTTCAGTACTTCTCAAAGACCTTTCTGCTGAAGTTTCAACTTCCTTTTCAACCTTGTCCGTTTTTCAATCTTTTGCTAGGTTTGGAAGTAAGGAAAGTTGTTCTTAAAAGGTCAGCTAATCCACCCTGCCTTTGATTTCACACCAGCATAAGTCTGTTGAACAAAGTTTCTTTTTAATCATACTAAAATGCTTGGGAGGAAAAACAGAGTTGGAAAACGTTTTTCAGAAGAGGGTTTCCTCCCTTGCACTGCCAGGGCTGCAGGAGTATATACACATGAAGTCACAAACCTGACTATTAATAACTGGTATTCTGCAGAGGATTAAACAAAGGAAACATCTAATTTTCCAAGCACTTCAGGGTATGAAGACTTTGCAATAAATGATTTCTGAGTTGAAGACTGGAATTTCTAGTACTATTAAGTGGCAGCTTCTGGGACAGGCTTTGTGCAGCTGGACAACCTACTGCAGGCTGACTCTGTTGCAACAAGCCTTGCACGTGGTTGGAGGCAGGTACTCTGCATGGTAAGAGCCATCACATAGCTCATGGCTTATCTTCACCTGGGATGCATTGGAAGCACTCGTGGTATATCTGATTGAATTGGTCGTTAAAAGGTAGACAACAATTAGATTGTTCATCAATAGAAGAGAGGTCATATTCAAGTAAAATTCTTTTTATTTAGCCTTTTAAAATGTTGACGGTGATGCTAACATGTTGGTGTCAGAAATCTTTGTCTAAATAAACCTCATAAATCTCAGCACTGCTGTTAGTTGGGGTTTGACTGACTTGCTGAATGCTCTGTGCAGAATATCCACTTCTACCTAGGTAATATAATTATCAATATTAAATGATAAACAAAATATAATTGAGATTGAAAAAAAGAGGAGCATAAAGCCTCAAGTTCCAGAAAAATAATGTTTCTTTTAGTCTCCTAGGTCTGTCTCATCAAATAGTTTGGAATATATTTTTATAAGTTGTAAGTCTTTCACAAAACAGGTTTTTATTTTTTAAAAACCAGATTTTCCAACTGGAATTACTCAATTGCAAAAACATGTTTTTATAATAGAAGTATTACATTTTGTGTCGTTGGGCAACCTTGTTTTGCCAGGGTTACCTTTCTGTAGACCCTAAACTTTTCTGGGAGAGGGCAAATTGTTTCCTTGATGTTTTTTTTTCTTGTGAATTATCTTTTATCACCTTCAGACTTAGGCTGGCTCTGCCATAAGTTTGGATGTTACATAATTCTCTAGCATATATTACCTCCACTATTAAATTAAAAATTTATCAAGGTCCTGAATCTTTACATTATTCATTGGAAACAGATCCTGAGCAATAGCATCTGTATTTCAAGTATAGCTCATTCCTGTTCAAAACATCTGAAGAAATTCTCCACAATGTTTGTTTTGAGGACCTAGGTTTTATTTGAGTGATCAATAGGCCCTGTGGAAATCTTCTGAGCACAGATGAAATACATTATTTGCATATGTCTTTTGGACCTAGTCCTAGAATTGGACCTAGTCCTGTCTTTTGGAAAGACCATGACTTTATTTTTAGGATCTTTTCTAAGTGATAAATTATTTTCTCTTAATTATCTTATCCCTTGGTCACTGTATTAGTTATAGATTAATTTTTGCAAAGACACAAAGCTCATTATTAATGTTGACAGAAATTTGTCCTGCCTTTCAGTAAAGGCCCTGTGGTGGTCCCTTCTACCTCCAGGAAAATACTGAGAAGAGAATTCTTAATTCCAGTTTTTATTAATCTCTTTGTCAAAGATTTACTAAGTCTTAAGAGGGGTTTTATTTATTACTCTCTTTTCAGAAAGGTCTATTCAAATGGAAATGGATTGGAGATGCAGCAGATTATATTGGGTTCTTGGGATGGAAAATGACCATGTCCATGGCCACAAATAAACAAATAAAAGGGACAAAAGACAACTCTGTTACATGTCTGAAAATTATACTGCCAAACAAAGTCATTGAACAGCTGAGATCATCATGACAGCAGACAGCTGGAACTTGCTTCAGTAAGATGCAGTTTTGCTGATATTGGCATAAGGAAGTTGCTTGAAGCAGTCCTCAGTTCTCCAAGGATACTGTGGAATGAAAAAATAGTACAATGAAAAAATATGCAAGAATATGGATGTCAGTATTCATAGAGTAGAATCCATTTTTTTCTCAGTAGTTGTGTTCAGCCTTACATTCCCAATTATTTTTAAATCCATTGTACTCTGAGATTCATATATGGTCTTTGAGGACCACATATGACATTTCATGAGGTCTGGTCTTGGCAGTTTTCCACAGGTACTACAAGGGCTAACCTTGTACCTTCTGATGACTTCAAGAAAATTGTATTTGCAGTCTTTGGACAATGCAGTCTTGGGTACCTTGCATCTTTTTATCTTCTAAATTTTTACTTAGCCAATTATTTGCTGTGGTTTCTTTGTTTGCTGGTATGTACATTTTTCATTTTATTCAATGATTTAGTACATTAAAATATTAACCTAGATAAATATTTTAATTTCAAAATAATTAGTCAAATTAATTATTGGTTCTTTAAAATATTAACTCAGCTTTATGATATCTTCAAATAATTGTCTTCAAGTTTTGTCTTTCATGGTATTAAAATATTTTAAGCTGAACAAATGGATTGCAAATGTATGACATCTATGATGTAATTTCTAGGATCTCTTGGTTCCAGAGACTGCATCAGCCAAAGGAAGTGTAAGGATGATTAAAGTCACTAAGGACATGATAAACCAGAAGTCATAGAGAGCATCTGGCATGTGTTTCTCTCTGCCCCATCTTCAGAGTTCTCAAGTTCCATATTTTGCAGCACTGTGGAATGAGAACATTGTCTGAGCTGTACAAAAACCATTTAAGAAGGGGCAGTATATTGTAAAAGAAAACAGTTTTTGTTGCTTATAAAACGGAACAGAAACTATCCTAGAGAACACGGTGGGTTGGCTTCCTCCAGCTGCCAGGCCTCCACCCAGCTGCTGTCTCATTCCCCCTCTGCAGCAGGACAGGAGGAGAAAATACCATGGAAAAGCTCATGGTCAAGATAAAGGCAAAGACAGCAGTTACCAATTACCATTACAGGCAAAACAGACTCAACTTGAGTTGGGAAAATTCAGTTTATTGCCAAGTAACATTGAGCTGGATGGTGAAAAAGAAAGGAAAAAACTGAAATATCTTCCTCCACCCCCTGTTTTTCCCAGGCTCAAATTCACTTCTTCATTCCTGACTCCTCTCCATTTTCCCCCAGGTGGTGCTGGGAATAGGGCATGGGGCTCATGGGCAGTTCAGGACAGTTCTTTGATGCTGCATCCTCCTCACACTTTTCCCTGCTCCAGTGTGGAGCCTCTCCTTGGGCTCCACAGTCCTTCAGGATAAACCTGCTCCTACAGGGGTCCACCAAAGGAGGCAGTTCCCATCAGAACCCACTCCATGTGGGCTTCCCACAGACTGCCATGGATACTCCTGCCTCCACAGGCAGCAGTGTGGATGTCTGCTCCACCATGGCATTCTCCATGGGCTGCAGGGGCCCACTGATCACCATGATCCTCACCAGGGGCTGCAGGGCAGTCTCATCTTCGGTGCCTGGAGCGCCTCCTCTCCTCCTTTCTTGCAGTCCTTTGATGTCTGCAGAGCTGTTTGTCTTGCTGCTTTTCCTCATTCCTCACCCTGCTGTGTGGCATTTTGCCCATTCTTACACACTTTTCCCCAGAAGGGCCACCAGGCTGGCTGTGGGGCTCAGCCTTGCGCAGTGGTGGGGTGGTTGGAGCTGTCTGGAGCTGTCAGGGTCTGGCATGGGGCCGCCCTGGCTGCTCCTCACAGGAGCCACCACAGCCCCTTCACCACTAAATCCTCTCCACCAACACACAAGGCACACATTAAAGTTCAGTGCTGCTTTTCAGACTGTGGTAAATCAGAGTTTTATGAGCCCTGTGTTCAGTCATGCCAGCTTGAGAACAGCTTTGAACCAGCACAGACCCCAGAAGTCCTCTAGTGAGACACTTACACTTTGGAGTACAGACTGACACTTTGGAGTACAGACTGTCTCCCAATGCCACAAGATGTTGCTGAGACAACAGATTTATTTATGGTTCATATGGGAGTTGCACACTGCACTGGTAATAAAGTTCCACCATTGACTAATGAAGTATCTTCACAAATTACATACGTTAAAAAAGCCTGATTTGAACATCCTAACTCAATTATTTTGCCAAGAAAATATGTAACATTTCTGTAGTTTCATTTTGTATTAAGAAAATGTCCCTTTGTTTTAACACAAAACCCAGAAAAAAATGGCCATTTTGCTGCAAAGATGATAAAAATTTATTTCTCACTTTAATCAGCTATCTCGAATTCCATTTACTTTAAAAATGCTGACACTTCAAATTTCTTTTGTGTGCAGTGATTCTCCAACACTCTGTTAAAGACATAACTGTGACTTCAAAGATATTTATTCATATTCAAATATAAAGATGTTGTAAGAATACAGGAAATGTAGATTCTTTAGTCCCTGGTAATTTATCTAATCCTAGTAGCAGATGTTTCAGGTCTGTCTTCAAGCTACTGTGATGTTCCTGGTGGGACCAAAGGAGACTTCAAGACTTCCTGTATGATTGCAATTTATTTTCACAGTTGATATTTGGAAACCAAAAAATCTTGAAAGTGCTTATCTGAAGATAGAAATAACATAAAAACAGAAAAGTAATTTGCTGGGGGAAAATGGAACTTGCTGCCTGGATACTTTCTGACTTGTTTTGTAGGTCTTGACTTGTAAGTAGCTCTCCACTTGTAATGCATATTTGTATAATATATAGTACATAATGTGTAATTATATATGAAAATATGATAATATAGCAAAATGTCTCTATCAGTCTGAAGAGTATGTTTTTAATGCCTGATTCTCTTCTCAGTTTGCTTTTGTAAAAATGTAAATTTATGCTGAGTTAAAACCATGAAACATGTATCACTCCTTGTGTGAGGTATATACAGTATTTAATATCTATATCAATTTATGCTTATCTTTTAACCATGTGTATCTGTGAATAATAAATTATAATCACCAATGTGATTAAAAACCAATTTGGCTTTAATTATTTAGCACCAGAAAAGCAGAAATTCATCAACATTTTCTGAAATGTTAAAATAAAGTTAGTTTGATTATATATGTAGCCAACAGTGCATTCACCAAATTTGAATTGTACCCCTGAGTGATTGTTCTCAGCAAGTAATTTTTCTGAAAACATTTACTTTAATATGCAAAGTACTTTTTAATTTGCTTTTGAATTTTTTTCAATTATTAAGTCACTCTGATTCAAAAGAAGTTAAAAGAGAGTGTCCGATTGTTGAGTAATGGTGTTCAGTTTGTTTGGACAAATCCATTGTCATTGCAGCAGTTTTAAGTAAGCTGGTGAAAGAAGTAAATTCATCTGCCTGTTATCACTGCATGGGTTCAACATCCAAGTCTTCACTGGCTGAACTCCACTGAACTCTCATATCTTCACTGACTTCATTGTCAGTGTAAACTAGATTACCATGCCAAATACTTGGCAGTGATACTTACAGGTACACTATTAACAGAGAGCTTAAGGGCCAGAGCAGGAAATGAAAATTAAAGCCTATCTTATGGATCTCAGTAAAGTATTTAACTGTTCATGGTTCATTTTGTTTTCAGGTAAAACAGGTATGTGATGCTCAGCCCTTTGTTGAGCAAATCAGGGTCTGATTCCTCTCAAATATTGAAGCAAATCTGGCATGACACTTGGTTAGATGTTATGCTCACCCCTCCTCATCCTCTTCCACTGAAAAACAAGCTAAAGGTTTGGAATTTGCTATCAGACATGACTGAGTGAAAGCTTTTTCACAGCTCTTGATTTCTTGCAGGCTCTAGATATTTTCCAACAGTGTTCTCCTCAAGGAAAAGGCAATGGCTGCTCTCTGCAGTCTGTAACACAGGTTATACCATGGGAACAGTAAGTGATTTTATTAGCATTATTAGGAACCACTCTGGTCTATTTTAATCTGAAAGATGCTCACATTTCCTTATAATTTATAACCCCAGTATTTTACTGTATCCTTGAAACATGAAAAATATTCCCTCGCTGTTTGCATACACTGATAACCAACTACCATCTGAGCTTCAACTGCTCTGCATTTTGGTCAGGCCTTTTTGAGTGACTGCAGTTTGGAGAAGAGCATGAAGCATTTCCTGGAGTTGCATAAATACCCCTTTGACGCACATGGTTTTCAGAAATTTTGTTGGAGATTGAATTACAACAGTTTGAATTGCAAGCAAAATGGGTGGAGCTGGGATAGAAATAAAGATGACCTGGTTTCTTTCTAGTGACTTGCTAACGGTAGATGAATGTATCTTGGCATCATTCAAAGTGTAGGAGAGAAAATCTCTTTTTGTTTCTGGCAGGTTCAGACAAGATCTTGTAACAGAGGCACCACAGAGCAGAAAGCTCTGAATGAGGAGCTGTCCAAGATATTCCATAAGAATCATACCTAAATTAATGTGGACACAAGGAGATGTGGGCAACATAGTACCTACAGGTCTTGTTGCTGTGAATTTATTTCAGTTTGGGAGGAAAAAAGGACATGAAATTTGTCCCAATGTCAAATCACCAGAGCAAACACAGAAAGGACGATCTCACTCTGCAGACAATGAGCTACATGGAAGCAGGATTTACAGAAAATTCACAAGGTTAGCAAAGAGATCATTTGTCCCTCCTGTCTGAGCCCTGTGTTTGGGTGCAAGACAATTATTTTTCATTTATAAGGTGTATTTCTGAGTGAACAAACTGAGTTTTCCTACCAAAAATAAAAGGTACTTATTTACTCTTTGTTCATTAAAAATCTGCTGCTATCTTATGCCAAAATTTGTCATAGATTGAGTCAGAAGTTTGGCAGCTCTCTCTGATCTGTCCCCCTGAATATTCTCCCAGTTGTTAAATTTTTTGAGCAATAATGAAATAGAGATCTGGGAGCTAATACTGCTGCTTTCAACAACACTTTGAATAAGAATCAGAGATAATGGCATTTTTACAGATGACTGAATAAATGAGGATTAATAGTCATAGCTGTGAGGATTAAATAATCAAGAATCTCAACTGAATGGAGCAAACTATCATAAAATGTGCTAGGAAAATGTAATTAGCATATAAAATATGATAAGCATATAAAATAAAGATAAAGCATGTTTTTAAACACAAAGCCTGGAAATTCATCCAGGTTTATTAATATGAGTTATTCCATATACCCAACTTAGATACTGTGGTCTTCTGCAGGAGCAATAGGTTTTTTTTAAGGGTGAAGGCTTCACAAAGTCCTTTACAGGGAAAAGTAAACAATGAGAAGCCATTTCCATTATGAACTATACAGAAAGTCTCTGGGGGTAAATTTACTAAGAAAGGCAGATGTAAATTCCCCAGGCATAGCTGCTTCCTATTCATGGATATTCAGGCTGATTATACTTGCTGTAGAATCCTTTCTCAATAGATGCTAACCAAAACCTAGAGGATTTGCAAATGCAAAATTGAATTTTGAATGGCACTAATGTTATTGCTCCATAACAAATAACAGTGAAAGTGCCAAATATACCTGAGCTTCCTCAGCAATAAATAGAAATATCTGATAAGGAAGGCAATTATAAAGCAACTCAGTTGCTTCATGTGTGAAGCAGAAGCCAATATTTGCTGCTGTAGTTTCCCGTGACATCTTAGACAGGCTAAAGCAAGTGCACCAAATCCTCCACTTTTCTCAGTGCTTCCTTCTCCTCTTTTCAGACCATGTTCTGCACTGTACCAGCAGAGCTGCCCGTGTGCCCACCCTCTCAGCCGGGGTTGTTTGCAGGGGTAGCACAAACCCAGGCTTGTGCCCCAGCCCACAGCATGAGGGAGCACACAGGACACTCCTGCATGGAGGGTGGCTCTGGGGCAGGAGCTGGGAGCAGCAGGGATGGGGGGATGCAGGGTCACTCCTTTCAGTCTCACCCTGAAGTGCTCATGGGAGTGCTGTGTCAGTTAATGCAATCACTTCCTGTTCTAAATTTAGGGAAAGGGGTGATGCCAGATACTGCTGTGTGGTTACAGCTAGCAAATAATTAACACCAAATGTCAGCCTGTTAGGTGTTTGTTGCTATATATTCAAATTTTGTTGAAGGCTCAGTCACAGAAACAAACATTCTCAGCAAGCCAATGGCACTTGTTTTCATTTTGGTTTTGGTGATGAAACTGCATTATGTCTTTTTCAGAGCCTGGTGTTTATGTCCCAATATTTAGAATACAGACTCTTTGTATGGAGATTCAGTTTAGAGGGCATAAGATATCCCATCACAAAATGTGTGCAAATAAAACTATAAAGTTATTGTAAGAATGATTGATTGAAAGGTGACAAAATTCCCACTCTCACCTGTATGCCATGTATTTAGATCCCGAAGAAACAGTGCCCAAGCTGCAAACCCTGTAAATCACTATTGTATGCTGAGAAACTTTGTGACCCTCATGGGATGAGAAGTTGGGCAGGACCTCACGCCTGAGTAGAAGAAGTTTACTAATGTCTGGACATCCAAAAAACAGAACAAGAGTACATTTTGTACACAGTGGTCTAGATCATGGGTAGTTAAAAAAAGGATCCTTACCATATCACAGTTTTTACCACATCTCTTTCCGCTTTTCTTTTCTGTAATTTCTTTTATGTGGAAAAGTGGTATCTGAGAGGGTTTTCATTTATTTGACTTCAGTAAGACAAAAGTGGAAGGAGAAAATACATGTTGTTCAGGCTTCCTGTCTGAAGACATCTGGGTCTTTATTTGATTGCTTAAGTCAATGGTTCCCAAAGAATGTTTACAAATCAATTACAACTTACCATGTCATAATAAGAGGCTGGGACTATATATTGTTAGGTTGATAGGTAGAATAGATAGAATTTTAGATCATTTGTGATAAAAACATGGGAAGATTAATGATAATCTGAACCTGTTTTTCAGTTTGTGGATATGAACATAAGAAAAATGTTCATGGGGGACAACAGTTTCTATTGATCTATTGAAAATGTTTTCATTAATTCATAGCAAAATCACTTCAAATCACATGTATTTGGACTATACATGTTAGGGGCTTCTTTTCTTTAAGTATCACAATGTGTTTCTCCTCCTGTACAAGATAGAGACTGTTTCCAGGAGTCCATTGTATGTGGTAATGACTTGATTCCTGATAATTCTGGTCTGTACCCAAAGAACTTTTCCCACTGTATTTGGGTAGATTGTAATGCTGTGTGGATTCTGCTTCTTGCTAAAGTGAAACACGACTTGCTGGAAAACTTCCGTGAAACCTATTTTTATAATATCTGAATCATCACGTGTACCTGGTAAGGGAAAGAGCAACGTTAGTAATGTATTTTCTCATGCACAGCCCTGCCCATGCAGTATGTACACAAGAAATCAAAAGCAGAAAGGATTAAAGACAAGGAGCCACTGGGATAAGAAAAACAGGTTTGGGCAAATCAGAGGCAAGGAGGCTACCAGAGATAAGGAGGTTCTGGAAGAAAATTCCCCTTTACTCCCATGTTTGTAGTCCACAAAGAACTGAATGTTGTGAGAGAAGTTACTGCATCCTACTGCTTTTCTCCATGAGCATCTATTGTCTGTGTAGGCACAAGCACGGCCCTGGGAAGCCACTCAGTCCCCTCTGAGAAGAGGCACACTTCCAGATGAGGTTGTCAGCACATGGACTGATGCCAAATTCCAGAAGCAGCAAGATCCTACCTACATGGTTTAGGACCACGGTCAAGGGTGACACAATAGCCCAAAGAGTGCCTAGAGTGGGAAGCTTTACCATGGGACTGCAACTGTTGCCAAAGTTTCACAAAATTCATATCAAACTTTAGCATAAGGCCGTGTAAATATCTAGAATTCTTACACAGATCTGCAGTCACTATAACCTTGACTATTTTTTTGTTAAATAATGGGATCTTTATATTTTGATGATTTCCTTGTCTTCCAAATTAAAGTTTTTAAGAAGTGCAATTTGCAAACTTTTTTCCAATAACTGGTAACTATTCCAAAGGTATTGTGAAACTAACTGGGATCTGCACAAAATACCAGTTCATTTATTTCCAGTGTATTCCAATTATGACATCTTCTTGGCTTAGAGATATCTAATGGTGCCAAGATAACTGCTAACATTTTTTGAATAATTGGATGATTTCACAGTAGTATCTAAAGTCATCTGATTTTTCTTGGACAATATTTCAAGATTTTTCAAGTGACAGAATAATGACTTAACTACAGATGTAATGTATATTGTCTGTTTAGGGATTGTATGCAAAACCTTATTAAACCCCACCATCTTGAATTACTTATAGAGATTTTAGGAGACTTGGGAATTTGTGTTACACAGAGGATAAGTTCCACTCCACCCCTCAGTAGAATTAATTTCTTAAATAACAATAGGTCCCAGGTATTTCTGTGATCACTTGTGGATATTAGTCAAGGAAAAGGGCTATGAACCTGATCCACAGATGAAGCAGAACTGGTTTTCAGTGTAAAAGCTGTGAGAATGTTGAACAAATCAAGTTAGTTTGGCACTTTCACCTGGTAAACCAGACACTTCTAAAATAGAATGGGCAAGGTAAGCTCCAGTGCAATCCTTGCAGGGGCAAATAACATACTCTGCTGAATACTGATGGGACTTTTCAGCTCTGTGTGCCTGATTTCAGGCACCTGTACAAAGGTGGATCTTTGAAATGGCAAATGCTCCCTCTTACCATTGACCTTCTCCCACACAGAAGAACCCAGGCTTAGACATCTAAACCTAGATGTGAATGCCAAAGTCTATTCTGTTGCAGGAATATGACTCTGGAAATTCTGAAAATTGAAATTTTTTTCTTAGTTTTAGGATTTTCAGGATTTTAGGACTGAGAGGAGTTAAATTATCGAGCCCATAGAAGGACATTTCAGTTCCATTAGCTCATCAGATACACGTGAGAGGGAGATTACAAGTCACGTGAGCTATTGATATTATTTTACATCGGCAATAAATAACCATAGATATTGTTAAAGGCCTCTATCTGATGTGGCATTATAAAGAAAGCTTCAGGAAAAAAACAAGAAAATTTTTTTACCTCTTCAATCAATAAAAAAGTAAAGGATGGTAAGGTTGGAACTATGATTCTTGTAAGGTGTAATGCTCCAAAATAATTGTTTCAGTTACCTAACTACATGTAAACATTTTTTAATAAATCAATCATCTTAAAATTAAAACAATATTTTAATAATATTTTTATTAATTCACTATTTTAAAAAATCACTCAATGATCATAGTATTTAAAATTATTTTTAGGTATGTTAATTGTATTTAAATTTTTGTCTAAATGCACCTTGACATAACTCAACATTAATGAAAATAGCAGAAAAAACATCAGAGAAGGTTTGTGGTACTTCTAAACACCACCAGCAGTTCCAGCTGCAGAGGGTGCTACTAAAGATGGGATGGTTTGGAAGAGCAGATTATTTTACTGAGTTTTAAATTGTATCTTTGCTTTCTATAATTTAGGAATAATAGCCATAATTTTGAGTAACTGACATTTTGGTAAAATCAGAAGTTCATATAATTCCATTTGGAAATATTACATATAGTGCCTCTTTCTTGATATCTGCAAAAGTTCCCAAGAGCATAAAAGCAAGAGAAGTGTGTCATGGCTTATTATGATCACATTGGGGAAGTACTGGGGGAAGTGATTGTCTGATTTGCAAGTTCAAATATATATATATATATATATAATTTAATTATATATATATAATTTATATATATATATATAATTGATCCTAACATGTCAGAATGTCTGAACTCTAAGGGCTGCAGCTTTCTACTAAATAAAATAGGAGTTGGTGAAATGCAGTTTATATTTCCTGATGAGCTACCCACAGCATCCATTGTGAACAATAAAAGTTCATGAAAACTACTTTCCATTTCTGAAACTAAACAAATTTTTTTTGCAATCTGATTAGGTTAAAATAAAGAATCCCATAATTACCAAAGGAAAATATTTTCAGAGACTGTAGTGTTTTCTGGTTACATCAGAATATGTAAATAAAAGCTGTGAGCCAACATAAAAATATTGATACAAAAATGTTGCAATATGAAGGAAAAATTATTATATGAGATCACAGACACTATAATTATCAAATCATATTTACAACTCAAATGTGTCAACTTCAGTTCTTGTTTGTCTAAAGCTATTAAAATTTCCACGTCACAGACACAGCTGCAAAACTCCAGCCCTTCAATGATTTTAGTAGTGAGACTTCAGCTGCTCTGTTTAACTGGGTATTTTAACCCAGAGCTTTGGAAATTAAATATATAGGCCATAACCTTGATGAGACCATTTCATTTGGAAAGAGGAGCTATATAAGAGCAGACCCCCTGGAACTTTTTTAGCATTGGCGTATCAGTCTTTCCATTATAAATCCCTCCTTTGAAGTGTTTTTTAGTACACTATAGCATTTGGCAGAGAAACTTTTAGAGCTAGAGAGATTTTTTAAAAATAAAATTTAAAAAACCAAATTAGTTTCACTGTTCTATATTACAGGACCCAGTAAAATAAATGAAATCTGTCATTTCTCTATCCCTCAAGCTGATTGCCTTAAAAAGAGCCCTGTTTTCAATAGGTTATATATATATATGTTCATTGTATGTTATGTTCAATATGTTTTCAATATATTATAAATCTCTGTCATATGGCTAAGATATTTAAGGTTTATAGACAATGAAAAAGGATAAATGACAAGACTGAAAGAGAATTTCATTTGTAATTAGCTGCTATTTCCTGTATTTTTAATGACTAAATGAATTAATTTATTCAGCGTGTATCCGTGATTCTAAGCGAATCAACATTTGATAAGGGCCCAGAGTCAGTGTATCACATCTGAGCTAGGAACGTGTTTTCCAAGGCCTGGGGAGCTGCAGCAGCCTCTGGCATGCATTGAGGAGTGGCAGAGCAGAGCCTGCCCTGGACGCAGCAGCTGCCTCTCGTTCCGTGTTCCTTGGCGGGCGCAGCGGCTGCAGCCCCAGGGTGTGGTGTCCCAGCTCTGGGAACTCCCACGCGCTCCCCCAAACAAGGGAGGCCTTTTCAGCACCCACTTAGCATCAGCCAGAGCCCTCCCTGGTGGCCTCGTGGCCAGAATCCCACACACTCATCGCTGCTCTGGGCTTCACTTCTGCTCCGGGACGGGTCACAGAGATGCACCAGGCAGCATCCAGTCACAGAGGGGGATGGACCAGCTCATGAACAAGGCTGAAAACGGGCTCACAAAACACTGCTCAGCTGCAGGGTGGCACTCAGGGGTGGCTTGAAGCCAGCTGACCGTGTGCTGCATGACTGCTGCTGCCAACACCAGCATGAAGGTAGGAAACCATAGCAGGGCAATGGGGAAGGAAGGGACCGTCCCCATCAGCCACAGCATGGCCACAGGTCAGCTGGATGAATGGGAAACTCAGCCTGGGGTGCTCCTCATCCCACCTTTCCTGACAGCCTCAGGAAAGAAACCCAGTGTACTTTTGTCTGCGTTAACTGCAAAAAAAGCCCGCAGAAATGAGAATGTAATAGTCATCAATGGTATTTGTTTGGTTGAAGAAATCCAAAGAATAGATTTTTGTTGCTTTTAAACGTTTTAAATTGTTATGCTAAGTTATTATGTGACATAACATTGTTATCAGCTTGGCATAAACATATAAACAATGAGATATCCCGTGGCTAAGTAGACAGCAACAGTAGATTACTGCAATGAAAAATTACTTGTAATAAAGAAGTCAAAGCCCAAACTCACCACTATCCAACAAGTTTCAAATCCGTAATGGATCAGAAATTGAGTGTTGAGAAAACTGTACAAAAATAAACAATTTGTGCCAAGATTTGAGGAATGGTCCTTTCTACAGATTTATTTTTTCTCTTTATCTGATTGGCCAAAAATGGAGGAGGATGGCCCTCAAAAATGTTGTATAAACAAATTCTTCTCGTGTTACTTCAAGAACATACATAAATGTGACATTTCAGGTAGAAATATTGTAAGAAACCCAATACTTCAGCCTAAAGTATCCCAAGTCTACGACATTTTTATTCCATTAAGACATGCATTCAGCCAACAATTTGAAAGAAACTAATCGCCTCAATGTTTCTAGGCCAACCTAAGGAAATGAAAAGCTAACACAGTGTAATGGAGTTGAGGATATGGGAAATTAAGTACCTGTCTGGTCCCAAGAAAACCCAAACACCATTCCAGCTTAGCACTGGCAGATTTATTTTAAAATTCTCTCTGGAAAGGCAGTGGGAAATCTTTTCACCTTGGGCAGGCCACCCAATAACTGCCTTTGTGATATCACTGCTCTTATCCTGTGACCTTAACCTATATCTTTCTGGTCTTGCTTTGCCAGTTTTGCTTACCTTTCATGCTTTCTTATCTAGAGTTACAGCTCAAATGTTTCCCTGGCACTGTTCTCATTCACCAGGCAGTATCTGTTGTTAAGCACCAGTTAAACTGGAGGTAGGTGGTCATCAGCTGATGCTTGAACTCGGGGATGATGTTGAGTCCAGCAGATTTTGGGCAGGTCAGCTGCACTCATGGTCAGACCAGGATGCAGCTCTTGCCCACCTGGGAGGGCTCCCACTCCCACTGAGCTGAGCCAAGGGTGACTGCTGAGCTCTCAGGAGGCTGCTCTGACTGCTGGCACTGCCTGGGAGGTTCTTTTGTGAGCTTATGGGCCTCTGTGAGACTTATGAGGCCACATTTATGGCCAAAACATCTTCTTCCTACCTGTGAATAATTCACACAGGTAGGAAGGTGCCTGTCAATAATTCTTCAGTTCACCATATTTTTCTGTCCTTAATCTTGTGCCAAAGACCTTAGGAAATAAATTTCAGTTTTGTTTTTTTTTTTCCCCAAAGTGAGTCTCATTTGACTTTTGGCTCTGGTGATTAATGATTAGTCACATATGTCTAAAATCTTTTTCCAGTTGACTGCCCAGATATCTGAGAGCTTTAAAGCAGGAGAAAAAAGGAAGGATGATTATTAAATACTGATTAAGCAAGAAAAGTGCAATCTTGAGTTTCTTGTTGTTGTATGTTAGACTATATTAGAGCAGGTGCTCTGGAAAACAGAACCCTGTGAATCAGAGTATACATACAGTTACATTCTACTACAAAAGAAGGTTAGGTTACAGCTGAAGTTACTTAAAAGAGTATTTCCAGCATTTTACTCTATGTAAAAATTACATTGTTTGTGTTTTATAACACACCAATAGTCGTGCTCTTCGTCTTTCCATCTGAGGGTGCACAGCCTCTTTGGGTGTTCCCAATTTTGACAAAAAGGCTTGCTCATGTTGATTATATAATGACACATATTTCCATGGCTGTGGTTGGGTGCAGGTGCTAAGGTCAGCTTCTTGTGTTTTGACTCTCAAGAGGATCTTCAGAAAATGAAGCATCTGTGCTTACATTTATCATTATAAATCATGCAATGAGATCATTGTAGACCTCTTTGTTTTCATAATAACAGCATGTAACATTTTAAAGCACACAGATTGTATATTGGAAACAACATTTAACAGGAAACATCCAAAGGTAAAGTGCTCAGAACATTTTTCAGGCACTTATTTTTATATACTTGGACGTAGTTCTAAAGTCCTGACTTATTTTTTAAAGCAAGTCCTTCACAGATTTTTTCCAATACTCTTCAAAAAATATACAAACTGTACTGCAAACAAAAGCAATGCCTAAACTATGCAGTAGTAGAAGAGTCCTTAAATAATAAGTGAAGCTAAAGCATGAAAAATATGCAACCTATTCTGTAATAAAAATCACCTTTTATTGGCATTACTAGCTTTTTTCCTTATTAAGGAAGTGGCAGTTGGTACACAGTCTGTTTGTTCTACATGATATGGATGGAAATAATAAGCTAGTGGCTAAATATTGACTTATTACATTCTTCTCCTATATGTAACTCACCAAGTCATGCGACTTGCAGTTTTGCATAGGAAGATGATCAATGATTAACCACAGGTTACAACAAATTCCCTGGACAATCCCACAGAGATTTCTGCAAAATGGCCACTGTTTATTAAGGTGGATACACACACAATAATTGCATCCTCTTTTTTAGATGAATTAATTTGTGTCCAAACTAATGGGCTTTTTCCATATTTTTTGCTGTTCTCCATTATTTAGTAGATATTGGGAGACAAACTTCGTAGTCTGTGTCTCAGAACATCAAAAATATTCACAAAATCATTTGAAAAGTAGAAATACCTTTTCATTATCCCCAAAACTTTTCAGTCAAAACAAGTAATTATTTAGGCTTACAGTATCCTGAAAAATATCTGATTTTCTTGAGCAAACGTTTCCCACAAAACACTTTGCTCACCCATACTATTTTATTTGGAAAACAAACAAACAAGAGTTTTAACTCCTGTTTCATGCCCTCAAGGGGGGGAACAGCTGATAAAAAGGGAAAGGTGTGACCCTGCAGCATGAGTCACACGTAGGGAGTCCTGTGTGCTGGGCAGGGATCACCTCAATAGAATTTCTGTATGCAAGGACTGTTCTGCCTCTAAGTGCACTCTGGGAGGCATGGCAGTGGTTAAAGCAGAGGGGAAAGGACAGAAAATTGTCTTGAGATGATGTGGGGAGCAATGGGAGTCCAGCCAGGCAGGTGACAGTGCTGCCCAGAACAGAGAGAGAATTTTGTGCTCTGCATTCTACTCATTCCATCTGGCTTCACTGTGCCACTCATCTGTGGGGAAAAGATGAATGTGCTCTGCATCCTCAGGCAGGGAAAATGTCTCTGCTGAGCCAGGAAGGAATAGAACAGAATCATGGAGTATCCTGGGCTGGAAGGATACACAAGTTCATCAAGTCTGGCTCCTGGCTCTGCACAGGACACCATCAGAAATGACACCATGTGTCTGAATATAAAAATTTAGTCTCATCAAAAAATGTCAGCTCTGCAGAGCTTGCTGAGAATGGATGTACTCTTTTCTTGAGTACATCCTGTCTGCGACTTCATTTGCTATTAAGGATATGCAGGCCAAAAACTTATCCCTGAGATTCTCTGAGCGACCCAAGCACAGTGTCATGGTCTGTGACCACTTTCCCTTGGAGCATCTAGGAGTGAATCATCATCACCATCATCTTTTTCAGGGAGTGATCCATGGGAAAGCTGGACCACTTTATTTACTTCATGTCTGCATGCATGCTTCACTCACTGATGTCCATGTGACTCTTTACATGTGACTGTACTGTCACATGAACACCACAGAACATTCCTTCTGAAACCCAACAAATCCCTTCATTTCTTAATTTTGCCTTTACTTAAAAGTCAAGGCAAAATGTAGAACAAGAAAACCTTTTTCATGAAAAGTCAATGCCAATGAAACACCTTTCATCTACTTCTGTACATGCACCCACATTTTAATATACCACAGAAAAGCATCTCTGATCTTCTTCCTGAAAAGATTTTTCCATGTCTACTCTCATCACAGCAGCCCCTATACCACAACTACAAATCAGCTAGAGATGGCAAAGGAGTATTTTGCTTCCTCATTGATTTCTACATCATATAATTGTCATATCACTCTTAGGAAAGACAGAATGCTAAAAATACCTAGAGTTAAAAAATAATTATTTTCTAATGTACAGGAAGAAAGCAAGAAGTCACTGGCTGTTACGCAGCATTCTAGATATTTATCTGATTCACTGAGTCACGGAGTTAATGGACTTACAAAAAACCCTTCACATCTGCATCACTGCCAGTGTGAAACTACTTTTATACTACTTTCTTCAGTGCTTAAATCCACTCCTATTTTAGTATTCTCTATTTATACTTATTTTAAGTACATTGATTTTTGCATTTCAGTACACCACTGAGACCCCCATCATCATTATGGTACAGCCTAAGCATGCAGAAAAATCCTCAGAGCCTCAAGTTTAGAGGCAGAAAAGTAAAGCCTCAAAACTCCATGTAGAACTGTAGATAATTATCTGAGAGATTCACTGAGTCAAGACTTATTAATGCATAAAGTCCCCCCCAGGATAATGAGAATATTTTGGTTCTAGATGGTGTTGGTGATTAAAATACTGCTTTTTTTTTTCTCTGATTCTGGAATCACACAAAACATCCTCATCCTGGCAATCAGTACCTACACTCCCATGTGAAATTATCTGCACCTTAAGATTATGAAAGTGCTGCCATGAATTTTCTAGTAAGCTCCAACTCTAACAACTAAATTTCTCTTATCAGTAGTTTTCTTCCATGATGATTCCACTTTAGTTACCAAGAATAATAAGGATGGGCAGTCAGTGTGTTTTTTCTAATGTTTGCATTTGATGATTCCAAAAGCAATTTACAAATTACTTGACACCAACTGAAATTTAGGCCCTAAAGATGACTCAGCTTGCAATCACAACTCATTAGAAAGATTCCAGGGAGGCAAACTATTGTAGGAAAATATATTTATGTCCATGTGATGTTTTCCACTTGGGAAAATCTTGAATTTTAACAGTGTTTTGCAGAATAGCTCCTAAAGGTTTCTGTTGACAGTTCCAGACCTCACTGAGGTATGTTATGCACTCATTGTGCTATTCTAATTAAAAGTCATCACTTTATAAAGAATAAATTTTTCATTTTAATTCACATTAAATCAGTATTTTTTTCTTTTTTAATAAAAACATTATGTTCATAACCTCATAGTGACTAGTTAAACATCTGAGCTGATTTTCTGCAACACTTAATATAATTACACAACTTACTTGAAGTTGTTGTATGGTACACCAGATTTAGACAGTGAAAAATAGGATTGGCACTTGCTGAAGTTCAGTTTGTCTATAATTTCCACTGGTGTTTTCCTCAAGAATAAAATTAGATAGTCCTTAATTCTCCCATATCTGTACAAAGAATTAAACCCCACAGAAGTCACTGAAGTAATTAATTGTGCTCCGTAGTGGTCAAGAGGTTCAGTCTATCAGAAAGGTGACTTTCACTTCATCACTGGTTTTGTAACTACGCACAGCAGGGCACGAGGCTGAAGGACAAACACACCATGTGCTTATCTGGAAACAACTGCACCCTTGAGTGACCTCCTCTCCAGCTAAACCTGGTGCTTGGCAGCATTTTGCCATCTTCTTGTGATGTGCAGGTGTCCCTGGCATGGGCACCTGCTGTACCAGCTGGCAGTGAGGTCCTGCAGGTGTGCATTTCTGCTGAAAACGCCCAATTTTGGAATGGAGCAGAGGAACACAGTCAGGAGGTGAGCTCAGGGTTACTTCTCTTTACTTATTCCCCCTTCCTGCAGTGCAAGCCTGTGAACAATCAAAGGGATCTCTCATCTTCCTGGAAGGCTTCCCATCTCCTGTTGCTTGTCTTGCTGGAGGAATCTCCAGTGTTTGGTAAAGGTACGTGTCCTCACTGCTCACAGATGCACAACCTTGCACCCAGCATGTATTTACACATCAATGCCTTCCTTGGGAACTGGAATAGCAAAACAGGGTCCCTAAAATAATGCATATTATTTTTTTCCCTTTTCTACTTATTCCTAAACCCAGGAATATAAATTACTGTGTAATGATCTGCAAACAGGTTGGTGTGTTCTTTCACATACTTTATTCTGTTTTTAAAACCCACATTAAAATAAAAGGAAAATAAAAGAAAAATCCAGAAAATAAAGAAGAAGTAGCATTTAGGAGACAACTGGGAAAATCAGATAAATATTTACAGAGTGGTGGATACATTGGCAGAAACATGCAATAGCTGCGGCTACCTGGTTTTAGCAATAGCACATTTAAGTCAATAGCTCCTTTTTAATATTTATGTCCTCCTACCATCAGCTTGTTCTTTTTTTCCCTTTTTCATTGCTAATTAAAGCTACTGGCAACGACCTTGGCATTTTTCTAGGTTTTTAGTGGCTTAGGTTTCACTTAAATTAGCAATCATAGGAACAGTTTTTTGTTGATTTACAACTCACCTACATTTTAAGAACTTTGGCTGCATTTTGTAATTGCACTTACTAGCAATTCTATAGTTTTTCTTTGAGAGACAAGGCTTAAATTAAAATGCTTTTTGACATTTCTGTTTTCATTTTATAAAGTGTCCAGGATGTATCAAACTGACTTCTTATACATACATGATTCCATTTTATAATTGCAGATTGCCAAAAAAGAATTTCAATCTCCCATTGTAATAATCCAGAGAATCCATTTTCACTTTGGGTCCCCAATTTGGGTTTGCAGGGTTTTTTACAGGATTTTTGGAATATTTTCTTATTTCATGATTATTATTATTTAGCTGTGGTAGAAGGTATAGAAGTTCAATGATAAGTTTTTCTGTGTTTCTTTAAAAGTGGAACATAATTTTAGCTCAAAAATTCTAATTTTTAGGAGCGGAATTACTGCACAGTTAACTATATCTCAAGCATTTCCTTCTATATTGAGACCAGCATCTGGTAATATCCTCTGTGACACAGAAAAGCACACAGCATTCCATTATTTAAATTAGACAGGTAAGGTTAATAAACAAGGGTCCAGAACTGAAGTCACACAGCAATTAAATAAGCATCAATCCAACACTGCTTTTTCACACAGACTACTTTCCTGTAAATGGTGTTTTAGCAATTATCTTATCAGTTGCTACTAGCTCAGCAGTGATTTATACAAATCTGCCTGTGTAGTTGAGCTGGTGTTAGATTATATCCATTGAAATGAGCATAGCAGTTGCATTAAATAGCTCATTTACTTTTCAATGAGTCACAGGAAATACTTAAACCAGTTTACCTTGTACTAGCAAAAGCTTTGTACCCAGAGTTAAAAAGAAAGGAGTGTGATCTGATCCAAAGCTTGCTGAAGTCCTTTAAATCTTTCCACTAACAATCTGTCTTATATACATATATAATATATATACATATATTATATACATATACATATACATATACATATATATATATACATACACACACACACACACACACACACATACACATATATATATATATATATATAAATAAAATGTGCAAGTTCTCTCCTGTAATTTCTCCTGTGTGCAATAACTCCTGCAGCTTTTAGTGTCCCTCTCCCTGCACAGAGCTTGGCTGAGAGCTCAAGGTACACGTGTTGTTAACCCTCCTCTGTGCTTGGGGCTGCACCTGTGCAAATGAGGTCCACAGGGGTCTTCCAAAGGAGGCTTGGCTGGAGGCACACTTGGCAATCTTCCAAGTGTTATCAGTGCTTTAGCAAGACACTGAACAAAGCAGAGGGAAATGTAGGTGCTGCTTGCATCAAGTTTATGTAGGTTCAGGAGGGACAGACCATGTACCCGAAAAGGATATCCTGGGAGTTTCTAAATAAGCCACAAAGCAAAGCACTTGATTTAAAGTGATTTCAAAGCTGAAGGAATCAGTTGGGATGCAAATGTTGGCTACCAGAGCGCTGCTGCTGGAGAGAAAAGGGAGTTTGCTTTGACTCATTTTTCAAAGGGATCTACTTCAGGTTTTGAGGGAGCGAGAAAATTGAGCCACATGGACTGAATCACGATTTCCTCTCTCATGGAACCCGCATATGGCAATACATTAAAGGTATTTTCTCCTGCACCTTCCTGCCTCAAAGCAAATCTTCCTCACATCAGAGTTCATCTCTTTCACTTCTGTTGGGAAAGGGGTGGAAGGCTCTGGGCAGTGTCTGGGCAGCTGCAGCTGCTGCAGCCCAAGGGACACAAGGGTTACAGAGCAAGAGAAGTGCCTGGACACTGAATGGGGAGACCCAGGTGTCTGTGGTCTGCTGTGTGTCAGACTGAGGAGATCCTGAAGAGAAAGTCAGCAGAGAAGCCTTCTGGATTTTTTGCGGCTGGAATATAGATGAGCAATACCTGCTCTGTACCTCAGTAATGAGACTGGTGGCAATCCAGAAATGTCCCCACCGAATGTGATCACACTGCCTACGCAATGCCCTCCCTCAGCTGCCCCAAACTTCAAACAGACCAAGTGCATTCTTCCTCTCTTTTCCTCACCTCTGTCTTTTGTAAGCCTTTTAGGCTGCATGGTCTGCTTGGTTTCGATGAATGAATGCTTTTATTTGCATCTTTGGTTAACCTGACGTGCATTAAGAGTGATTTCAAGATGACTGAATAACAACAAAGCATTCTCCACCCAAATATTCAGTGAAAATATAAACCACAGCACCTTAACAGTGCTGTAATATGCACCTCCTGTGCATCAGAGAATAACAGAGTGTTCTTCACAGGGGCTAGGGCATGAAGAAATGCCTGGTGATTATTGAGTAACAGGGAGGGCACCCTGCCAGGCCCCAGACACTGGGAGGCAGGGCTGATTCCAGAGAGCAATCAAGCCATGTCTTCCAGAGGCACTTCTGACACAGGATTCATAACGGCTGCTAATTAGCAGAAACCTGTGTTTGTCCTTGGCCACAGCAATAAAATTTTCAATGTTATAAAGACACTTTGTTTCATGGAGGACAGAGGTGAGGAGTGTTTTTTATTTTGTTGGTTGTTTTTAAAATTTGAGTATTACAAATTGTGGAACAAGGGACGGGACTTTTCAAGCAAGAGTGCTTTTGGAGGCTGGACTGTAATTTCATACTGACTCAGAAAAAGATTGGTGTAGAAACCAATGACAGTAGGTTTTGGGAAAGTAGGTCCCAAAACACAAAAGCCTTTCTCTGGTGAAAGGCTTTTTACCTGTTCGGATTTTTCTACATTTGAAGTTCAGTGTATGCCTGGGTGTTTAGATTTCCCAGGGAGAGCATCAAGAAATACAATACCATGTCCACTCAGCACTCTGAGGATGACACAGGTAGAGTAAGGTTATTCCCAGAAGATCAGCTCTGTTCTGGAAAAATCAGGGACACTCTTGAAGCATAAGTACAACTACTCTTTGCTGAGACAACTGGGAAAGATGCACAAGAAGGGAGGTAGAAAAAAAGAAAAAGGCAGCTGAAAGAGGGACTTCATGGCCATGATATGAGAATTTAGTGACCCAGGGGGTCATTTGACTTGGTACACTCTGCCTCTAGACTTTCCATAAGGGCAGTTTGTGTTAAGGCATATCCTGCAGTCTTTTGACAGTTCATTGAAAAGCATAAAGTAGCACAAGAGCACCAGCTGTCTGCTTCACTATCCAGCTGTAGGAGAATGATGTTCTAGTTTCAACACTCTCATCAAGAATGAGCTTCAGATTAGAGTCAGACTAAGGAAGATTTAAGAAAAATTTTTCAAAAAAGGAAAAAAAAAAAGACGGACTTGCAAGGAAAGGAAAAGTGCTTTATTCATTGATGTGGTTAACTGTTGGAAAACCTGTATTTAGATTAACCACAGATGTGAAGAAATTTACCCCAACTGGTTCACTTTTGTTAGCATCAAATATTTAACTGTAAATAAGTTTTGTAAGGCTGTCTCTGTAAGGATTGCAGACCTCTGCTCTGCCTTTGGTATGCATGGAGGTTTTACACCATTTCTGGTTTACTCTGCAGCCACAGACCTGAACTAAGAGATTCCTCAGCGCTGTATGCCACTGTTCTCTTTTCCGTGAAAAACAACAGAATAGCACTTAGTGAATGCTGAAATGTCTCTTTCACAGACATTTCCTGAGCAGCCTCAGACCCTTAAAAGAGGGATGTCACCAAAGTTCTACTGCATTGGTAATATTTTTGTTGATGTTGAAAATTTGCTTGGATACTAGAGCAGTGGTCTCTACAGAACATGCTCCAGAAAAAGGAAGAAACCAAATATTTGCACATGCTGGAAAGAGAGTGAGTCAGCAATTGAGTGGGAACATTAATCAAAACTCAACAATGAGCAACACTGTGATGAGCCTTGCTTCATGCATGGCATTCACCAGAAATTTCTCCCAAAATTTAAGTGGATTATTTACCTGGAAATTCTTTTGCTCAAAAGAAGAGCAAAAAAGAGGTGGTGTAAAATAGTTATTGTTTTAAACTGCAGTTTTATTCAAAGGACTAGAAGGAAAACTCCTCATTCCCTCCTGAGACCTCATTTGGCTGCATATATGCTATGGAGAGAGCTTAATTAGCTAAAAAGACTCTTGGGCCATGTTATTATCCCTGCCTGGAAAACTGTTGCTGTCCATACAAAAAAAAAAAAAAGAAGGCAGTGAATGGAATCAGGAAGGGACAAGCCAGGATAAATAACTTTTAAAGAATTCCAAGAGTTTAGACTAATCAAACAACTCAGTTTTCATAGTTATCTGGGTAGCCATTTTGTCACTTTGCTCATGCAAACTAGTGAAATTAATATATTCTGTTGATAAAGTAAAGCCATCAGTCACACAGTTGTGTGTCCAAAAGACAGATAAACAACACTGCTTGAAAATTAACTGGTGTCAGAAATTACGCAGCCTTCTGTATCAATAGAATTCTGGGAGGAGTCCAGACCTGTCAACACGGAAACATGCAATATGATTTAATAACTACAGCAAAAAAAGTTTGTGTCCAGCCCATCTTTGATGAAGATGGAAAACTGTTAGTATTCCCACGCAGAATATAACATCTTTTGTTTGCATGTGATTTTATCCTGAAAACACGTATTGTTATTGTGAAATCCATTTGCAAATGTTTGCTAAAGAGGGAGAACATTGTTAACATTTTTACTGTTTATTCACTGAAAATTTCTGGTCAATGGTCCTGCTTGACTGACTTAATCTCCTTCTCTCACAAGGTGACCCACTTTGCAGAGAATGAAGAGGCTGACAATGTTGTCTACCTGGGCTTCAGTAAAGCCTCCTACACCATTTCCCACAGCCTTCTCCAGAAGAAACTAACTGCTCATGGCCTGGATGTGCTCCTGGCTGGGTGCAAAACTGGCTGCATGGTGCAGCCCAGACTGGCGGTGAATGGAACAAAATCCATCAGGTGGCCGGGCACCAGCAGCGTTCCTAGGGCTCATGAGGTACTGAGGCCTGTCCTGTTTAATACCTTTATTGATGATCTGGAGGAGAGGATCAAGGGCACCCTCAGTTAGGTTGTAGATGACACCAAGCTGGTCATGTGTGTCAATGTGCTGGAGGGTAGAAAGGCTCTGCAGAAGGATCTAGACAGGCTGGATTGATGGGATGAGACCAATTGTGTGAGGGGCAGCAAGGCCAAGTGCCGAGTCCTGCACTTGGGTCACAACAGCCCCAGGCAGTGCTACAGGGGGACAAGAGTGGATGGAAAACTGTCCTGGGGAAAAGGGCCTGAGGGTGCTGAATGCGAGCCAGCTGTGCCCAGGTGGCCAGGAAGGCCAGTGGCACCTGGCCTGTGTCAGCAATGGTGTGGCAGCAGGACCAGGGCAGGGGCTGTCCCTCTGTGATTAGCACTGGTGAGGCCACACCTTGTGAGCTGTGTCCAGACCTGGGCCCTCATTTCAAGAAGGACATTGAGGTGCTGGAGATCCAGAGGAGGGCAATGGAGCTGGGGAAGGGTCTGGAGCACAGGCACTGTGAGGAACAGCTGATGGAGCTGGGGTTGTTTAGCCTGGAAATCAGGGCTGGGATGAAACCTCATCTCTCTCTACAACTGCCTGAAAGGAGATTCTAGCAAAGTGGAGGTCAGCCTTTTCTCCAGGGTAACATGACATAGAGCAAGGAAAAATGGCCTCAAGTTGTGCCATGGGAGTTTTAGACAGGATATTAGGAAAAATTTCTGCATGGAAAGGGTTGTCAAGCATTGGGCCAGGTTGTACAGGGAAGTGGCTGAGTCACCATCCCTGGAGGTGTTTAAAGGATGTGTTGATGTGGCACCTGGAGACATGGTTTAGTGGTGGAATTGGAAAAGTTCTTGCTTTATATTTGAGAAAAATAAGTTTCTTCCTGTAGGGTGGGCAATTGTTTTTGCAGTTTATGGATGAATATCGCACAAAATCAAGTCTGCAATGGCCCCACAGACATGAGAGTAAGCTACCACAGAACTCAGTATTACAGTATTTACAACAACATTGGACCTAGCATTAGTATTAGTTTATCTGGAACAGTCTCAGGCTTTCTTGTACTTAATTATTGACTTAAACCCTAGTAAAATGTTTTATCTGAATTTATAAATTGTATCTGAACAAATGTCACTACTGGTGCCTTCTAGTTAACAAGAAACAAATGGAATTATATTCCAGAATTAATTGTGATAAAATATTTAATATACGGGAAATAAAAAGTTGGTGACAAATTCATATTTCCTATATAAATTTAGCATCTTTTGGAAGCTGCAGCTATGTGGTAATGATGTAAAGTGAATATTGATCCATCCCATATTCCCGGCGAGCTGATCATTATATAACATTTGGAGAACTACTTCATTATAATAAGGAAATTTTTGCCCTGGCAGCTCTCTTTCACAGACATTTCCAAGCACAAGACAAATTTTTTGTTGTTGTTGTTGTTATTTTGATTTGTTTGGATGCATTAATTTTTTTTATTGTTGTGTTGTGTTTTGGTTTGGTTTTAAGAGGCCATGTTTGGCTAGTCCTCATTTTCATCAAAACCAGAGCAGCCAAAATGACATGTTCAAACTCGTAAATGGAAAAAGTACAGCACAGACAATTTTTGATGTTCTGTTACTTTTGGTGTAAAGGAGAAAATTAGAGGCTTGTTACAGTGTAAATCAGATGTCAAGCAAGCAGCTGAAATGCAGACCACTAAGTTATCTAAATCCCCATCGCCGGGAGGAGCCATCAGAGGCTGTGGGGTGTTTTCCTGGGGCTTCCACCCGTGCTGCTGGATGTGCTGCCCCCAGCACTGACCCACACTGGGAGCCAGAGGCAACTTCTGCTCGTGACTCGTGAGCAAAGCTCCTGTCCCCTCGAGTTCTGTGTTCTCTGTGGAGCCCTTCTCACAGGAGGATTTCTGATGCACAACTAAGAAGGGATGGTTCCTTCTGATGAATTTCATCTCCTCCAGCACCTACTCTGCTCTGAAACATCAGAGGAGGACCCTGATGTTCTCTGGAAGTCTTCTTTGCACATTTCCAGAAATTTGATAGAGTTTATTTTCTTAAAGTAGAAGGCGAGGCAAGGCAAGGCAAGGATAACCCAGAAGCGTGGGTGTGAACATGCAACTTCAGAGAAACCCGGTTAAATTTGCTGCTATTAATGGGCTTTGAATCCCACGGGACTGGAACATCAACAGCCAAATAATTTTGTGAAGTGCATCTTTAATAAGAGGTTAGTATTGCAATGGCCTTAAGGGGTATAGGAGGAAAAATAAATGATCTGGAAAATAAGAGTAACACTGTTCCAAGTTGTTTGTTCCACCAACTGTTCTATTTTGCCCAAGGAACTCTCCAAATATCTCAGCCTTGGCTAGTAAAAGCAGCTGTTGAAAAAATACTAGCAGAGCTGTGGGAAGCAACAAAACAGAGCTTTTTGGCACAGCAGAGGATGGACAGCATTCTAGGAGGTGTTTTCTGCTTCACTTTATGGAATTCATCACTATGGTAGTTATGCTTGTTGATATCAGTAAAGAGTGGCAGCCCTGATGAAGTAATAGTTTGTGTTTGGTTATTTAGGTTGTGCTTCCCAGTGAGAGAACACAGTGAACTAAAAGGAGAGCAATAAAGCAAGGGAAGACATAAATCCCATATAAGGGAAAAAATCCACAGATATTTCAGTGCATAAGGAATATGGGATATAAACTTTAAAAAGAAATTGCAAACAGCTTTTAGTAATGGCAAAATCAGATATGTTATCTTTAGATATAGTTAGTATTTTGCCTCTTCATCATAGGTGCTGCTACATTTTCATTTTGATCCTCTGAAAATATGCATGAATGAAATGGAGATACATAACATACATGGTACTGATTGTTTCCAGCCTTTTTCAGGCATTGTAGATGTGAAACTCTGATTGTCTAAAGCTATATTGGAGGTTTATGGAGCAGAAATAACCAAGAAGCTAAGAGGACTTTTCTCTATGGTAACCCAGATATTAAAATGGAATGATTTAGACTATTTGTATGTGGAATGTGCCCTCTGACACAAGCATCAACATAGTGAAAAAGCACTGACAGAACTTTTGCTGGTGTTGCAAAGAAAAAAAGTTTGAGAATTACTGGTTCAGTATTTTCAACAGACACAGAACTGGCAAGGTAACAACACCTCTTTGCTGTCTTGTTCCTGCCTCTGATAAGCACAGCCCTGTCTGTAACCTCTTCATGAAAATCAAATGGCATGTTCCAGGAGCCTTTGCATCCTCAGATGAGGACCACCACAGACTTCTCAATATCTCTGTAATTGCACCTTTCTGGCACTCATGTCTTGCCTGTGCTCTGGATTACAATGCCAAACATGACAACTGAAAAAATTCTGTAATGGTTCCAAAAAGCCAATTCCTGTCTTCTTTTAGTAGCATGACAAATGTAAAAATTAGGCAATACTATAAATAATTACATGGAAGCCTTTTCCATGCCAATCTCATAAGCCCTGTTGTAAGTATCCTCCCAGGATTTTTCTTTCCACACTTGCCTTCTCCATTAATTCACAAATTCATAAACAGCAGGGATGAAAGGACAATGAAAAAATCATTTGGTGTACTTTGGCCCAAAGTAATATCAAATACACCTAAATCATTCTAAATGGATATTTGTCTGACATCTGTTGTGGATTTTTATGCTATCCAAGTAAAATATTCCAGTTCTTCAGGGTTCTATTAGAAAGATTCTCAATGTCTCTAACTTACACTTCCCTCTCTGAAAGTCCATTACTCTTACATAGAGGAATGTGTGGAATATGCTATAAAATTTTTCTTTTTTATATTTATATATTTTGATATTGTACATCCTATCTTCCTCTCTCTAAACTGAGTCTTTTTTTCTCCTGTAAGTCTCCTAGAGTTCATCTTGTCCAGTTGCCAAACCAAGGAAGGCTCTCCTCTATTTGTCATTTGTGTTTATCTGCTCAGTGTTTGTCTGTTTTCATAATAGCACAGATTTCATGTTAAGTGAAGTAATAGTTGTGTAGTTTTTGGTTTATGTCTGTTCTTTCCCTAGTAATGTACATTCTGACTTACCCAATGCCCAACAAACACTTCCTAAATCTCCAGTGAAATGTCTCTGCCCACATGGTTCTGAGTGTGCTTTACACAAGGAGGTGTGAAGCTCCTTTATGGCTAAATAAGGTAGAAAAGTCAGTTACTTTTAATGTAATTTATAAACACCACCAAAGTGAACATGGTATTTTATCTAGGGCCCACTTCAGAAGCAATTCAGACTCTGGATTTCCCTCTCTCACAGAGCTCTGCTACATCACACTGTGCTCATTAAAGAAAAGGGAGTTTTACCTTTAGAGATGCAAACCCAATTTCAGTGCTTTCAAAAAGACTCTACAAAGAATTTTGCTTCAATTTGTGATGATGGAAAAGCATGATAGTGATATGTGACATATATGGTGCCTTTTGTAGGATGGAGCTGACAGATGGCTTTGACATTCTTCTTGTATGTGCAGCCCTAAAACACAGACACTCACACAATATTCCTAAAAACTGCTTAGCACCTCCAGTGCCTTTCTGCTAAGGGGGGATAATTAATAAAGAATATGCTGTCCTCTAGCAAGCAGTTGAAAGAAAATAAGCATTGTTAACCTTGAGTCATCTACAGTAACAAACCATAAAATAATCCAGGCTGGAGAGGGAAAAGACTGATGAAGTCATCCACTCCATTTCCTGCCAAGGCAGGCTTCTATTCTGCCATATATTATTAAGTGCTTTGTCCAATCTAGTTTTAAATTATTCAAGCAATTTGATATCCACTATTTCCTTTGGGAGACTACTCTCTAATTCAATTCAGAGGTATGTTTATTTATTCCTTGCTCTATAAATAAAATGTTCTTTGCCTATCTGCACTACTTCAAAAGTTTGTTTCCAATTTTTTTTTTAACTTTATTACTGTTGGAGTTATGATGTTAAATGGGCAATGTAGACGACCTTGGATGAGAAAAAAACATGAAGTTCTCCTGGAAAAGTAAATAAAGAGAAGGTGTTTTCTTTGGGTTTGTTTATTTGTTTAATCCTGCATTGTATCTTTATACACCTCACAAACCAGAGCCAAATAAAATTGCAGCCTTTGCACACTGTTTAATAACTTCTCGTCCTGCCAGCAGCCATCCTGTGGCAGTAAGCATCCCAGGCTGTACTGGGGGAAATATTTTGGGAGCCACGCAAGAGACAAGGAGGCAGGAAGGGTGGGAAGTGAGCGCACTGCCCATGGACTGTCCTCGGCAGCAGCAGCTTCCTGCAGAGCCCCGCATGTGCTGGTGTGGTTCTGACTTGAGTATGCCAAGGGTTTCTAAACTTTTAGTCTGCTCAGAAATTTAAGATCAGCTAAGGAAAGCCCTGTAGACCTTGTTGGGTCCTGTGGATTGCTGGGTGAAGGGTAGCAAGGGGAACAACCGAGCACCAAATGTTCAGGACAGAATAAAACACAGGTAAATGATTACAAGGAGTGATTAAAAGGCATGTGCATGGCATAAAAAGATAAATAGCAAAGAAAGAAATTTTTAGTCCCAGGTGTTCATCTGTGCCTTGTCAAGTGTTCCAGCAAGCTCGTCCCCAGCCTTATGCTCTGCTACACTTTACAAGAAGTTTTCAGGTAATGGGAGTTTAAAAATTAACTGGTGCACCCTGTGCTGCACGCTCATGAGCCAGGGCCCTTTGAAGAGGGCAGAAAAATCCCCGTCACTTCAAAGGGCTTTGAAGCTGGCCCTGGGCACACAGAGACAGGGTTCATTTTACACTCGGTCACTGGGGAGCCCTGCAAGCTGTGCTGCAGTGACGGGGACAGTGACAGTGTCACCCGTGCCACCGCAGGGACAGAGCCCAGGCAGGGATGTGGGTGGTCAGCCAGCACAGCACCCATATCCAGCGCAGCATCCACCCAGCACAGCATCCAGTCAGGACAGCACCCAGCCTGCAGCCTCTGCCTGGCACCTACCCCCAGCCTGATTCAGGCAATGCAGAAGGACAAATAGGAAGGACAAGCCTGTTTAGCCTGGAGAAAAGGAGACTCAGGGGTGACCTTATCACTCTCCACAAGTTCCTGAAGGTGGCTGTAGTCAGGTGGGGGTTGGTCTCTTTCTCCAGCAGCAACTGACAGAACCAGAGGACACAGTGTCAAACTGCACCAAGGGAAATTTAGGTTGGATGTTAGGAAAAAGTTTTTTACAGAAAGGGTGATAACGTATTGGAATGGCCTGCCCGGGGAGGTGGTGGAGTCATCATCCCTGGATGTGTTTAAAAAACAGACTGGATGTGGCACTCAGTGCCATGGTTTAGTTGAGGTATTAGGGCATGGGTTGGACTCAATGATCTTGAAGATCTCTTCCAACCTAATGATTCTGTGAATTCTGTGACAAGAAGGAAAAGTAATCCGCCCTTGCTCTAAGCAGGACAAAGGTTGGACCTTGGGATAAGCAGCAACTGCCAAGTACTGCCCTGGGAAGCCACCTTCAGTTGGCAGTGGGAGTGAAGAACAAGTTTGGCATGGACAAGTTGGAAGCATTGTGTATACTTAGAAACAACATTAAAGCGTTAACCAGAACTGGAGCAAAGAGGACGCAGTGTGGCATCAAACTGCTGCTCTCCTTGCAACTGCAGAAGAAAATGAAAGTCCCCTTTGAGCAATCATGCAGAAAACCCTGAGGTCCAACAGCATCAACTCCTTTATTCAGATGTCCTTTTCCAATCTCCTGACAAAAGAAGGGATCCACCCATGCCTGGTGGCACAAAAGTACAAAGTCTTGCTCCTGAGCACCCAGAGGGCCCTGCAGAGGGAGAAGGCAGCTTCCCAGCCAGCACTGAGGTGCCCACCCAGAGAGGCATCACCCAGTGTGGCCATCAGCCTGACACATCCTCCTGCCGAAGCAGGTCCTGCCTCACTCAGCAGCTCCTGCTGGGGACAAGCCAGGGACCCTAGCAATTGCTGAGACACCCCGGCCTCCCCCTGTGGCTCTTGGAAAGGGCAAGGGCTCCAGTGTGAATGGAGCTCACTTGGGCAGCCTTGCCATGGTGCTGTGTCTCAGCCCAGCCCTGCATCATCCCTGGGGTGGCTTCACTCTGACCTGGTGGCACTGCTGGGATGCACAATGCCAGCTTCAAGGCACTGCTGGGATGCACAATGCCAGCTTCAAGGCACTGCTGGGATGCCAAATGCCAGCTTCAGGGCACTGCTGGGATGCCAAATGCCAGCTTCAGGGCACTGCTGGGATGCACAATGCCAGCTTCAAGGCACTGCTGGGATGCCAAATGCCAGCTTCAGGGCACTGCTGGGATGCCAAATGCCAGCTTCAGGGCACTGCTGGGATGCACAATGCCAGCTTCAAGGCACTGCTGGGATGCACAATGCCAGCTTCAAGGCACTGCTGGGATGCCAAATGCCAGCTTCAAGGCACTGCTGGGATGCCAAATGCCAGCTTCAGGGCACTGCTGGGATGCACAATGCCAGCTTCAGGGCACTGCTGAGGGACTAACCAAGGCCAGGCAGCAAAACCTCAGCATCACCATATGGATATTGTGTTTGGGCTCCACTGTCAGAAAGGATTCCTTGGAAACCCCTTCTGGTCCCATTGCACAACAGGAAGGCTGCCCCAGAGTCAGAGCACACCCACCTTGAGACTCAAGGCTTTTTGTAAGCTGTTTTTCTTCATTTTGAATGACTTACAGTGTTATAACAAGGTCATTTGCATTGTGTTGTGCTGTTACTAATTATGTCTGATTGTACTCCTTAAATAGTTTTAGAAGAAAAAACATGTAAGAAATAACATCATATTAAAAAATTAATTCATAGCAAAAAATTGAAAGACACAGGAAGAATTATGACATCTATTTTTAAAATATTCATATATGTTACAAGTTTCCAGTTGGTAAGAAACCACAGGTATTTCTAAGGAATTTCTAATTGTATTTTTCCAGTTTTGTGCCTGGGCACATTAATCACAATGGTGGATTTTACTCAAACAATATCTTCTTCTTCTAACTCTGTGAGCTCTATTTACCATTATCCATCTGGATCTACACAATTTGGTGTGTGATTCTACAAAGACAGGCACACCATATGAACAGCTGCATTTAAACAATCCAGCTGGGGATTCAGGAAAGTAAAATTCCCTGAACAAGGCGTTTCCCATTCCAGCACCTGAGTTGAAACTAATAAACACTTCAGGCTGTTTTAACTATAGCCACTTCTTGTTTCCTTGGCAACTATTTTAACTCCATTTATGTGAAAAACACCCAGCTTAGTATAAAATGGGGGAAAAAATTATCTGGTAAACTGAGAATAGGACTGGAAATAAGATCTCCATGGGAAGCTCACACATACCACATAAAAATTTCCAATATTAAAGGATATATTCAAAGTAGTACCTCAGAAATAGCTTGAGAATAGCTCATCCTGTCCTGGGAGAGGAAGACGGACAACAGTGGTGCTTTCTTGGCACCTTGGGCTCTCCATGGGGCACACAGTCTAACAGCACAACAGTGTTCAAGTGAGGGACAGCTCAGTGGTTGAAGGGCTTTAGGAAAAACTGTAGAAACTTTGCAAAAGATGTTCATTTCTACTTGATCATTAAAACTCTCTACTCACATCTGTTTTGCTTGATTCAAATATGTTTAACCCTTTCATCAAAAGAATTACATGAAATGTATTCCTGGATTGGTTAGTGATTTTATATTACTGACAGGCTATCCATAACTTGCTTTGCATTTTCAATATGTAAAGTAAGCACCCTTCAGATGATATAAAAGCCATTTTCAGACACCAGCTGAAAAGGAGTTCATATTTGCAGCACTGTGTTTCAAAAGAAAAAAAAACATTTAGTTCCCAAAGAGTCAAGATGTTCATTATTTTATCTTTTATAGTTGAATAAATATTTAGAGTTGTTGTAATTAAAGATTTACCTCACAGTATCACCCTTATAACTCTGTGTGGCACCTTTCTGTCAGCTTCAATGATTTCCTGTGCTATACAAATGTATAGCATTTAGGTAGGATGTGTTTAGGCTTTCGATGATTTGGTCTTTTGAGTGGAATCCTGCTCGGAATGGTGTTCCTATTAGAGCAAGGCTGCTCATGGTAAGGCATGCAGTGGTTGTGGGTAGTATATTTTGGAGTCCTCCTATTTTTCGGATATCTTGTTCGCCATTTAGGCTATGGATGATGGAGCCTGAGCATAGGAGGAGTGTGGCTTTGAAGAACGCATAGGTTGAAATGTGGAGGAAGTAGTCACTTCTTTTTTTATGGTGTCTGTACTCAAATGAAGCTACCAGCTGAAGAAAAATCTTTTAATTATTGTCATTCATTACATGAATGTTAGAACTATGAAACTCTGAAAGTATAGTTTTGTACGCCACTTGCACTTTCCTTGACACCTTTGATGGCCACAAAAAAAAGAGAAGAAAACAGTGTTTTACTCTTGACTGGAGTCTGCCATGATGCTGAGTAACACCTTGTCCCTGGCACAGGAACTGCTTTCATGTGGAGTAATATTTAATATAATCATTACAAAATCCAGCCCTGAGATTGAGGGAGGTGAAGGTGTACAAATGACTTGGCCATTTGAATACTTCAAGGTATCACTGCACATCACTTTGGGACTGAAGGGCAGTGTCTGTGCTGTGCCATATGGAATGGGCAAAATCCCCCAAACCAGCTCCCAGCCTTTCTAATGCAGGGGTGTGGCACCACATAAAGCTCTGTAGCTTGCAACACTGCCCCTGAGCTAAATTAGCCTGCTTAGCACAGCTAATTGACCTGAGCCCACACTGACACATTACTCAGGTGCCAAAGCCAGCTGGGTTACTGCTGGCCTGAGGATGTCCAACAGTCATGCTCCATTAGAGAGTTCATTTGGACTGGATGTGCATGTTTTCAAATGTGAATATCTAACTCCAGTGCCAGTGGGATTTAGCTGCTGGGTTGGGACATGGAGCTGAGAGGCTCCCATCATTCAGGGGCACCTCGAGGCTGGGATTCCAGATGAAGGCAAGTATTTGCAATGCTATGTCCAGTCACAATAGAAATAATTAATTTTTTCCTGCAAATCAATTTATTTTTACCTGATCAAATGCTTTTATGGAGAGCAAAACAACAGGAGTGTACAGGCCTGTGGCTGTCTCTAACCCAGCACTGCACTGCCACCAGGGGTTGGGGACAGTGGGACCTGCTGTCTGAGCAGGGGGGCACAGCCACCAGGTGGGAGCTGGGTACCACCTTCAGACCAACACACTTTCCTTCCTTACTATTATTATTATTCCTCCTGAGTGGGACACCTGTCCCAAGTATCCAGGAGAAGAAAAACCCAGGCCAGTGGCTTACTTGTCTACTCCAAGGCCAATCTCATCTGCTAAGTTACACAGATTGAAGAATACAGTTAAAGAAAATATACATACTTTGTACCTGGAACAGAGATGCAAATAATTCTAAATGGAAAACATGAGCTGGTGGATTCCACTAAAGAAAGAGGTTTTTCATTAACAGGAAAGCTTCCAGTTAAATATAATTCCACCCTCTTCTGTTTATTAAACAGCATTTTCAGAGATTTTGCAGGAATGACTTATGTTCTAAAATATCCTTCTCTCCTTTAACCTTCATTGTAGTCAAATTTGAGACATCATATTTTGCTACAGCAACAGTTTGCTTTCAGAAAAACAAAATTTCTCAGGGATGTTTCACTTCCCTACAGAATTAAGGATTTAGTAAAGACTGAAACAGGAACATCTGAAATCACAGGTTAGGGAATACAGAAGCATGATGTACTGCAAACTCCAGAATATTGCCAACTGTCACAATTATTTAATATCTGAAGTCCTTAACCACATCCTTATAGTTATTTGCTTTTCTTATTATTTAAAAAAAATCAAAAAACAGTTTGAGGAGAAGATGAATAGATGATCCTTTGTAATGGAATTTACTGTTTATAGGGAAATATTTGCCTTGCTTAACTACCTGAACAAGCATCTTTGAAGTACTAGTATGCAATGATGACTACAAAGTAAAGGATAAATATAATAGAAATGTGTTTAGAAACCTGAGGGCTTGGCTGGGAAGTTGACACATGATATGAGAGAAGCTGTTATAATGAATTCCAGTGATTTATACAAAAAACTCACAACTGGAAATATGATTAATGCATATAAAATACTTGATATATTACTTATGGAGAGTTAGTGGGTGTCACACACATAAAATGCATGCCACAGAGCTGAATATCTCAACCTTATGCACCTTTCTCACCCAACCTTTCTCACCCAAAAAATAAACACTGTCTCTGTATCACCTAGCGACAGATTTTTTTTCAATCACAAATGTCCTAAACTGAGCACGGTGTTGGTGTTAGAGAGCTGGAGTGTGCAGAGACACATTTCAGGCACTGACAGAGAACAAAGCACATTGGGACTATAAGATGGTCATTATGCTCACCTGGTAATCAGTTCTAAAAAGCCAGCAGTGAAAAACACCTTGCCTGAGGAAATGCAGGCTGTGAGTGCCAGAGCTGCTGGGGGATGGGACAGGGTAGCAGGGAATGGAGCAAACACTGGCACAGAACAAGGAGCTCTCACAGTGCCTGCACAGACCCTGTCAGACAGAGGAGGAACAGGCAGTCCCAGCTGGAATCCCATTTAAAAGCACCACAGTGGTGATGACTCATTGCTGCAATATTAAAATAGCCACAAACATGTTTTAGGGGAGGAAAAAAAAAAAGCATAACTAAGAATGGCCATGTGTACCTATATATACATCTATCCACATTATGCTAAGTTTCATATAAACATTGTGGACAGCTTCTGTCATGTTAAAAAAGTAAGGAATGAGTTAAAGGAGCTCAGAGTAATTCAGTGTCTGTGATAGCCTTTGGATACATTTTATCCCAGTGTGCACAGGCACTGTGAACAATCCTGTATTTAGTTGCATTTGCAAATTGGTCAGTAGCTTTGTTTTGGGCTACATGTGTTCTGTGGTTTGCTGACTGACAGTGTATTCTCTAACTTCACAATCAAGTCCAAAAAAATAGATCATTTTAAGCCCCAAGCTCCAGGCTGTCAAACAGCCTCCAAACTGCCATAGATTCCCCTTTCTAGTGAGGCCAGGGAAAAGCCTTTTCATTATCTGGGTGATTATGAAGATTTATGTTTTAGAGAAAAATATTCCTGGCTTCCAGAACAACAATACAGCATATGTAACTCAGAGATCTTTCCCCAAGCTCTCTTCTTCTGTTTCATTCTTTCTTTTCATTAGTTTTATATATATATATATATATATATATATAACTTCTTTAATTTATGTTTTCTGTATGAAAGAGATCTAGGCAATAAAACTTTGGTATTTAGTCTTCTAAATCCTTCCTCTTTCTGGTTTGGACTACACTCTTTTCTCTGCTGGAAAAGACAAAGATGAGCAGATTTCCAAAGCCAAGCAACATTTATTTTTCCTTCACTGTCCTCACATTTTAAGGTATGCAATGAATCATGAAGGAAAATGTAGCAGTTAGAGTAACAGGCGATGCTCCTCTGCCCATGTGGTACTAGAGGGAGGTGTGGAGTGGAAACAAGAAGATGTTGCCAAACTCCTGTCAAATGTAGGGACAGAGCCAGGCTGTGACACAGCAGAGATTGAAGCTTCCCACAGTGCAGTGTGGGATCTCCTAAACGGGGATTTACAGTGGAAGGAGAGGGATAAGGAGGTATCTTCACTCCAGAAAGAAGGGATAGGATGGCAATGGCAGGGAACAGATCTTGTTGGAAATGTGTGAGGGGTTTCTTGTGTTTTCTCTTTAATTTTAATTAGGCTATTCTATCAAAACACCTCCTTCATAGTCCTGGAGAGAACTGAGTAGTTAGTATGAACCAACCCTGAATATCTTCACAAAGTTATTTGTTGGTGACTCAGATGAGTTTCACTCAGCTCAATCATCATAAGTATGGAAACTTTACAAAACCCCTTTATCTACTGATATATACCCATATATATATATAACTTTTCCATCTCACTCTCTTCTAGACTTCTTCACTAATATATCCTTTCTCTTCTCTTTGAACTGCCCTTTAATCTTCTATTCTTCTTTTCTCTTGATGTTTTCCCACAAAAATCTTCTGACTTAACCAGATTTGCTTCACAAATCTCAGATCCTCTTCACAGAATACACCTTGATGTAAATAACTTTAAAGATGTGGGAGAAAAAAAATCAAGACACAAGTCTGAGAAGAGAGCTGTCAGCACTCCTCCCATGAATTCTCTTGTTGCAGTAGTTTTGATGGGAGTGATGCAGCAGGATGTTTTGTCTGGTGGTTTGGTAGGAACCCAGACAGGACTTCTACTTTAATGGTTGTTCTCTGACCTAGAATTTATGCATCCCTGGATCTTCCCTGGATTATGTTGCCCACGCAGAGATAATCCAAGTTTTTGCTTTGCTATTTTTCTGCTCTTCAAAGAGTGGGTTTAGCTTCTCTTCCTTTCAAAATAGTGTAGGATTTCATAGTACCAGTCTAACTGATGGGATTGTTTTTCATTTGCAGTGAAAATTCCTAGAGACTTAACACTCCTAGTTTAATTTCAAATCCACAATATTAAAATTTGCTTTGATGCTAGGCAGGGAGAGTCTGCCCAGCCAACTGTAAATACATGTAAAATGCTTGCACTTTTTCCATTACAGCACACATTTGTTATTATATTAAACTGTTAATAAAGTTACATTAGAAAACTTCTAAGAGTGAGACAGAAACTTCCCACAGAAGGAAAATATTGAGTAAGTATTTCTGCTGTCTTTAATTCCTTTTGTCTAGACATCACAACAGCCCTTAGGCTTATCCTGCCAATGTCAATATAGTCCCTTGAGGATAAGTGGCAAGCTAACAAATTTAGCAATAAAAGTAATGGGCTGAGAATTACCTAACTATAGCAATAACACAGCATCTATTAATGAAATACACAGGCACACACTTGCATACAAATATACATCCTTGCAGGCACACATCACTTCTGAGCCAAATTATCCAACTCATACCACAACAAGTCTGCTTTTTCCACATTGATTTTTTACATGGCAGACGGATCTGACAGTTAGGTCATTAAAATGGCAATGAATGAGAATAACAAGATAGATGAATAGTGCCAGATCAATGCACAGCCATAAAAGTGGCCACATGCTGAACAGCCATTCTCCTCTGAGGTAACTGAGACCAGGAATCCCCTAACTCTCAGTGAGTACCTGCATGAAGGTACCCCATATTCTGATTTTTGTGTTTTGTCCCAGCTCTGTCTGCGCTCAGGTGGCCCACTAATCCCAGATGTCCTTGCAGATGGAGCAGAGTGGCACAGGAAGAGCCCTCTGCCATATCTGTGGGGCTGGCAGTGACATGGCAGGACATTCAGAGGTGACCACACCTTGCTGGCTGCTCTGGTGGGTCACTCCCTCCACAGGTGCTCCTGCAGTGAGGCAGGAACCAAAGAGCCTCTCTGAATGCTTCAGTACTGGGTTGATGAAAAAAGGGAATTGCACCATTTGAGGCTGAACATTTTCCTGTTGGAAACAGGACAGGGCCTCTCACTTCACAAGGAGATGCATGGAAAAAATGGGGGTGGGGGGAAGGGATGGGACACACAAGCTGTTCCAGCAGAGGTTCCATCTTCAATTAAGAAAAAACCCAACTTTTTATGGTGAGAACTATAAATCACTGGAACAGCCTCCCCAGGGAGAGGATGAAGTACCCATAAATGGAGGGTACCCATAAATGGAGGGTTTTAACATGCAATTGGACAGGGTGCTAGATAACCTCACCTGGGCTCCCTCTCCCATGGAAGATTGAGCCAGATGATCTTTCAAGATCCTTTTTAGCCTGGGCTGTGCTGTGGTTCTGTAGTTTGGCTGAAAACCTGCTTGAGTTCTCCTGACACTTCCAGGAGATCTGGGAGTGCCACAGCCAGAAAGAGTTTTTCATGAACAGCTTTAACTACAACACTCTTCTAAACCAAAATGCATTAAGAGAAGAAGAGAAACTCTGTTCTGTCACAGTGCAATGGACAAAACCACATTCCCAGATTTTAGCAGTCCCTGTAGTTGGTGAGTGGATTGAACAAAAAGGCCAAACTCACCTGTAGTGAGATCTTTCCCTTGGTGCTTCATTCCTCAAACTAAACAAGGTAATCTGAGGGAAGAGAACACAATAATCTCCTCCTGATACACAAACCCCTCCTTTTCTATAAGAGTCCTAAATCACCTTGTGCCCCAAGCTCCATTTCCTTTGACACAGAGCATGTAACAACTCAGCATCCTTGCAGTAACTTTATACCCATCTCATTGTCACTGGATGGCATTTGCAGATCTAAACATTACCAAGGTCAAAACTGAATAATGGACTTGTAAAATATTTTTTCCTCTTTGAAATAATAAATCTCCACCTCTCATAGACAGCATCCCATACTATGCCTTGCTTGAAACTGTTAATAAAATCAAATATTAGAGCAATAATAAAGATAGTTATGACTTTCATTTTTTTGTGAATTTTCAGTGAGCTTATATCTCTCTGAACATATTGCAATGCTATATTTATCCTACATTATTTTTCAAACATCCCCATTGAGTATTATTGTAAATTTCAGGTAATGAAAGTATTGTACAGATTTCAGCACTAGATGAATATTATCACACCAACAACCTCAGATTCTGTCTTCATGTATCACTCTAAAAGACAGAGGGATTTCACCAAGTTTAGCTGTGGATCACTTTGTTATTAGGGAAATCAACTTCAGATTTTCTTGAAAGAATGGCTATAGATTACAGTCTCTATAGCTTCAAAAAAATTAATATCACAGGAGGAAACATAAATGGCCTTAGGACAATATCACACCTTAAATCTTTTTTTAAATGAGTGCAAAACAAGAAAGTTTTACACTTTTAAGCATGGATGCTGTCATTAAGCTGCTCTGACCAGTCCTGAAGGAGTTCATGATTTTTTTTCTGTTTGTTGGCTTCTGTCACCACAGCAACTAACTGGTTCTACATGAAGTTACAGGGCAAGCCAGCAAAGCTGTAATGGAATACATTCCTTAGCATGAGTCAATGCCTGCACTAGAGAGAAAGCACTGGAGAGAAAGCACACTGCTCTGGACATGGGCTCTAAAATGGTGTGCTGTGCTCAGACTGGGAACAAGACACTGTCCAAAATCAGATTTTTCTCTCTTCTGTGTATTTTTAATTATAAGAACTTTAGTTATGCTTTGTGTCGGATTGAGAATCCTGCTCTTTCAGTGAGACTGCAGCAATGGGGAGGAGGGAGCTGAAGCTGAGGCTGTTTAGTGCCCTGCAGGACACACAGACACAGATCCCTATCACTCACAGTGGAGGCTGGCAAATATTTCCTTTGGTGTGGTGATTTTCACACTGTGTCCCACACTGGGGATTTGCTGACTGCTTCTGAAAGGTCTTTCAAGTGGGACTATAAAACACAACACTACTGGCATTATAATTTAAATTCACTATCCCAGGATCTGTCTTTCCCTTGGAAAATTATAGAAGGTCAACAACTCATAAAAGATTGAAATGATTGAAATTCACTGATATGTATAATGGAATAATACCTACTGTGTGAAGTGCATCTCCTTCAGCCAATATAAAACCAGCAGCAGAGAAATTCTGATTGCACTGAGAATTATACTGCTGCCAAAACTTTTCACTGGATAAGCTGCTCATGTTCATGCTGTATGAAAAACAGTAGACTCTGATTAATAAACAATAATATATTTTGTCACGTGATTTTTCAAGGAAGAACTTTGTGTCAAATCACTAATTATAAAGGCAAATTCGATGAAAAATAAATTCAAATAATATTCCAAACAGCAAAGCACAGTAATGATTAAAATTAAGTAAATTATTAAACCAGCACATTTAATAAGATGCATTTGAGGTTGCCAGTCTGTGAAGAGAGTTGCATGAATTTTAGATTTTTGTTTTAAAGCAATATTGCATTGTCCAGGTTCATAAATCAGCAACCAGAGAACACCTAAGAGTGGATTCTTTTATCACTAGTGTAATTCTCTATGCAGGCAAAGCTGCTTTGGACATTTTTTTCCTGAGAACAGAATGAGAACTCACTTTACATCATAGCTATTATGTCATCTGCTTTAAAAAACATTTTTCTAGAACTCCACCCACAGGCTGGTAACCCTAATGTAACTTGTCACATTTGTCCTAGTAAATACAACACATTAATTAGCAGCAATTTAATAAATATTTCTTCTTGGAATTCTTTTCTGTAATATGATTTAATGTTACTTTCTTTCAAGGTTTCCTTAAAAACATTTATTATAGATGTCTTAAAATTAAGCTGTAACTTCCTTAAAATAAACCCAAATGCCAAAATACATTTGTTCCTTTAACAGTGAGGCTCACTAAAGGTTTATCTGAGATATCAGAGTTAGAAATAAATTGGTCAGGATATATTTTTGTTCTCAATTTGAAGTAACTGCTTGATCTCATTTTCTGGTGCCCTCCCTTCTCCCCAAATATATTTTTACATACAAATAAGAATCTTGACAGCTCTGAAGCTTATTTTTATCCTATCACTAATGGGTCAATTGCAACCACAGAAATCTCATTAATATTTTCAAGCAGACTTACAGGGGCCACCCTAACAAAATATGATTGATCAGCATTCACAAGTAGAACACCTGAAATGCAGTCATCACTTTGCTTTCTCTCTTACAACAGACAATATATAATGTTAAAGAGTAGAAAATATTTTGTGATTTATTCCTGTCATTTTGATAAATATTAATAATGGCATTGAAATCCGCAAGGAGGCACAAAGGAACAGCAGAGTTAGGCTGATAAAATCCTGTAGATTCATAGATTAGTAAAATTATTACACCACCAGCCTTATTTCCTGCATAATGTCACCTGGGGAATGGTATCCAGCAATTCAAATGTGGAGTTTAACAACTTGTGCTCAGCTGTGGAATCACTTCAGACAATTTCAGTTAAAAGACAAAGAGCCCCTTACTTCTCTTATTTGGTTATTTTGGGTATCATTATCACTATTAAGCCTATGTGATGTTTTTCTAGTAGCTCAAATTTTGTGGCCATTGTTCTTGTCAATGTTTTTCTCTGTGAGATTTCTTGGGATGAAAGTATCAAAGATGACATTTTATGTATGAAAAGCTTATTTTGTGTATACAAAAAGGTTGTATTCTTTAAATTTATGACTTCATTATAACCATTTTGAGATACTTGTGTTTTCACTTTCTACAAAAGAGTTTCAGAACAGTACACAGTACTCCAGTATCTACACTATAAACAAAGATAAAATCTTTTTCCTGATTCTTCACACTACTTCCCATTTTATACAAGCATGAATTATTGTAAGTATTTCACAATACTTACCTGTATTTCCACTTTAATGAATGAAACATCACTCAAGACTTCAAGGTCACTGCCCCAAAGTATGAAATTTGCAAGAGTAACAATCTTCTAATACCAACACAATTTTCTAATACATTAACAGTAGTTCCAAGACTTGACATTAGCTTTGCACATTTCTTTGCTTCTAGGAAGTGGTTGAAAAATCTGGATTCAAAGCTTTGTCTGGACATGCTAAAAAGTACCAGATATTCCCACAGTTCTGCTCAGTCATCCAAGATGATGCTTGCTGTACCAGTTTCTGAATTTTCTCTTACAAAAGGCAGGATGTTCCCTGTTCAAAAGGACAGCTGGCTCTTCTGTGTATCAGAAAGTGAACATTGTATCATAACTAGATGGGAGCTCTCCAATTGTACACAACTTATTTTTCAGGTAAGAACACCAAATGCCAGGAGTTCCTTAAAGAAAGTTACCTTGTGCCAATCCACACATGTAGAACAAACAGAACTTGTTAAAGATGCTGAAGAAATTAACCCTGTTGCAAATTAGACCATATGACACATGAAAAGTTCCCTCCAACCGAATTTGTAAATTACACACAGAAGGGGACTGAACCAATATAGGATTTTCTTTCATCCTGCCTCTCTCCTTCCCTGCCACTGTGCACTCACCAGACTTACACTTGGTTTTGCCAAAATGACCAGGTCTGTAATGGAGTCTGCTTTGCTGCACGTAAAGCTTAACTACTGCAAAAGTATCTGCACGATTGAACCCAGTTTGACTGGCAAGTAGAAAACTTTGCTCTGATTTCTTTTATACTTCTTATCTGCCAGAGGCTAGAAACATATAGATTTTTATGTCATTTTTAATCATCAGTTAAAAAAATGCTTGTAGCATAGCTTCATCAAATTGGAAAGTCATTAACCAGATGCTCTCTTGCTTACTGGCTCTCTGTGACTGGAATTACTTTATTTCACAAAGTACAAGCCTAAGGAGCCAGATCCAGAGTCCAAACAGGAGAGTTACCAGAATAACAGTGATCCAATGTATTTATTTTGGAGAGGGAAACCTACGGGTTGTAAAACGTACTTCAAGAATATCTCTACTGCAAAGTGCAAAATAAAAGCAACAGGTTGGAGATAAATATAGACTCTTGCCCTGGGCTACATGGAAAAGAGACTGTTTCAAAAACAGTGCACTTAAGTCCAGGGAACCAAGATTACCTTAGGTCAGTCTTCCATAGATCTATTTTCCATTATGGGTTGGATATGGAGGGAAATTGCAGTAATATTTTTAATTATAATAAAGAATAAACAAGATTTCTAAAAACTAAACCAAACTCCAGTGCAAATTTCAGCCCGTGTAGCATTTGGCAGGGTCAGAGCAGGAAGAGATGGCAAAATTCCCCGCCTTTTTAGTAGGCATTAAAAAAATCCACCAGAGGTATCTGTATTATTTCAGCACTGGCCACACCAAAGAAAAATAATCTCTTAAATCCATTTGGAGTGCAGTTGAAAAGTTATTGTGGGTTTTCCATGTTTAATAGGAGCTATGGAAAAGGGAATGAAAATGAGATTTCAGGAGCTGTTAGAAGAGGTTAAAGATTGGTACGACGAAATTTGTGCATTTGTTTTCTGCTTCTGTTTCTCCTTAAATGAAAAAGAAATTGACAGCAAAAAGCGTAATATACTCTGATACTCTACTGGGTTCAAATGCACCAATGAACTGAGGGTGGGGAAGCACTGGGACAGGTTGTCCAAAGAAATTGTGAATGCTACATCCTTGAAAGTGCTCAAGGCCAGGTTGGATGGACTTTGAGCAACCTGGTCTACTGGAAGGCTCCCTGCCCATGGCAAGGGTTTGGAAATAGATGAACCTGAAGGTCCCTTTAAACCCAAACCATTCCATAATTCTGTGATTAACCCCAACTAAACTTTCTTTGCTCTGAACTTGCATCCGATCCTAGATGCATCCAAGGCATGCATTGCTTTGAAGATATTTGTTTTTGTGGTTGAGAATTTGCTGATTTTATTCTACATAGTGCAAATTAACATTTAACATCTGCCTTTCTTGTCTGTCATGATCATTGTTACATGAGATTTTTCTCACCTACATATGACTGCTTCAGAATAAGTACATATTCAAAGACAGTCCATAGGTCCATTTATTTTACTGGATATAATTCTGTAGGATTGCTTACCTCTCTTCAGTGGCTGTGAAATCTAAATAATGAGCTCAGACAGCATGACTCACTTCTATGTCTCACCTCCTATAAATGAAACTATGAGAGATGACCCCCCCATTTTTCAGGTAAACCTCTGAATCGTTTCATTTGACCTTATTACTCTGATTTCTCATTTGCATGCATTTTGTTCCTATTCTTAAATTATTGTCTGTAAGTTATTTTGAATTTATTTTATATTTCACTCCCATTTAAATATTCATTCTAGGATGAGCTTCTGCATGAAATCACAGGCTTTTACTGTCCACAGTGGATGGCTGCGGTGACAGAATGACCCCCAAGAAAAAACATCTCATCACTGTTAACCTTTTGTCCTTGGAGGTGTTCTCTGATTTCATGCACTGTATGCTGCTGTCTGGCAATGCAGCATCTCCTGTGCATGTTTCTCTTGAGGAATATTTTGTAGGTGTTTCTAATACTGGCATCCTTTCTGTTTTGCAGGACTAACATGTAATAGAAACCTGCTCTCCCTGTGCCTTTGCTCTTACTTTCTGCTCTGTCTGGATGGGACCCTGTTCTTCCTTCCTTTTTCTATTTTTGCCTGCGTTGGATTCTTCTTTGAGAAAATTTGTTTACAAAATATGGAAAGTAATCATTATTTAATTAATAACATAATGACACCTTCAAACTTAATTTGTTTGAGGGAGGTTTATACTGTTTGTGAACCATTTTATGTACACACACTTGTACAGACAAATAAAGCACAGCTGCTATGCAAAAATGCCTAGGCTAACTCAAACAAGCAAGACAGAGAACCATTTTATCACATCTGAATTTCTTCTGGCACGTGGACAACTCGATGTAACTTTAGCTCAGTATCTCTGCATGATGCTGCTTTTCCATGACAGAAGATCTCTTTAAAAAATCTATTCAAAATATGGATTTTCTAAATTATTCTTAATGCATCACCATTTGAAGGAACAATATAAATCAAGACATGCCAGCATTACCTGCATAAAATTTCAAAACACTTATTCCTACCAGCAAAAGTCCAAAAGCATTCCCCTGAATGAAATTTGACAGATGTGATACCACTAAAGGAAAGAACATCTAAAAAAATTAATTCTCATTAAAATCTGAGTTTCTACCCACTCTTTGAAACATGTGGATTTGGGTATGTTGCTTTTACTTCCCCAGGTACTCATTTCTCCTAGAACAGGTCAAATTAGCATCATTATGACCTTAATTGCAACAGGGCTGTTCGCACCAATGTTACTACCTGATTATGGCTTTCCAAAACATGCATGGTTACTTTTTAAATTGCTTTTAATTATGTCAAATTTCAGTTTGACAACATTAAATGTTCAAATTCATTAAGAACCTAATCAACTGGCAGCCTAGATATTTTTCAAGAAGCCTTCAGGGCAGGCTGACAGATCTGCAGCTGCTTTTTTTGCATACAAACATCCCACAGATAACAATGCAGCTTTTGCATGCAAAAAGAGGATTTTTCAGAATTAATGTCCTTGCAACAATGGCCTGCATAGAAATATTGTCAGAAACTCTCATGTTGAGATCCTTGAGGTTCAGTATATTCTAATATTGGTGATCGGGTACTACAAAGGGTTACAACTAACTGCAACTTTCCTAATGCTGAATGATAGTCTGGTTAACAGGAATCTTTCCTCTTCCACTCAGTTACAGCAGTTTTCCAGCTATGGAAGGAATAACAGCCTTGCAGAAATGAGGTCTGCTGAGAAATAGTATCAGAGTAACAGTCTAGATCAGAGAAAGCAGCTGGCAGCCTGTGGGATGATTTTACTCAGCCTCTGATGGTTCAAAATTCTTCTACTGTGGTTGCAAATGCTTGGGCCCTTTTTTGATCAGCAATAATTCCATCTGAATTGAGAGAGAAGCACAAATGGACACAGATGTACCCAAAACTGGCATCTGTCCCACTGTACTGTTGAGAAGCCCTGATCTAAGTGTCAGTGAGCCTCAGAAGGTGACATTGTCTCATTCTGGTTTTCATGGGGCCAATATTTTATTTTTTTAAAAAATATAATTAGTTCCTAAATATAAAGTACTACAATAGTTCTAGTGCCCAGTAAAAACAGCTCAAGTGCTTATTTCAGTGTCATTGTGGGACTTGCATTAATTCTAATATATTAACAAGAATATTAATTACTCTAATGAGGGGCAAGATGCTACCTTTAATGTCAAACATTTCATTTGACCCGAGGCATCCTGTTCCTTGAAAATTTTTTGGTCTTCCCAGTGACATATCTTTCGCTGGCATAGGCAACCTGCAACAGAAGCATGGCTGAGTCCAAACTACATGTACTGGGAGAAATGAGGAAGTTATTCCTATCAACTGTTCAGGAAAAGTCAGTCCAGAAGCAATTTGTTAAGTATTTTATTCCATTTCCTTCCAGTTTTGCTCTTGAACATTCTTTAACATATGAAGCTAACAAAAGGCTTCATACTACATAAGACTTTATAAACATTTCAGTTATGGGTAGGCCAAGTGCATAATTAGTTACTAAAATCAGTACCATATTATAGCAAAACAGAAAAAAAATCAGTTGAATACAGCTGCCTGAAGCACCACCATTTTATATTTCAAACTCTGGCCTTTCCTCTGCTGTGGAGGAAGTGGAAAGAAATGTGCAGGGCAAATGAGGGAGCTCTTTAGCTGGCTGGATAAACGTGCTCAAAAAAGTTTGGAAAAATAACAGGAAAACTCACACTGGCTCAAATTTCATTTGCTTCTATTTTCTGATCTGTTCCTTCCACTAAACTTCTCCTAGAAGAGCTATAAAAAAATCCACTCTGGAAATCTACAACATTCATACCGCTTTGGGTCAGCCAGCTGGGTCACTTGTCTCAAACACTTTTCCAGCCACTGAGAAATGTTCTCTCACCAATTCTGTTTGTCCATCTTTCCAGGCCTTTTCTTCTGCTGCCCAAGTGAAAAGAAGGTAAAAATAAGATTCTAATATTGTGCATCCCTTGGTTTCATGGCTGTCTGCTCCTCACAAGTCCCATGACTACCATCACTGAGTTTCCCTCTTAAAATTCTCTCTGGATAAATAGTAGTACTGGAAATTGATGTGCATAATGGTTCTGAAATGGGCTTACCTAATTCTTTTTTCCAACATAGATCTTCAGATTCTTTAAAGCATTGATCAAGCTGAATATCTAAATAGCTCACTATATGTTGCAATTAGAATGGCTTAAAATCCTTTAGGAGTTAAATTCTGAGAAGAAAAACCTATATAAGGTATATATAAAAAAACAAGCAAAATATATCCAGCCATCTTGCAATCTTAAAAATGTCTATTCAAGCCTTTGTGGAAACCAGGTACTCAATCTGTGTGTCTACTGAAAAAAATGAAAAATTAATGCAAAAAGAGAACCCACTTCACATTTGTTTTAGAAACTAAAACAAATTGCTATGACTATTGCTGAAAATTACTGTTAAATGGTAGTATAAAAATGTAACACGTGAATTTTCCTTATCTGTACCCATTACATCCAACTTACACCTTGCCCTTCCTCAGAAAAATGTACTTGCTTCAGGTAAATGGGCAGGCAGAATTTTACTGGTTTGTTTTAATTGCCCAATATATGCATTGAAATAGTTGACTTGCTTGACATACCAGCTTTGTTTGAGGATTAAAAAAAATAGCCACCTACAAAAACAATAGGAAACATCCCAAAAACATAATTTGAGTTTTGACTCTTGAAGTTTGTAATGGAAAAGAAAATTTGCTGTTCATTGCAGTATATGGCATCAGCTAGAGAATACTGGATTCTAGCTGGTGAAGGATTGGGAAAATACTGCTTGTCATATGAAACAGGAGACAGTTGATTAAAAGAGAGCAAAGGGAGGTGGTATCAAAGAGAAAAACGATCCAAGTCATAATTATTGTATGAAGTTCATGGGACTCTAAAGCAGTTGAAGTTAGTCAGACAAAAGTAAACAAATTCTGCCTCATTTGGCAGAGACTGTCAAACTAATGAACACTTAAAAATAGTTTCAAACATGAACTTTCCCTCACGCTTACTCATTGTTTTAGTGCAGTTGAAGTTAATCATGCTTCCAAACTCTGAACATAGGATACACAACCTTCAGATATTTTAATGATTTTTCTGTTTTCTTTCTAAGTATTATAGGCTTGTATTTTTGACTGCAAATTGCACATATTGATATATTTGAAAGCTAATACATAGTAGGGTTTACTGTAAACAAACATAAACAATAGAAAACTTCTGATTGATTTTGATTGAGTCTGGAGAAGATCAGCGATTGGAAAACCAGGATGATAAATCTTGTCCTCATCAGGATGGTAGATACACAGACAATCCTTTGTAGCCTCCCCCAGCTGCTTTCTGGAGAGACATTCCCCTCTTTCTCCCTCTCCTGTGGCAAAGCAAGAAAAATCTAATATCTGAATCTAAAGGAGTGATACAGTTAAAATTTCTAGGACAAAATTGCATGGAATAGTCTATTCAATACCAAGAGAATAACATTTAGAAAAAACTGTAGCCAGTAGCCATTGCCCTGTAATGCTCAGGACCAGGTGACACTGAATTGAGCTCTAACAAAGCTGTACTTAATTTTAAAACCTAGGAACAAAATAATAATACAGGATTCATTCTACTCATGCAGATTACCATAAGAGATTCAGCAGTTTAGTGAACATTAGCCATGTTTCCTTAACAAATCTTTACATTTAAATATTTTTCAACCTTCCTCAAGAGAAGAAAAAGCCTGGAAGGTTGTCAGGCTGAGGGGACTACTCTTCACCTCTCTGAAGTTTTGTTGTTTCGTTTTTTTTCTTTTAATTCTATTCCCCATTCTATTTGAATGCAGTTAGAGCAGTCTTAGTTGCATAATTGAAGAAAATTTTGAATGCCCTTAATCACATGGAAGAAAAGAATTTCTGAAAGTGTGAGATTAGAGAGATAAGTCTTATTCCACAATCCTCCACAAAGGGGTAAGAGGATATTTTAGTACCAAAGCTCAGGAAGCCAAATTAAAGAATGTCCTCGATTCTGTAATTTGATTGATCTGCTTTCATAAGTGTTCTCTCCTGTAATTATTTGCAGGGTTTCTGCACATGGATCCAGATGCACACATGCTGAAGAAAGCAGCATCATGTCATCCCAAACCAGAGGAAGGCGGGGGGATCACAATCCATGAAGGGCTGTCAGAATCAATGCAGCTTAGTGCAAAATGGCTTTATATTGTAAGAGTTTGGTATAGAATGGCCATGACACATCCCTCAGGGTGGGAGTTTTGTGGTACAAGACCCTTTCTGTACACCATAGCACTGGCTTGGATTTTGCAGAGGTTAAAAAAACTCTGCAACCAGGGCTGCTGTGTTTCTCTGGTGCAGGGAGGACGGTGGTGTAGATTTGATTGCACTCAGATGTATGAGCTTCATTCAAATCAGATAAACATTGAAATTATTAAAGGACAAATCCAAACTAGGCATTCCTGCCCCTGAGGGAGCAAGGGTACTGAGGGCAATAGCAACAGATCAGGTACTGAGACATCCCCTTCCTTGTGCTCAGGGAAAGGAAATAAACACCACAGACACAACTGGGGAAGCAATACCAAGTGGTCACACCCATTCTGGAGTAACCAGTTTATTTTCAGTTCGTTCCCTTAATGTTATCCTAACATAACTTTTCCAAGTACCGAGGCAGCCTCCAGCGGCCCCCTGCTGCAATGGTTTGCTACTGACTGCAGGGAAAGCGCAGAGGCGCTGCCAGCCCAGGAGAACAGCGCGGATGCGCTTCCATCCCTGGGCTACACTGCCGCCCCACGGCCCTTCTGCTCAGTCCAGCCTCTAAAACACCAACAGGGCCACAATCAAAGAATTGCTATCCGTGACTGCTGGTAACACCATTCTGACAAATTCTGCCTGTTCTATTCACTTGTGCTTTTAGGAAATATACGGAAGCACAGAATCTCCCGTTTAGTTCCGGAGAGACACAAACCTGAAGGGGCAGAGGATCAGAACTCAGTTATTTGTAAAATTGTGTCTGAAAGCCAGGATGTAAATCAGTGGTTTACAGCTAGCAGCAGAGAGCAGAACCCAGCAAACAAAAGGCAGGCAGTGAGCAAAGGAGCTGACAAAAATCCTCCAGGAAGGAATTTGCACTGAAGTGGTTCATAAATGAGTGTTGATCAAAACTATTCAGGCACTGTGAAAAGGAGGGTGTTACATAGAGCTTTATCAACAAAAATGTTATCTCTAAGGTGCTGGGAAATACAACACAGCAGAAGAAGGATGCCTGTGTAAAAAAGATTAAGTAGAAACAGTTGGTTTCTTTACAAAGCTTTCCATGAATTTGGGTTTCACAAATATTTGTTTAAAGCATTTACCTGAGCCCTCTAGACACAAAGCCTAAGATCTCAATTTCTAATAAAACTATACTTTTGTATATACCTGAAAGACGTACATGAAAATATCAAAATGCAGAAGGACTGAACTGAGTCTCAAATATAACTATTCAGTGAGAGCCAGCAACAACAGAAAATATGTCTGATTTCTTTTGCTCTCAGTTTTCAAGCTGATCAATGTTACATTCAAATATCTCTACAGTAGCTGGGCTTACACAGAAGAGTAAAGTAGCATCACTTTTCCCATGGACTTTAGTATGTAAATGGGTAGAACCTTTTCTACAGCAGTGCTTCTCTGTATGCTGTAATACTAATTGTTCCTGGGACTAAAAACCCAAGAAAGTTAACATAAAGAGAGGCATAAAAGGATAAAACATTTGAGCATGAAAAATAACATTATAACTTCATTATTGTCCTTCTCCTTCAAGAGGTTGGTGTTTCCCAAATAATAATGCTAAAAAGCAATCAGAATGAAGAACAGATAATACAATTTCTTAATCCATTTTATATCCCTGCTAGAAGCAAAACATCTGGAAGATCCTAGAAAACTGCCTCTCTTCCAAACTCCAGTGACTCCAAAGAACACAAATCATCTGAAGGATTTTGACAGCACAATTCAGCATTCTGATTTCCCCATCTATGTTGCTGTCTAAAACCAAAACTACTAGAACTGAATGGGAAGTAGTCAGAAGGGATGGGAGACATAGATTAAAATAGAGACATTTTCAGTGAGAAATGCAGAGGACCAATGTGGACCTGAGAAAAGGAAGAGAGGAATACTGATAAAAAAATGCTTGGATAAGAAAATCAAATGAGCATGGGGAGGACAGGAAGAAAAATGGGAGAAGATAAATAAATGGAAATGCAAAACAAAGAATAATGAGGAAAAAACTTGCTCCTGCTGACCAGTTTAAAACAGTATAGTGTATTTATTAAGATTTAGAATGGGAGCATGCATCAGGAATGAAGCTGGTGGTTTAGATTTTAAATATGGAAAAGGAACTAAGACTACATCAGTTCTGTTTGATAACTTAATTTCTTCAGCCCAGTTCCAGGATCTGGTCCCCTGTCATTCACATCTGAATATATTCATCCCTTTGTGTGCTCTCACTCGGAGTTAATTGAGTTAATTGAGTTAATTGACTGCTTCCCACCAGGAGGAAGTCAGGGCAGGGCCCTCGAGGCTGCTGTGTGACCAGCACAGATAGGACTAAGGCACCACCCTCCCCAGCCTGTCCTCCCCAGCTCACCATCCAGCGCAGAGATGAGCAGCAGAGTCCCCCTGTCCTGCCATTCCAATGCCACTCAGAAGGGCTGCTACCAGCCCACCTCAGATTATTTCAAGCATTTTGAATTAAATTAACATTAAGAACAGAGATATTGCAATTTAAGGGGCCACCATATGGTGTCCCCCAGGTGCCCTGGGGAAGCGTGTCCCAGCATGGATCCTCCCACGGAGGAAATGAGGCTGAAGCAATGTGGCCACCAGCTGTCCCCTGGCAGCCACCCTGGCTGCCTGCTGACCGACAGCCATGGTGGCACAGGAGCAAGAAAAATCATGCAGCAAAATTCTGGCTCCTGGAAGGAGGTGGGGATGCAGACAGTGAGCTGGGGGGAGTCCTGGATGCTCCCCTCTGCTTCCAACCCAAGGGCAGACATTTGTAACAGCAGCTGCAACCCGAAAAATAACATTTTAGGATCACACCCAGAACAATAGAACAAGATGAATTTTGGCCAGCAGCCACTAACACACCCTTGATGTAATACTAAAGTCACACATGGCAAGGTACTCCATTATGAAATCTTACATAATCATCTTTCATTAAATTATTTTCTAGTGTCGTTCTCTGCTTATGATTTTGTTTTCCTCTTCATGTTTACCTCATTCATGAATTAGCTTTCCACATCAGTTTTCTGTAGGACAATTTAATAATTTCAGCATGTTTTAAGAGCTTTTAATAAAGAAAATAATATTGATAAAATACCATGAAAAGTAAAAAATTGGCAGAGGTGATATAAATCAATGCTTTGCTGTATTTCCAGGGAGGACAAAAATGGATCATTTCCTATCTAAATAACTATTTCAAATGACCATTAGAAGTGTTGATAACATCAGTCTATAATTGTGTAACTATAAAAATTGCTCTGCTTTTTTTTATTTCATTAGGAGAAGGAACAGGTAACGATACTGAACTTGAAATTATCTCGACTGGATTAGTTTGTGATAATAATAATAATAATAATAATAATAATAATAATAATAGTTATTATTATTTTCCTTTGAGCAGGAGCTATTGTCCAGTCAACGATTGTTCAGTGATCTCTTGAAACCTTTATTTCATACTGTTGTTTGGTGAAGTTGGCATGTGAGTTTACCAGAAGCTTCCTGTCTCACATACAGATGCCAGTACACTTCATTCTTTTGATGAACCCCATTTGGAGAATGTGAAAACTGTTAAAAGCAGAAGGTGAATCCTTGTTTTGCCATGCACTCCAGGAAATTCTGACAGCCTCAGCATCCTCCCATGAGCAGCCCAGCCCAGGTGTCCCTTGGCCTTGCTATAAACCTGAGTTGGGCAGGACAGTCCTACGCCTGCTTCATGAGCCTCTCAGATGTAACTGGTGTGTGCACGAACAGCATTGATGTGCATGAATCCATCAGCAATCTCTCCAGGAATGTGCAGGCTGACTGACAAAAATGCAGGTTGCACATTTCCAGACAATGGCCACACTATTCAGAAGTGTCCTCGAGCCTCTGGGGGTGTCACAGCACTTGGAAGCCCCGGGGAAAATCACACACAGTCCTTCAGGACAATGTTGTCTTTAGCAGCAGAGCCACCCCCTGCCTGCAGAACATCTCCAGCCAGTCTGCTGGAGACTGACAAGTACTTGCTGTCCAAGCACTAAACTACTGCAGACTAAAGGCACCCTAGGAAAAATGCCTTTTGGAACAACTGATCAATATTTTCACTTTGCCCTTTATTTTCCTGGAGATCACCTGCTGTTGCTGATGTTGTTGCCTCATGAAGGAAGCCTAAATCTGCTTAGTAGTGTAGAACTGACTTGCAAAATTCGAATTTCCAACATGTTACATGCCAATAAAGATTCCACAATAGGCTCCTGTAAAGACTTGCCTTTACCAACATGTCAGCAAGAACTGCTTTATTCCTTGGGACACTGGAAGCAGCACTATCCAGCTACTCCCAGATGGATTTCATGATTGCAAAAGTGATAATATTTTCAGACTTTTTTTTAGATGTGAAAACCAGTACTATTATTTTGTTTCTTTTATACATCTCAGCCTATCTAGAGGCAAAGCATATGTCAAGGAACTTGCAGGGCAGCAGCACAAATGTAGGAAGATGAGTACTGCCTTGCACTGTCACCAGCTCTTGAAGCTGAATAAAGTTTGGTTAATTTTCAGTCCTCCAGCAAGCTGATACCAACCCTGTGTTTGTTTTTCTGAGTAAGAACTAACCAAATATATGAAAAATTAGGCTTCTTCACAACATCTTTATGAGATGAGAGATGGCTACCTCCCTTCCTACTCTGTGCTACAGACAAAGTGAGAGAAAAATCACATTAGCCACAAGTGTCATTATTAATGGAATGGGGGAAGCCAGGGAAGAAGGTGGACAGTACAGTGGGGATCCAGATGAGGCTGTATTTTGGAAACAGATGGCGTCTTCAGGTTTTTCTGATGGAGGTGAGGTGTAGTTTGAGAGGCACATTTTCACTGGAAATTGTGCCTTAAACATTAATCACTTGAGCTCTGTGCAACCTGCAGGACAGAAGCACTGGTGCTGCCAAGAGGTGAAAACCCCCAGGATTTACTTTCTGGGTTTTTTTGGCGAGGAGCACGGGAGCAGTGCATAGCCCATCAGCTGTGTCTGTCCCGTGTCCCGCTGTCCGCCCCGTGTGCCCCGGAGCCAGCGGCAGGAGGAACGAGGTTGGCTGGAGAGATCAGCAGGTGTCACACGGTGGGAGGACCCAGCGGCATCGAGTTAAATTTTAACTTTGCTGTGTATTTCCCAAGGGAGGGATGCCTGTGACGTTAAAGGGAAAACATTTCAACACTTTGTGCATTTAAAAGCCAGGGAATGCCCTCACACGGAGCAGCACATGAAGCACTCAAACCTGAGCACAGAATCAATGAGGCTGGAAAAGAACTCTGATACCATCGAGCCCAGCCCACGGCCCGACCCCACCACGTCAGCCGGACCACGGCACTGAGTGCCACGTCCACTCTTTCTTAAACACCTCCAGGGACGGTGACCCCACCAGCCCCCTGGGCAGGCTATCCCAATGCCTAACTGTGCTTTCTGAAAAGAAATTCTGCTCAGAATTCTGAGGAGAAACACGCCTCTTCTGAGAAGAAATTCCTCCGAAGATCCAAAATTCCTCCTAACGCAGGGGTCCGTGCTTGCTGCCCGCCCCGCGTGGTTCTGAGGGGCAATCCGAGCCGTCCCTCACCGCTGACCTTTAATGACCTTTAATGACATTTCGGCTCCGCCGGCCAGCAGGGGGCGTTGCCCGGGCCGCCGCAGCGCAGACCCGCGCATGCGCAGGGCGCGGGGACGCAGGACAGGCGGCGGTCGCGGCCGAGGAGGCGGCGGCTGAAGGAGAGCCGCGGACGGGCCCCGCGGCAGGCGCTGCCCTCTCTCCCTTCCCGCTCCATGCGCAAGATGCTGCTGGCCGCGCTCTCCCGATTGCTGCAGGGCCCGGCGGCCGCCGGGAGGACGGTGAGTGCGGCCGCTGAGCGCGGCCGGTGCCGGCCCGTTCGGGAGTGGTGCGGGGTAGGAGGGGCGCGCGGGGGCAGCTCCAGGAACAGCCTGGGAGAGACGGCGGGGGCTGCCCGGGAGCGTGGCTCCGGCGGCAAAGGAGAAACACTGATGAAAAATTAAATAAATAAAAAAACCCTGGGTTTTTCATTCCCTGTCTCTGCCTGACGATCCCAAGTGACAGTAAAATGGTCGTCGCGTGTAGGAGCTCGCTTTTTAAGCCCTTAATGGCGCAGGGCTTTGATCGATCTTGTTCCTACACTCTTGGACAGCACAGGTCAGGTCCCTCTGAGGGGCCTGCTCGGCCCGAGTGTGACTGAACTGCTTGACCTCCCTTTGCTCAGCCAACAGCCCCTTTCAACTTCTGCATGAATTTTGTTTCAAAGTTTGGTTTTTTTTGTTATTAGTGTGAGTCACTTGTTGTATTTTATCTTTGTTGTGTGAAAAATCGTGCTTTTACCACTTCATGCTGCTTATTCCACTGTAATGACTGTAGCCATGAGGAAAAATTAACCCTGCTGAAAAAAGCTTGTTGGCAAGGCCAGAGTTAAAAGGTATTTTTAGGTAACTGGAAATCAGGTGCCTTTTTGCCATGGAGAGCAGATATATTGCTGCTTCCCGGTTCTGAGGCAGCTCTCTCACCCAGGCATTCGCTGCTTGTGGATCACTGGATCCATCACAAAAACACAGGGCAGAAAATTCACTGGAAGCTCTCGTTATCTGTCTTTGGGCTGCATATCTTGGAGTATTTCCTACTTCACAAATAGAATCTCTAGATGAAATTCTGCAAATATGGGTGGCTAAAATTTGTCCCTTACTACAGGTATTTGGCCTGCTCTGGACATGCTGTGTTCTCCTGGAATGCCAAAGTAAACCTGGTTCAGATATTTCAATAACTGCTTACCAAATATGTAAATATTTGTCTTTAATTGTTCCTATGCCTCTGTAGTGAAGGCATAAATTACCAAATAAATAGAGGTAGACTTAATCCATAAAGCAGTACCTCATATATGCTTTGAGCATTCTCCAGAGTGTACAGATGGATTTCCATGTATAGAAATTATCATTTGCAGTGTTCTGTTCTGGATGGATAATAATTTGCTGACTTCTTCTCCCCTCATTATTTGATACAGCTATTTACTCTTCTTCATTTTTTTTTTCCTTCCAAATGCTGCTAACCTAGGGAGCTGTTAGTGAGGTAAGGCCTCAGTCAGTCTGGTCTAGGTGTACCTTTGATAGGTGTACTGCCCACAAATCAGGGCTTTTGTCCAGACTCCTCAGTGTGCTTTTATGTCCTCTTCAGGGCAGGGAGTTTAACCAGGTGGGCTAAAGAGATCCTTCCCAACCCTGCCCATTCTGAGATACTGTGAATCCAAACTGTGGATTTACTCCAGCTCTAGAAGTAAAATAGCTTTTCTTCACTGATAATACTGATGTATTGTGGTAAATAGTGTAGAAACTGGGTTTAAATTAAAACTCCTAAATATTTAATCTGATATCAGGGCAGAGTGAATGGGGGCAGTGTTACTGATAAATCTGATCAGTATGCAACAGAGGAGGTAACCACCATGGGTTGAGAATTTTCTCCCAAGCTTCACACGTGTCAGTCAGAACTTTTTTGGAGATGGTGACCTGAACATTCTCAAAATTTTGGTGGAATCTGCCTTCAGCTAAATGTGTGTGGATTCCCTGGCTGAAGGAGCTGCTGAAGTTTTTCTGTAACTTATTTAGCAGCCTAGTCTTGCCACTAAAGATGTAGTGTTCCTTATGCTGTGGCCACAGAGCATGCATGGACACGGGCCCATCCTGTCTGATGCTGCAGTGAAACTTGCTAAAGTAATCTAAAATCACCACCACTCACTGGTCAATACCCAGTGTTCCTTCTTTAAAAGGGAGCAGTAGTGTATTTTTAAACATCTTTCCCATCTCTCCCCTACCATGTCGCCCTTTCTGTTCTGTATTTCTTGTATCCTCAGGAACCTTCTGTGTTTCCACGTAATTTTTAGAGTAGTGGCCATGCTGGTACTAAAATGATTCTCTCTCTCTCCATTGTTATGGCTTTGAATCCTCCAGTTTCTCTTCCTATTAAAAATAAAAACTGAGAGCAGTTTATATTTCAGATATCTGCTGGATTCCTTTTGTTTGGTTGGTTTTGGATTGGGTTTTTCTTGTTCTATCTAGTCAAAATTCCAGTCAGCACAGAGAGTCAGCAATCAAAGTCTGCATTGGCTGTCTCTCCTTATATTGTCAGCCTGGCATCTGAAGGGATAAACAATTATTTTTATGGTTTTGGTGCTCTTCATTGTCAAAAGTTTTGAAACTTACTGGGTTTATTTTAATCAAGAGTATTACCAGTTTATTTTAATCAAGAGTATTACCAGTTTAAATTCTCTTTTTCTAATCCTAATTTTAAATAATGGGTTTTAAAGGACTTTGGCATACAGAATAAAAGTTCCCAGGTCTTATGGTATATACTACTGCTGTGTCTTATTTATAAATTATCTCAGTTTGGGAGTACTCTTAGAAATTACTTGAAAAGAATACTCTTAGAAATTACTTGCAAAGTCACATACTTTTACTTGATAATTACATTTAAACTTTGCTGATGCTTTGGTTTTGTCTTTCTTTTAAGGCCTCTCGAGTGATGGTGGCATCACGTAACTACGGAGACTTCGCAAGTGAAGCTAAGTTTGAGATTAAGGTGAAGAAGAACACTTAGTACTGGCATTCTTTGTAAGCATTTGTTAGAGATCTTAACCTGATGGGCTGGTCCCCAGATCTCTTTCAGTTAGAAAATGTGGTTTGAATTTCCAGAACCAAACCCCTCACTAGCTGACCTGATTACTAAGTGCAGCTGGAAGCATTGTGTTGGCAGTGTGTGGTAGTGTTACTTGTTTCTTAAGAATGTGAAGTTGTGATTTTTTACAGCTGTTATATTACAATGCAGCTGTGAGAGCAGTGTTAGAAAGAAACTAAAGAACCTTTTCTGTTCTGTTCTGTTGTTTCCTTAATGCTTTTCAAACAATTAGGTGTTTGCAGTCTGTCCCAAAGATGCAGCTGGTTGAAGTCTGTGTGGCTTTTTGAGGAAAAAATATGGCATCCTTTCAATGTTTGACTTGGTGCTGCTCAGAAAACTTGTGTTATATTCTGTCAGCTTTCCACTGTGGCTGGGTCTTAGGAAAAAGTGATGTTTCTATTGGCAGTAGCTTCTGGGCTGGTGTTTCATTCAGGAGTTGATGAAGGAAAATCTGAAAGAAATAATTTGTGTTGTTTTCCACCCTCTCCCTGTTTGGCTGTGCTGTGAAGTGTGAAAATTGTTTCAGGTGGAAGGGAAGGAATATATGTTTATATGAAAATTCTTTTTTGAGTAGATACAAGGTTTAATATTTGATCTTGTGTTGATAACAAGACTCCAGGGTTTCTGTTGTTCTGTGAACTTTGAAGCAGAGTTGTCTTGAGTAGTGTGCCCAGGTGTTATATCCAGTTCATCTAGGTGTCAGTGGATTTGCTCTGGAGTGACTTTTGATTTGATAGAAGCTGCCTTTAACCTATATAAAAGTATTTTGGCCATTTAATCTGCACTGACAGAGTCATTTGTTTAGTCTCTTCCACTGAACTTACTGTTTATTTATCATAAAGGTAGCAGAGGTGAGGGCCAGTCTTAGGGCCAGATCTTACAAACTGTTTAACAGAGGAAACTCTTGATCTTTCTTATCTTTTCACTAAGCCTCTGTAGCTCTTACCTAGTATTTAGTGTGCAACAACCATGGAAATGTGCTTTTTGCCATATTTCTGGAGGACTTGAGTTCATCTTCTGCTTCTAGGAATAATGAGGCTTTATTTTCTGAGTAGAAATCTGTCTTTATTAAAAATAAGGGTTTTATTTCCCTGAATTTTGAAACAGTGCACAGTTGTCCTGACCTATTACACTCTGAATTTGAAAATGGCAGATCATGAAAAAATGAAGTAATATTCCTAAGTAGGATGAATGGTTTTGAGGGAATGATGACTTGTTTGACTGCAGCAGTGTGACCTGCACCGGCTGGAGACAGGGCCGGCCACCACGGCGGTGATGACGCGGGACGAGGGGCTGCAGTACTACAAGACCATGCAGACCATCCGCCGCATGGAGCTCAAGTCTGACCAGCTCTACAAGCAGAAGATCATTCGTGGCTTCTGCCACTTATATGATGGTCAGGTAAGAGCTCTGGGCCAGGAGGTTTTTCATTGTCTTAGCTTATTTAATGTAGGGATTTTAATAGAGTGGAGAATGTAGAAGTGGTTTATCTATGTGCATTGTGAGAGAAGGAGAGGGACGAGAGGAGGGAGGAGGAGAGACACAAAGACAGGGAAGGGCACAGTGCAGCTGAAGATCAGCTGAATGTGAGGAATGAGCACATTTGAAGGCCTGCATTTTTCCCCTCAAGTTTCATTGATGGCTTTTGTTTCTGTATCTCATGGATCATGTGCCCACTAAAAAGCAGCAGCCCGGAGAACCTATCCTCATGCTAACATTCTCCATCTGCAAAGCAGGCACACAGCTGGCCCTACTAGTAGCCTTCACCCGAACCCATGGCTCTGACCACCTTCACAACTTCAACCTCCTACAATGCTAAAAATTATCCCCCCAACTGCAATACTCCTCCCCTTAACCCTCCTCTCCTCATGCAAACACCTGTGAAATGACATTACATTATACAGCCTACTAATCACCATCATCAGCCTCCAATGACTTACACCAGCATGCTACCCAAACAAAGGCCTAACCCCCTGAACATCCATTGACCAAATCTCCTCCCCTCTGCTAGTCCTTCATGGACTTACTGAAACTTTGCTGTCTGTCCATTATCCCCTGATATATTTGAATTGTGATTGTTGAGATACTTCATTGGGGGAAGAAATTCTTCAGATATTTGCAGATTCTGGTTCTTCTCCCGTTTGCCTTTGCTAGTCAGTCAGATGGGAATGTAGAGCCCAAGGCTGTTGTAGCTCCAGGCCTGTTACCAACCCTTGGGATTTAAGTCGGTCTCCTGTATCTGTGCTCTTCCTGTGACCGGCCACTATTTGGTGTGTGTGGGATCAGCAGTATGCCACAGTGCTGACTGTGGCAGCTGTGTTTTTCTTCCTTGCTAACCTTGTCTGTTGTGTGTAACAGGAGGCCTGCTGTGTGGGGATTGAGGCTGCCATAAAGCCCACAGACCATGTGATAACGGCGTACAGAGCCCACGGCTTCACCTACACCCGGGGGGTGCCTGTCCGGGAGATCCTCGCTGAGCTCACAGGTTTGTGCTCTGCACAGTGAGGTCACATCTGCTGTGCTTGTGCCAGAATGCTTCTCTCAAATTCAAAGTGATGTCAGTGCACAAAGTATACTGGGCCTTCAGAAGCAGTTTAGTGACATAGCAGAATGGATCAATTGTTTCAGTTCTATGAATCACTGATTTTTACTGTGAAAATTAGCTAATCAGGAATATTGAAGTACTGGTACTTCTAAAAAACAAATTCATAAGATTTTTCTGGATACCATATGCTGTATTCATTGTGCTGCAGCAGGTTTGAACTTGCTCATGATAGGCATCTGCTCTCAGTGGGACAGGGCATTATCCTTCCTAGGAGAAAGACCTGGATTTTCAGAATTATGCTGATGAAGTCTTAGGAAGACTGGTAAACTTTGCCTGTAATGATAAACTGATTTGGGAGAATTTGACTGTAACAAGAATATTAAGTGATAATCGAGACAGAGATTTTGCAGAAAGGAGAGATGGCTGTCCACACTAGGATTGAGGATGGAGCAGGGAAGAGAGGATCAGCCTGATGAACTCATGTGAGGTCTGTGAACAGATCCAAGGAGGTTGAAGGCCTTTATGCATCACTGGTATAATAAAGACTTGATCTGAGAATCTTCATGCTTGAAATGTTAGTATAGGAAAGCCTGTTTGGGAGTTAGACAGGTGGTATGATTTTGAAAACTAACAATTGTTTATGCTAAGAATGCACAACTGTAATGTGCACAAAAACCCAGAATCCAGTGGTGACTGATTGGCCAAGTGTCACTGGGTACTGGTAAGTCAGAAAATAAATGGGAAGATTGTCATGACTGAAGCCAACTATGGCTGTGGAGATACAAATATGAGTCATAATGTAGTGGGATTTTTTTACATTTCATGACACATAACTTTCTTTAACATTATACTTGACTTTATTGGGGCTCTTTCAATTGGGAAGGAATGCCTGTGGTAAAGAGACAGTTATTCCAGAAAATGACACTTGGGGAAAGTTCTTAGAGCTGCTGCTAGAGCCATTCTTGCAAAGAAGGATCTTGACTACAAATGCCAAACTAAAAGACAGCATGAGTTACAATGACAGAATTAAAAAATCTTTGAAGGAGAAGGAAGCAGAGTCACCCAAAATAAAACCGTAGATAAGATCCTAGAGGAAACAAGCTATAGAAAAGGACTTTTCAGGAGAATTGACAATTACATGAGAAATGAGTTTGTGTTCTAAGAAAAGTAGAAAATGTAGCAAAAAGTAACATTGGTTAATAAGGAATTATTAAATACAAGAAGGGAGTGTACAAAAAGTGGAGGGAGCTTGATAAAAGTAAATTATACAGCCTACTTTTACTTATTCGTAAAACTATTTTTCTTAAAATTAGACTTTTTTTTCTTTGGTCCTAGCTGGCAAAATCTGTAACAGCTCCCACAAAGCCAATTAACCAATCCATAAACATAGGAAAGGTATGAGAAATATCAGCAATAAAAATGATCCACTACAAAGTAAGAAAGAGAAGTACAAATTTCAGAAAGAGACGCATTTCTAAAATAAACACACAGGCTAATATAAGAAAACCAACCAGACAAGCTGTGCATATTAGAAATAAAATACAATCTTCTATGAATAGTAACAAGACAGAAAAGAGTAGGATATGGAATGGGCTGATGAGAAATTCTGTGTTCTTAGATGGGCTCATTTAAATAGGGTTTGTTGTAAGGCTTAATGGATCACTTGTTATCTTCAAACTACACCTTGAATTAAGCTGGGCTGGTTGACTAATGTTTATGTTGGGGTGGAATGGGGAGCTGGTAGCAGTTGGGGTTTTTTTTAGTGTCCTATTGGTAATTTTTACATGAGGTTATTGTCAAAGGGAAGACAAGTCTAAATTATTGCAAGTAATTTGGAACATTATTCTTACTTTTCTGGCAGAAGCTGAAAGTAATTATATACTTCTTGCAGATTAAGATATGGGACCTTGTTGTCTATAAAAAAAAAAAACCTCATATTTATCTGAAAGTGCTTTTGTATAGTAGGACACTGAAACTTTTGTTTGGTTTTGAAATTTCTTAATCTCGTCCATATTACCACAGTTACGCTTTTGTTATTGTTCTCTCTTTTCCCTCCTTATTTGTTTTCTGAGATGTTTAACTGTAAACTTGTATGAGAGAGGCCCTCATGTCCTAACTCCACACAGATCATGGCCTTAGTGTTACTACCTTTAGGAACTGAATTACATGTTTCTATTTGTGTATTATTTTTCCTCCAAAACAGAAGTTGCTTGTTATTCACGTTTCAGGTCGAAAAGGAGGATGTGCAAAGGGAAAAGGAGGTTCAATGCATATGTATACCAAAAACTTCTATGGTGGCAATGGTATTGTTGGTGCTCAGGTACATACATTACTTCTGTTTTAAAGCACAAGCTCAATTAACTTGTTTCCTGTTGCCTCTCAGTGTTTCCTCTCAGTTTTTGTGCTTTGTGACCTTGTATGCAGATACCATTACTCTGAGGCTGGTATGTCTTATTCTGGTGTTCTCACCATTTTGTAAACTGTAGAAAAATAATTCAAATTGAGAATACCTTTCATGTTTATATTTTGGCTGCAATAACATTTGTAACAAAGGGAAGCTGATTGGTAACAGCTTGTTTGTTGAGCAGGTTTCTAACAGCCTAAATGTCTCCTTCAAGATCTCAGGCTGCCTATATTCAACTCCTTTTAATGTTGTTCTAAAATGTTTTGTCCTGTACTCTGTGGCAGGTTCCTCTTGGAGCTGGGATTGCTCTGGCCTGTAAATACTTTGCTAAAAATGAAATCTGCGTGACCTTGTATGGGGATGGTGCCGCCAATCAGGTAAAGCAGTGTGGCTGGGGGAATCCCTTTTCCTTCTGTGCTCTGAGCTCTGCCTTTACTCCAAGGGGTGGAAGAGCACACTTTGCTCTCCCTGTGTACCTGCAACCCAGGCAGTGTTGATGAACTCCCTGGAGGTGGCCAGGCATGTTGCAGATTTTGGACATGGCCACCTCTTATTTGAGTTGTTTTAGGTGTTTGAGCAGGGATGTGTTCCAACAACTGTGTAGTCCTCAGAGGGGTGATTCAGGTGAACAGTTTAGAAGTTAATTGCTAGGTGCTCTTTATACATCAGGAATGTTCCATGTGCCTGCAGTCTTTTATCATAGTTTGGACCTGTGTAAACATCTGTCCTTCCCCACCCCTGTTTTGAGTTTGGCCCTTGTAGCTGTAGTGGAGGGAAAGGTTTTTGGCTCCTTCTGTTCTGGAGCACAGAGTGTGAATGAGGCTAATGGTTAATTATGTGAATGGCACACAAATCTTGAGAGGAGAGGTTTCCAGTTACTCTTTACCCTCTTTCCAGTTGTGCACAGCTCACCTAAGTGTGGCACCCTGAACTGTCTGTGCTGTAAGGAGAGCTCTGAAGGATGGCAGTGAAGATGACAGTGCTGCTGGATAGGGAGAGAGAGATGTGTAAATCATGTTTCTGAAGACTGAGAAGAGGACAGAGCATTCTGGCAGAGCCAGTTACTATTGATATTCCAGCCAGGATATTCCAGCCAGACTCTTCATGTTATCAGCTGAGACAATAAGCCAGATAAGCAGTTGGTGATTTGTGTGTACCACTGATGGTTTCACACTTTCAAAGCACAGGTGGAGATCTCAGTTCATGGTTTTCCCTGAATTTGACTCAGAGCAATCAAGGCTGACTGCAGTCAAACTTAACTTTGCTGTAGCAGCATCCTGCCAGGTAAATAAATTGTCAAGTATTTTTTATGACTGTTGCTGAAATACCTGAGTTAAGTTAAAGTGGAAGGTTTTGTGGTACCCTAACACAGATACTGATTCAGGCTTAAAAATGAACTTCTGTCAACTACTGGTTGAGATGAAAATTACCTTATATAGTGTAGCTTCTCTTTTATTCCTTCTGACCTGTAGCAAATGGCTGGTTTCAGATCACTTTAAGTATTACAATTTCTAGACCTCTGCAACTGAAGGATTTTCAGTAGAGCCTAATGTTGAAGGCTGAGCTCCCTGATGAGATGTAACTTAATTTTCTTTCAGGGCCAGATATTTGAAACCTACAACATGGCTGCCTTATGGAAGTTGCCTTGTATTTTTGTCTGTGAGAACAATCGGTATGGAATGGGAACATCAGTTGAAAGAGCTGCAGCCAGCACTGACTACTACAAAAGAGGATACTTCATTCCAGGTCTCAGGGTGAGTACAGCTTTTTTTTTGAGGGGGAATGTGTGTGCACATACCTACACAACACATACATAGGTATTTAGTTTATTTCTACATATATTTACTTGAAGATGAATTCTGTTCCACTTGTAGAATTATGAGATTTGAAGTTTGGAGGCTGGGATTTTTTTTGCCTTACCATGTCTTTTCTCATTACCAGGTGGATGGCATGGATGTGCTCTGTGTCCGAGAAGCAATAAAGTTTGCAGCTGAGTACTGCAGATCTGGAAAAGTAAGTCTGTAATTGGCATTCCTTCTCCATGGGTGGAATTCTTGCAAGCTATTGCTGCATAAGTAGTTCCTCAATTGGTATTAACCAAACACTTATTATTTATACTGTCAGTTTTTCCCATTTCTACCACAGTTACTTTCTGTTGTGAAAGGTGTTATGACTGTCAGGCAGTTGTGATCTCTGTGTTTAGTTAGGGGAAGCATCAAGGAAGGTGATAGTCATTCTATATTTACAAGAAATGGAAAGTGAAATAAAGGTTTTGTGAGTCAATGTTAGTGTCTGTCACCCAAGTACAGTAACACTGGTTTTGAAGATTTTCAATACTTGAAGTAATGAAGGTTCTGTGAGGTAATTGGAAATACTCTGAGTAATGGTGGAAGGAAAGAAATTGTAAAGCTGCTCATGAGAACATGAAAATAAATGCTTACAATATCAGCACATGCTTTCATTTAAAAAGAATTAGGTTTCATTTTACTGTGTGAAACTATAAGTGCTAATATTATGTAAATTAAACTGAGAAGAACCTATTGAATAAAAATAATTGATCACTAGTGCAATTCAGCTCAAGCAAACAGTTGCTGCTGTAACAAGTTGGTCACTCATGGTGGCAGCACTCAGTATTTCTGTTCATTTCAAGGGTCCTCTTGTGATGGAGTTACAGACGTATCGTTACCATGGCCACAGTATGAGTGACCCTGGAATAAGGTACTGTCACATTCTTCCTTCTTTCTTTTCACTGAAAATAAGTACTGATGGTCAGATTCTAAGAGATTATACTGTGAAATTCAGTGTTTCAATCAGATGTCAGATGCATTTAAAGGTTACAGTGAAACTGCTATGAGCAGCCTGCTCACTCATCTCCCTGCTCAGCTGCTAATCTGTAGCCATGTCACACACTTGTTTTAATGCAGAATTAAAAGATGTGGGTTTAGAACAAGCACAAAGTCAGTTAAACTTCTGTGCTCTCTATTAATGAATTCTGCTTACAGTGTGTCCTAGTGAAGGTTTGATTAATTAGCATCATGCTTTTCTGGGGTTTTAAAAAGATTAAAGTCCTGTAAGGTAAAATTACAAGAACAGTTTGGACTCCCCAGACAAGTAGAACACATCTTAAAAGTACAAACATCCAGGTGCTAGAGAGATTTAGGCAACTGATCAAGCTGCATGTGTCTGCATGAATTTGAGGTGTATCCCAGCTCTTCACTGGAAACTTGCAGTGACTTGGAAGCATGTGGATGTCATGCAGCCCCCTCCATAGCAGGGAAGGGTTAGGAGGAAATATGGCCCTTCAGGATAACTGTCTCAGGCTGGGTTTGTTCCCCTTTCCCTTGAGTCTGGAGCTACTTCTGCTCAGTTGGTTTTTACAAATCTCTCTCCAGAGGCCTCTGGCTCTGTGCCATCCTTTGGGTGATCAATGCTCTGTGTTGTCACTGCATCCCTGCCAACTCTTTGGACTCTTCTTCTAGAAGTGAGTTGTGTCCAGACCTCACTGTGCCCCAGGGTTCACGTCTTTGCCTGTCTTGTTCCTAGCTATCGTACTAGAGAAGAAATTCAAGAAGTGAGGAGCAAAAGTGATCCCATTACTTTGCTGAAGGACAGAATGGTCAACAACAACCTTGCTAGTGTTGAAGAACTAAAGGTATGGTTTTAGTTGCTATGTAAGGAAGCTCTTGAGCAGTCACACACTGATGATCTCCAGAAAGCACATCACTGGGCAGCATGCCATGCTTTTCTTTAAAGTTACTTAAGGTTTGCTTTAACATCACTTTTGTAAGTGAAGGTGAAGTTTTGTTGCAGACCAGGTCCTGAAGTTGTCTTCTGCTGGAAAGGCCTTTTGCTTTTGGGTGCTAAGTAAGGCTGGGGGGTGTAATTTGCTAACAGATAGAAATCAGAATTACCTGGGCTTTCTTGACTCTCCAGAAGGGGATGAGTCTTGGAAAGGGAAATGACCAAATGTGAAGAATCCTAGTGAAGGAGTGAGGAGCTCTCTAACCCTGAGGAGCCCTCTAGGCTCAGTGGGGTCATGTTCCTTGGTCACTAAGGTACCAGTACTACCCAAAATGATGCAGTTTGGTAGGGAAGGAGTTTTAAAAGGTTTTTGATTTTATATTTCTAGTCATTGTTAACTAATTCTGACTGATATTTTAGCATAGCATTTACATTCAAAATCATGATGCTTTTTCTGAGCTGTCTTCTAATAAGCATGCATTTCTGGTTTAGGAAATCGATGTGGCAGTAAGGAAGGAGATTGAGGAAGCTGCTCAGTTTGCTACCACTGACCCAGAGCCTCCCCTGGAAGAACTGGGTCACCACATCTACTTCAATGAGCCGCCCTTTGAAGTGCGTGGCCCAAACCAGTGGATAAAGTACAAGTCTGTCAGCTAAAGGCCTTTTTATTGGTGTAACTTATTCTTGTGAATAAGTGAATGCATTTACAGGAACTATATAAACAACTCTTAAGCTTATTTAAGAGCTCCTTCAAAAGAGGAAATGTGTAAGGAAATCCATTTGAGTATGGAATTTCTTAACCATGCTGAATGTTTCAGAAGCAGCTAAGTCGAAAGTGGTTTATTTAAAGTGCTATATATTTGCTTTACTGACTTTCTTTGGATTGCTGTATGTGTTAAGTACAGTGTAAAAAGAAAAATAAAAATTAAACTTTACCAACCTTTATCTAATGGTCTGTGTTGTTTCATGAACTCTTTCCCAGAAACCCCACCAAAAATACAATTTATGTGCTCTGGTTTTGCTGCAGAAAAGTCACTAATTGAAAACACAGGCTTTTCTCAGTAGTTCAGTCAGAGTAGCTTTAATACAAAAAGCTGTATAAATCCATCTACAATGAGGTGACATGCTCTAGCATATCCCCTCCCTGCTCAAACCATCAGCCAGCAGAAGTAACACATTTTAAGTTCACAGTTTTCACAGTGCTGAAGCCAATTCAGGTGGGTTTTTTCTCTGCTAATGTTTTGTATTACATCGGCAGGCATCGTGTGCTTTAGTCTTGTCATAAATAACTCACATGCATTGACACTGACTTAAAAGCTGTTACTGTTCACTGTGCATTACACTGATGGTCAAACAAGCTACATAACTGTGCAAAACTTGCAAGCCACTGTACATATAAATATATACATCTAACAGGTTAAGTGCTGGGAATGTATTTCATTTGCTTATTCCCTTTCTGTGTTCTTCCAAAGCATTGACCTGCACTGAGGTCCTGCTGGATGCTTGTCGGTGGTTCAGGATTGCACTCCAGATTCTGCAGCGAACACCCCCCCTGCAGGAAGGGAAATGGAGATCAGTTAGGGAGAGCTCCCTCATCTCCATTGCCTTAAAATGAGCAAGAAGTAAAACAGAGAAATCCCAAGGATAGACTGGTTATGACAGTACATAACAAACTACACTGTTATGGTTATAGCTAAAACTTCCAGGTCAGCCAGGGGTTAACAGAATGATGAGAAAAGGACCTGAATCAATGGGTAGAAAACATAAATTGTTTTTGCCTGTTTTTCATATGATTACATATGAATATTTTCATACTATTTCATTGTGAAGAGTGCAAAAAAAGGTCCCAACCTGGATAAATGCCAAAGCAGATGGCTCAAAGCATCCTTGGTGTAGTTGTGTCACTTCTGAAAACTTTTATCAGGAAATCTGAGAGGAAACTGATGGCAGTTGCCCCTGAACTGTCGCTGACCTATTTAAGTAACCAACCTTTAAAATGTTTTTAACAAAATACGTTAATTAAGCTCTTAACAATGAACTAAAAAGTATTTTCTTACCGCAGCTGAAGATACCACAAGTCATCTTTGGTGATATCATTAAGGACAGCACTTAGTGTGTAATCTTCTTCAGCAAACTAAAAGGCAAATTTATTCATAAATAAATATTCCTTCTTTGAAACCAAACTGCTAATTATGACTAAAATTATGGGGTTTTTTTTAAATGCAATTTATTTTTACCCTCTTAATGGTATCCAAGTCTGCTCCTTGTTGTTTCAGCCACTTCATGAGCTCAGGGTCTGCATTCTCTCTAAAAGTTGCTGCAGACCGCTGGGAATCTTTTAACAGAAAACAAAGGTTAATACACCTCAAAACTAGGGCAAAAGTGGTTGTTTCCAGGTAAGCTGAAGCTGTATGACTTTGCATCCTTTCAACAAACACATGATCTCATATGTTTTTGTGTAACTGCAGTGTCTCCTCATACCTTTGGGTTTAAGTTTTAATTGAAGCAATTGTAATTCCTGAGTCTTCTGCTCCAAAGATTGTCGTAAGAGGGTCTGATACTCTTTCTCCTTCTGAATGAGATTTTCCATAAGCCTTGTAAAATATAAGAAAGATCAAACACAACCACACTGAGTATAAATCTAACTGAAAAAAATATAATTTTTAATGAGTACCACAGGACAGAGGCATTTGTGAAGGGTAATGTCGTAAGTAACATCTCTTAATGGCTTAGAGATTTCATTTTGGATGTCTGAGACTCAGGGGTGCCACTTGAAGGCTTTCACCTGCAGAATTTAGTAAATAGATCATAAATTCTGTTCCTACTGTTTTGCAGCCTCCCAGGGCAGAGTTGCTGCCTTTATACTTTAATTTACAACTGAACAATGTAACACTGATGTTTTACCAGGGACTTTCTGATCACAGATTTACATCACATGCATAAAGAAGAATGGGAACTTCAGCTGTTAACAGGCTGGCAGCACCCTACACATGTAACTCACGAGAAACAGAGCAGGGCTCTGCTGAGCTCTGCTGGTGCTAAATAGTGGCCAGCCTGTCCCGTAAGCCAGGACAGAGCTGCTGTGGCCTTTCCTTGCAGGAACAGCTTTGAGGCACTGACACCAGTCAGGGGGCATCCAAGGAGTAGGAAGGAAACTGGCACAGTTACACAAACCTAATTACTTCCCTGTAGAAATCCAATGTGACATTCTGCAATTAATAGATTAACTACACAGAAACAAAAGTTGTACTGAATTATGTTCAGCTGCCATACTGTACTGCCAGGTATTCCAAATCCACCTGTGTTCCTGGAAGGCCTTATTACAAGGCAATAGGTGAGCAGTACTATGGGTAAGCATGTACCCATCAGTGTAGCTTTTCAAAGACAGCCTGAACATACACCCAGAGTCTTTACAGGAGATTTACCTTAAGGTGTCGTGTTTAAGTCTGCCCAGCTCCTGCCTGAGCTGCTGCTGAGCTTTGTGTGACACCTCAGAACTGAGGCTGCTGACACCCGATGTGATGGCAGCGTCCTCAGCCCCGTTCTGTTCAGAGGGTTGGAAATTCTGCTCCACTTCATCAGTGTCCTTGTCCCCACCTTCGGTTTCTGATGCTGGCTCAAAGTGAGTGTGAAGCTCTGGTAAAAGGAATGAGGGGAAGAACAAGATTCTTTTGGTAATTGTGTCTTCAGAGGCTGTGCAGTTTGTTCTTCACTACTGTGGGTGGGGAAGACTTTGCATAATGTGCTTTATTGCAACACTGAGCAGGGGGATGGTGAAGCCTTGTGTGAGCCGGAGCACAGGTTCTCTGGCATTGGTTCTAGAATGAGCAATGCACCAACAAAGGTAGAACTGTAGGTCATAGTTGTAGTGGGGACAAATATCATGAGATGAGTAATAAGACTGTCAGTAAAATATGTTAGGAGAAACCTGAAAGCTTGCATTTTTCCTAAATAGTAGGAGAAAAAAAATAGTGATTTTCCCTAACGTCCTGGGCCAAAGAGGAAGCATTTCTCTTCTCCAGGGAGAATTTCTAGCCCCACTTCTCAGAACTTGCTGCAGGTGGCCACCCTTATTACCGAAGAACAGCTGTGATTTTCCTTGTACAAAGTCCTAAAAAATGTGGCCAATTTGGCTTTAAAAGCCATGGCAACTTTGGACTGAAAGGGCTCACTGTTACTAAGTGTCTCAGAACATTCCTATACTGGAAGGGGTGCTCAGCATTTTAAACAGTTACAAAACTACTTAAATATTTCCAACTTAACTCATTCCTAGACAGTACTTAGACATTTATCTTCCTGGTGGTTTTTCCTATCATCCATCTATGGGCCAGAATCATCCTCTTCCTCATACTGATGCACTCGCTTCCAAACATCTGCTCCATAGCTCATTAATAATTTTTCAGAACACATAAGCAGACCTGTGCAGTGTTAACCATGCTGGATGCCATTAATGTATACAGAATAATTTCTTTCTTACTAGCAAATCTCCAGCTTGGACTGAATTTAATTTGCCTTTTTTTGGTCATGTTTGGACCACACTGGGGGTGCAGAACCACTGGTTATTTCCCCATTATGTGCTTTTGTACTGCAAGTACAGCATTAATCCTCCAGATCAACACTTCTTTCTCTGCATCACTCTGACCCCATGTCTTTTGATGAGTGGAACATGTGGTGCAGTTAATGGCATGCTGAAAGAGTAAACATCTGAATTGTTCCATTTGCTACAGCTCTTTGATATGCAGAGCACCTTTTTTTTTTTTTTTTTTAAAAAAGGATTATTTTCAGCTGCTTTACCTGGAATAAGAATAGTGACTGCTGCTTGGACTGCACGGCGGATGATGTTATCCATTGCAAACATCCAATGGGGCCTTATTAAGTGATTTCTTAACACTTTGTTCACCTGAAAAAGCAGCAGCAAACACCATTTGCTCACACCTTAGGAAAGAGAATCTTATTTTCCAATAGACATAATAAGCTTTATAAGGTAAAAACTGCACGCAGCACTAAAAACCTCCCACCTTTCAAAATCTAAACAACAGATTTGACAGTTTTAGGCTAGAGCTTTCAAACCATTTCAAACCAGACTGTGATATTCAAATTCTTCTACAGTGCAAGGAGGGAGAGGAATGGTGGGGAAACTGCAAACCCCTGGCATGAGCTTTGTTCAGGAGTAACCTGATGTAGTGGAAGGTGCCTCTGCCTATGCAAGGGGGGGTGGAAATAGATGATCTTTAAGATCTCTTCCAACCTAAAGCATTCCTCTGCCCCTACACCAGGAAAGGAACTCACTGCATCCTGGAATCCAAACAGCACCAGATGAATCTGATTGATGGAAGTGCTGTCAAAGTCCAAATCCATTTTCAACTTGGATATTGTAGAAGCCATCACTCTCTGCTCAGGAGAGTGTATGAAGTCCCTTAAAATCCCAATAATCTGCTTGATGTGGTCCACTGAAAGTTGCAGTTCTTCAGAGCTCTGGAGAAAAGACAATGAATGTATATCAAATGAATCCCAGAGTCATTAAACATCTCTTTAGTAGCATTAATATTCTAAGGGTTACATAGTTCTTCTGTATATTTCACATTGATGAACGGAATCACAGAAGTTTTGTTTCTGCAAAGTCTCTAGTTTTTATCTTTCCTTAAAAAAAAAAAAAAAAAAAGTATTTTCTGTTTTTAAAAAGCCCCTGTAAATCTACTGCTACTGTGGCTGTCACAAAGGGAAGAGGTTCCAAACGATATCCACGCATTCCTGCAATGTACTGCAGAGGGCAGCTCTCCTCCATAAAAAAAGCAAAATGAGTCACTAAGACACCCAATTTTTTTAGATACTATCCTTTCTCAATCTCCAGATTTCTCTCTAATCATGCAGATATTTGATTTCCTTAGGAAAAAAGGTATGCTTATATATGCATTTATCCCAAGTCAAAAAAAGGTCTAAAATGACACAGTGATTCACCAGTGTTTATTTTATGATTTTCACTCCATAACCCCCACAGTTAAAGCCATCCAAATGTCTGTAAGAACAACCTCTGTAATTAAAAGGTAGAGGGGCTAGTACATAAATTATGGAAGATAGAGGATTACAGCAGTGCTACAAAACAGCTGGAGAGTGAACCAGGACTTGCTGCTACTAAATAATCCTTCATTGCTGAAAATGCTGGGAGCCCTGATTATTTCTGACTCTGAATTTTAATTGTTTGTAAGGCTATCAGCTGTTTTGCAGTTTAAGCTCAGAGCAGAAATGTATTCCAGTTGTTTCCCCAGCCTGAGTTTGTGCTCTGTAGAGCCCTACAGGAGCCCCTGTGGTGCATTTGCTGTGGAAGGGAGCACAGGGAGCAGCGAACCCTGGGCTGTGCAGAGCTGACATGGAGCAGCAGGGCTTGACAGCTGAACCACAATGTCAACAGCTGGCTGGGGACACCACACTGAGAGTCAGCATGGTCCCCTTTATGGGAGTGCAGTCCAGGTGAAAAACCAGAGCTTTAGTAAGAATAAATGATGGGACAGTGTCACGAACAAGTGTGCTGGAGATTGCCCAAAAATCACTGACAAGGGTATGAGCAAAAGTCACATTCACCAGAGAGGCTCATCACAAGCAGACAGAATCACAGAATTTTAGGCTGGAAGAGACCTTTGAGATCATCGAGTCCAACCCATGTTCTAACACTTCAACTAGATCATGGCACCAAGTGCCACATCCAGTCTTCCCTTAAACACATGTGATGGTGACTCCACCACCTCCCTGGGTAGATGATTCCAGTATTTGACCACTTTTTCTGTGAAAAACTTCCTCCTTAATTCTAGCCTGCATCTCCCTTGGGGCAGCTTGAGACTGTGTCCTCTTGTTCTGTCTGTTGTTGCCCGGAGAAAGAGACCGACCCCCAGCTCACCACAGCCACCCTTCAGGAAGTTGAAGAGGGTGATAAGGTCACCTCTGAGTCTCCTTTTCTCATTAATTAAGACATTAAGAAGGAAAGGCTGTTACAGGTGTGTGGCAATGTCTGGGTGTGCATTAACCATTCTATGATTTTTTTTTCTTGCTCCTCTTCACAGTAACTAAACCTTCCCATCCCACCTTCCCCCCTTCAGAAAATTTACCTTAGCTTTCTTAAGATTCACATACTGTGATCCTGGCACCTACTTAACAAACGTTTTCTTAAAAATTGTTAATCAGGTCTCTACCTTTAAAGCAGAATATACCTATTACTATGTGATAGTTTAGCTCCTTAAAAGCCTAAAGAAAAGACAACATCAAAACCACCCAACCCACCAACCTCAGCCCTCCACAATCCCACATCAAATGCCCAAACCTCTCCCTCATATAAACCCAAGCAGCTAAAAGATGGTGTTTGCTACACATTCACACAATAGCAAACATCTCACACAGTTACATGTCTCAGAGATTAAAGATACTCAGAAGGAACAATCCAAACACCTTCATATATTCAATATATCCAAACACCTTCATTTATTTATTTTAAGAAAAGGAATATGTCTTGGCTCATTATTTTCTCTTTGAGATGGGAAAAGGTGAGCTGAAGTGAAATTACCTGTGCAATACACTCCTGCAAATTGGAAGCAACTTTGTCCTGCTCCTCCTTAAGGATTTTGTAGAGGATGGCTCGGCGCTCGCTGTCCTTGCGCAGCAGGAACAGCCCGGAATCCTTGTCCTCCACCGAGGGCGAGGCGCCCCTGTCCTCCGAGGCCGAGCCCTCGTCAGGGACGCTGTGGCAGCCACCCAGCACAGGCACAAGAGAAACTCAGCATTAGCAAGGCACCAGGGCTGCCACAAGGGAGCAAGGACACTTCTGGGGTTAAAAACTCCGTTCAAACTACAGCAGCAGATTGATCAGACTGGTAAACGCTATTTTTGAGACAGATGATGGCTCAGATCCTCTTCTGACTCAAAACCCACATGGCTGATTTCCCCCTGCTAAGCTGGCATTAGTGTCAGCTTTGGGGAGGAAAGCTGAAACCACTCATTTTTTTCTGGACCCATACTGTAACATACTCATTTGAAAGTATTACTTTGCACTTTACGAGAAGCAGAGCTGCATTTCTGCTTCCCATTTTGTCATGAGTACATGGAAGGGTCAAATCCTCACTTAACTCCTAAATCCATATCAACTCAATCAATAAGACCACTGACATTTACTCACTGGAGGAAGAAAAGTGTAAAAGTACATGGAAACCTTAAAGGAGAGGAATTATTAGAGGAATCTATTATTAAATATAGACAATGTTTACATTAACTGGTAATCTGTCTATGCAACTTCCCGATTAACATACGTGTTTACCTAACGATTATGTGAAAAAATTGCCATCAGGTAAAATAAAATATGAATTACACCCACAGAATCCCTCAAGGATGTCAAGTGAGAAGCAAATACTTTACCTTAGTAAATGAGAAATGGGATGCTTTGTCTGAATCTCTGAAATGGATCTCTTTGGCCTTTCGAAAAACACCTCATGCTGTACATCAGAGTCTGGTGAAACAGAGCCGTGCTCACTGCTGCTACTGCCAGCCTGCTCCCCATGGATGGGCAGGGGCAGGGATGTGTTCCGAGTATAATCTAGGAACAGACATGGTAAAATGGGTGACAGAACTAGGCTAAAAAGGGCAACATGCTTTCAACAGCTGTCATCATCTTCACTGACTTCAAGACCTCATTTTGCAAAATGGCTGAGGGAGAAGTAACATTGTTGATAAAAAGCAGTAACACAATTCAAAATCATTGCATGAACAAGCAATAAAAGGTTTTAACAAGTTAATTGCTAAACCCAAAGACAGCACAGATACTCACAGGAAATGCTATTTTGTTATCCTCTCTCACACATATACACAATCCCCCTTGGTGCTGGCTGCACAAAGTGGCTCAAATGGACATCAGCAGTTTGAAGAGCCTGAATTGAACCAAGAAGTTCATCTGCTGCTCCACCACAGGCATGTCTATCTAAGCAGAGACTACTCTGCTACATGTCCTCCTCACCTTTAATGGGCACCAAATTGCCCTCTCCATACCTGAGATATCTGCCTCACTCACAGGTGCCCCTGCCCTTAGCAAGGACCCTCCCTCTCAGCACTGGCTTGAAGGAAGTCTCTTCTCCCTTTCCAATTCATCTTAAAAATAAGAAAAAATTTAAAATAAAACAAAACAAAAAACCAAACCAATGATGAGACCAAACCAACCAGATGTTGAGAGTTTACTGTAATCCTGATTGCCAGTTTGCAGCTGTATGGCAGGGAAGGTAAAGCAGTTCTCTCAACAGAAGGTGAACATAGCCATGGAGCTGAAAAATGACAAAAGTTTTTGATGCTTGTCACTACAAATTCTTGGAGGTGAGGGAAGGATGAGAGCTAGAAGTTTAAAGTTGTTCAGAAAGCTCTGACATACTCCATGGCACATGAGTGATATTCAGATGGCTGAGGTTAAACAGTCACAGAAATGAAACACTGTATGTCACCTCATGAAACCTGGTGCAAGGCATCTCAGTAGGACAGAAAATTGAGAGCTGCTGTCCCAAGAGAAAGGGCTGAAAAATAGGAAGAACTTCAATTTGTATTGGGAGTGCGTGGGTGTGCAGACAGGTGAAAGAAGCAGCCAGACCAATGGCTTTCCCTGTTTTGAAACAGGCAGTTTCTTAATATATTTGGCAAGTCTATATTAAAGTCCCTTATCTTATCACTGAGCAAGTGGCTAACATTTTGGGGGGGGGGAGAGAAGAAGAATCATGCTATGCAGATAAAACAAAACAACCCATTAGACAGCTACTTTAGCACCTTTATGCCAAATTTCAATGTTATGTATCAAGTTTGAAATGCTGACCCAAACACCTAATAGACCCACATTTTCAGGTGTCAAACTCTATGAAACTCAGACCTCTGAAGTGTATACAATTGCAAATCTAAAATGCAGAAGTGCTTTGGAAAGTCTTTGTCAAATGTCACTCTTCTAATTTTAATTTACTACAAATGAGGCATTTATTTCTGAGGAGAGGAAAAATGACCTTGGGAGGTTTCAGCAAGCAAAATACAAAATAAGCAAGGCACTTCATTTTCTGGGAATTATTAAATTTAAATATGTATAATAAAAAATCACGGACATTTTTAATAGCTGAGTTCCTGCTGTTTCCTGGCACTATAAATGTCCTTTGCAAAACAAAGTTCTTAATGATTCCAATATTTTAAATAACACTTAATGATGATGTTGACTTGGATTTGGCTGATAATTCTTTACCTGAAGGCTTGAATGCAATTTTGCTTTTCTTGCCCTTGTTCACTTGCTTCAGGAAAGAATCTCTGAGCAAATCAGATGCTGTAACACGTTTACTAGGATCAGGTTCAAAACAGAGCAAAATAAAGGCCTTTGTTTCAGCAGACACTGATTCTGGAATTTCAGGATGAATCTTAAACATCCCAACCTGCAAGTAAAACAGAAATACTAATTATTTTTATGAAACAACTTCAAGGAGACCATGGGCCAAAGCTCTTATAATACAGTCACTCACATTTCTCCTGACTCTTGTAGAAAAGGAGTGATACAGGTCCCATATAAAGCACTGAAGTGACAACAAGGTTCAAATCCTGTTTTATTTCATGGCAAACATGGTGTAAATATCCATGTGATATTACATAAATGTCAAGGTATGGATGTATCTAATCATCTGCTTTCAGGCAATCTTGGTATCTGGGCATTATTGACACCAAGTGCTTCAAATACTCCTCCTCTGACCAGCCACAAACCCCTCCAGCTATTGCACAGGTTTCCCATCACCCCTGCTCACAGCTGAGTCTCTCCTGTGTCTCTCCTGCTGCCTCCTCCAGCATATTCATGCCCATGATTTCCTCCTCTATCACCAACAGCCTGGGGTGACACTCCTTCTGCTCCTGCCACTGACAAATTTCCTTGCACAAATACACACACTGACCTTGCCAGACCTTGTCACCATCCCCCCTCTCGGGCCAGATGTCTTCTGAAGTCTTTCAGTGTTATTTAATTAAAATTCACATGATGTCCAAAGCTTTTACAAGATCCTTGTTAATCCATTCTTTAAGTAATTACTCTTATTTAAGTCATTACTTAAATGAGTCTCTTTTAAGACTGTGTCTTTAAGTAATGAAAAATGTACTTCTACAGGTTGCTCCCCAGTGATTTTTCCAGCTCCTTGCTGCCTTCTTATTCTCTAATGTCAATCTGGCAGAACTGTTTGGAAGCCAGAGCTGTACAACATGTGTGCACTGTATCCACATGTCTGGAGAGTTTATGGTTTGTAGTCTCAGCATCTTTACACAAAACACATCCTGGAGAACAAGCACAAAGGTAGTGTCCACAAGGGACACAGCAGCCCAGCAGTGAAGTGCCATCTGCTTTCAAATAATCTCATTACAGAGCTGCATTAACTGTGGCACTATTAAGTGCTCACAATACTGGTTCAGCTTGAATACAAACTGAAGGAAAAAATGCTCAGCAGTCCTGCTTCTGTTTGAATGACAGTGCAGTAATAAAATGCTAATAGGGCTTTAAGGCCTTCCAATCCATGATCTGAGCACATTCAAGGCTCAGTGCCACAAACTGGCAGCACTCTGGTGCCAGGTTTCACTCTTATGCACCAAGTAAAAATCTAGGAAAATTTTAAACCAGGGCCAGGAAGTTTGAAAGCATGTCTCTGATCTTGTCTTAATCTCTGTTGCTCAAGGGGACTAGGTTTTGTCACAACCACCTGCAAATTCTATGGCAACACTAGCGTACTTGGTCTCCACTGAATGCCATTTGTTTGTACTCTTTTCACACAGATACAGATGCACATGTTCTGTGCTCATAAATAAATACCACACAATGCACACCCAGCCAGGACCTATCCAGTTCTTGATTTATTATAGCCCCTTTTCTCTACTCTGCCCAACCATTTGGTCATTTGCAATTTCTAAAGTGACTGCACAGGGAGACTTAAACCTTCCCTCTCCTCACCTGCCCTAAGTACAACAGAGCATTCATGTGTGGAGGTGGGGACCTCAAAAGTTCAATATTCCAAGTTTTCCAGACTTCTTTTTACATGTTTGCCCAGCCAGCCTGTTTCAAATTCAGCTTCCAGCTTGCTTACTTTCATTACACAGAAAAAGAAAACATGGTTTGTAACCTATGGTGCCTAGCAAGACACAATTTCAAACAGGTCCCAGGAGAGGCAAGTAACAGGAAACAAAACCAAATGCCTGCCTGTGGTACATTAATGCAGTCTGCAATAAGAATGCTAAAAACTTCCATTAAACAGTGCTGAAAATAAGATGTGTAACTCATTCAGCAGTCACAACTACATGCCAGGTACATAAGGTTAAAAGGCATCTGCCAACAGAATTGTGTCGGACATTTACAGTGATGTGGAAAAGTCTCTTTCCATGGCTCCCTCAGGAAAGCTTTAGTGAGCCAAACCATGTTCACCCAGGCAGCTTCTTTTGAGGTATGCCACAAGTTGACAGCTCCAAGGTGACCTATTATACCACTAAAATAAGTGTATCAAAACCCATAATCGTCCTTTTTTTGCCTTTTAGCAGTGGTTCATGGGACAACTCACAGGCCTAGTATGATGTATGACATTACATGTCATGCTGAACTGCAGCCCAGATTTCTGTACCTATTGATAAAGACTTGATTTTGCCACCATGATTGCATTAATGATGATACTAAGCTCACACAGTGGCTTCCAACAAGATACATGAAAAAATTACAGCATTGGTAATTTAAAGAAGTTTGCTAAGTTATTTTCCCCACTATAAGAATGAGAATTCTCAAGCATAACTGAAAACTTTAGTGCTTTACTAAAGGTCTACTGCAAGCCAATGGAAGAACCAAAAATTTTCAGTCTACTTATTTGAAACATCATAGTTGTTACATTCCTGTTAGTTACAGAGGTAGAACAAGTAACTTCTTTAAAACTTTTACTGTCAAAACTATCTGAAGGATTCTCAGGTGTTAATTTTTGCATTTGAAAACAGATACACTAAGAGAAACAATGTAATAGAGACAACAGCTTACTGAGGAGAAAGCTATGACCTGAAGGACTTGGAATGGAAATGCAGAGTATTTTACTCCTTTAATACATGCTGGAGAGCTAATCCCCTGCCCTTTTCCACCACATCTTCCTGCATCCCTGTTGCAGAGACTGGGCCTTTAAAACATTTTCCTTTGGGAAGGAGGCTTACAAAAATTACTTAAAGGAGCGGAAATAACTTGTTTGTCATTACTGGGGAGACTGGTTACAAGAAGGAAATCATAAAACAAGAGCAGGAGCTGAAAAAACTAACACAGGGGATATTAGTTTTCATAAGCCTTCACTCATTTTTCAGATTGCTGCTCTGAGTCATGACCTATTTCCAGCACAAAAATAACTGATCAACCCCTAGAGCAATTCAGCTTAGAGAAGGGGAGGATCTCTCAGCAAGAGTTAAAAACACAGGTCAGACTATGGCTTTGTGCAAAACAACCCACGTAAGACAATGTTATTACCTATTAATATTATGAAATTAAGCTATAATTGACAATTCATCAACTCTAAAGCAAAAAAGATGTATTTACTTTAAACATTGCAGCTTGGGGCTCCCCTAGTTCATGAAAAGGAGGTTTGCCTGTTGCCATCTCAATAATGGTACAGCCCAGGGACCAGATGTCAGCAGGAGCACCATATCCTCGTGGTCCTTTATCGATGATTTCTGGAGCCATGTACTGTAAGGTTCCTGGTCAGGACAAAAAGAGCTGTCAAGTGTACATTCTTCATTTTTATTAAGGAGGATTAACACAACACTCAACAAGCCAAAAATTGTGAAATGCAACCTGTATAGCCAAATACCTTATCTCCCATATCAGCACTGAAAACTAAACAAAAACTTATTTTATAGCATCTTTTTTTAAAACTATCTTTTTGCCCCTCCTTTCTAACACAAGGTTTCAAATGCTGAAAGTCTATACACCACATAATCCAATAGCTTCCCCAGAAAATAAAATTATATGAAATTTTTGCAGACACCAACTTTTAAAGATTATGCATGTAAGAGATGGCAAAATCTGAGAAGTGACAGATAGCCTTCATGGGAATAATTCTTCATATTTTACCCCAATAATGAGAACACTAGTGACAGGGAATTTCAACAGTTAGTTTGAAGAAAAGCTAGTTTGCAAATACAGGGCAATAACTAAGGCAACTCATCATAGTTAGTCTAGAATTCCAGGATGCTTTGGATGTGCTTGGAATTTTGGACATCCAAGGTTAGCAAAACTAACCAAAAAACAAACAAAAATCCAACCCAACAAACCAACTGGTTAGAATTTCAAAAGTTATACAGATTGACAAAATGAGTTCCTGCCTGTAGACAACCTGAGTGTAATACTAGTAATAATGCTGATAAAGTACAGTAAAAAATTAAATAAAAAATGGTCAATTTGGTACCACTCATTGAACCATTCACTAACACAGCTAATGAGTGTCTTCACAGGAAGACCCCACACCACCACCAGCAGAAACCTCTATAAGATCAGAGTGTTTTGAACACTACAGTTCTTTCTCCACCCTGAATTTCTATCAGCTCAGTTGTAACATCTTTAAATTGAATTTAAATTTTTCTTCTTAGGAATGCAATAAAACTATACTGCCACAGAGCTGTGAACTATTAAGTAGTGGACATATGGTGAAGGTACAAGGGTTTCATATGCTCATTGAATGTGACTGCTGCAGAATGAAAATTCAAGCCACAGCTTTGCCCTCAGGCTGTGTGTCTTGAATGGAGGGATGTCACCATCAGAAGTCTTGATCTTCAAACCATGTGCTTTCATTACATAATGCCTAAAATCTAGGGTTTATGTACTACACTACAGAACAAAACCAAATTTCTAGAAACCATTTAAGGTCCTTTGGGGTATAGCTACTTGCTTACTGATTTAAATCCAAAATGATAACTTAAGTATTTATTCACATGGCAAATTACATCTCAAAGGCACAAACAGGGCTGAAAATTTGCAAGAGGAGAAAGAAGAAGGGCACAAGGAAAGAGTTACCTCCTTTTATTACAGTATGGTGACTTTTCTTAAGATATCACTTCTCCATATATCATCCCTACTGACAATCAGTTGCTAAAAAAGTCACTGAGAAGCATGCAAAATACAGGCAAAGAGAATGATAATGAGTAATAATGAGATAATGAGTAAAAATAACTGAGAAAGGTAAATTACTTCAGAACCTTAATTTTATTTGCATGGCTTCCTTTGTAAGAAAGCTGGAGGAGCTGCAGACATACCACCAGAGAGGTAAAGAGAAGTCTTGATTTTCACTTAAGTGAAGTTTGTTATCTCTTGTCTTCCACTCTGAAGCCATCCATGACTAGTGGCTTTGTCTGTGTACCATTTACTTAAACTGCAGGCAAGTAAGAGGCTTGTGCTATAAGCCTTTACATAAGGCCATATAACAAGAAAAACCACCATGTTAACCACATCCACTGATCACAGAAACTATGTGACCACACATTCATTTTTTAATGTGGAGTTTCCCCTTTTGCTCAGTAATTTTTTTCTCCCTGAATATTACAAGTCTTTAAAACCTTGTTGTATTAAAAGCTGTTCTGTAACACATCAGCCTAAAATTTTCCTGTAAAGTCGTCTTTTTAGTGTTATTATCCAGTTGGTTGGGTTTTATAATTAATACCTCAAAACTGAAAGTGTTCATAATTTTGAGTTTGGTTTTCTGCACTTTTAAACATACATCTAGAAAGTGTGCAAGTGTAAGTTACTAATACCAAGATCGTTAAATGGAAAATTTGCTAAATTCAAGTGTTTCCAGATCTAATTGCAACTATCAATTGCTACTTAAGGAACACTTTGAAGAAAAAATTTTACCCCCAAAAAGTAAAATGGAAGAGAGTTTAATTTTAAAAAAAAGTCAAGAAAGCAATCAAGCCTATGTTTATGGTGACCACACTCCCATTTACTCTGCCCTGCAAACAGACACCCCAGAGTGTTTTCATCACTAAGCCAAAGAGCCTCTTGGCTTGAATGCTAAACCTGTCATGAAAATGTCAAACACTCTGCTAGATTAATCTTACCTGTAAAGGTTTCAGTGCATGGATTGATTCCTGCCAGCCGTTTGGAAGTACCAAAATCTGATATCTTAACCACACCACTGTAGGTGTTCACCAGAACATTGTCACCCTGGTTAGGAGAGGAGAGGGAAGGAGGGGAAGGAGAGAGGCAACGAGGGAGGAAGGCAGCAAACAGGGAGGGGGAGACAGAAAAATACAGATTTTCAATCTCAATATTCCTTCAAGTTTGCACTTATCTTTGTAATATACCTTTCCACAAAGCAATATTCCAGGAGCACCAGCAGAAGGTTTATACCTTCCTTTTGTTTTCAGCTTCCATGAAATCCTAGTAAAAATTCCACTTCAGATTAAAGCAAAACTAACTGAAGTAAAGATAAAAAGCAAATCAAACAAGACACACAAAAGGAAACATTACCTTTATATCTCTGTGTACAATCTGGTTCTCATGGAGATACTTGAGGCCTTCCAGAATCTGCTTAGTGTAAAATTTAATTGTAGGTTCTTTCATTGGGCCCCACTTAGATCTTAAGAGAGCTGAGAGGCTGCCTACAGGAGTTTAAGAACAAAGTGTATCAAGATAGCAAATTCCCCAAATTAACATGAAACATGTACGTCTGGATAAAGCCTTTGCTCAACATCCTAATGTAAAAGGAAAGCAGTACCCATGATTAAGCCAAATTCTTGCTAGATCACTCATAGCAAATAATTTGCTGCTGCTCTGGACTGATTATTTCTTATTTGCCAGGTCAGGTTCTACTCCCACAACAAGAATAAATGTTCTGACAGAGCTGGATCCATCCCCCTCACTTCACTGTAACAACTGCTGAGACTACAACTAGCAGCCATGTAGCCCATAATGAAACAAGGACTAAAGGAAACACTCTACCATGTTGTACATTGTACTTCATAAACCACAGGTGTGGGCAAAGACAAGCTGATTTTCTTGAGGCAGGGAGGGTAGAATGTATATCAGAGAGAGCCTCCTCTTTACAAATATGGCATCAACCTCTGGCAATATTCAGAGACAGGAAAGAAAGCTACTGAAAAAAAAATCCTGAATGGATATTCAGAGTAGGAGATGGGCCATCTACACATCCCCAATTCTAATAAAACTAATCTTTAAAGAACACAAATATTTAAATCATGGGGCAAAATAAAGAACAGTTTTACTTATTTAGCACAAAATAAACTAAGTGCAGTAGGTCTACTTAAGGCCAGAAAAATTCAGCTAAAGGAACAGACAGCTTTCTAAAGTGAAGTTTCCTCAAAAATCTCATATAATATGAACAGCTGGTTCCTTTTTAAGACTTGTTACAGAGTTTAAAATATCTAAATTGGTTCAGTAATATCTTGCCATTAGCAACTAATCACAGCACACTTTACTGTGCATATATGAACAGGAAACAACACCAGCTGACACTGTGAACAAGTGTGGGAAAACAAGTGGAAGTGTTGGTATAATTTCATCACATCTGCATGAGTGATGCAGGTCAAAGTATCTCAGCTGTCAGATGAGAAGGTCAAAAAATGAAATAATTTCCCTACATCCCTTAATGGCCTGGATGCATTTAATTACAGTTTGAATGTTTGTTTGGACCTTTCTTAGAAAATCTGAACTTTTTCCCCCATTTTTCTTATTTCTGTTTTCACTTTGCAAATTAAAATAATGCAAATTCTAACACTCATTCTGATACACCCTTGACTCTGAAGAGTAAATGGCAAAATGGAGAAGGAAACAAGGTACAGAGGTTACAAAGAGATTTCACATCATCTTCCTCCAGCAGAGAAAGCTGGAGGAGTGAAACTGGAAATTATGAGCAAGGAACACATCTCACTTTAATCTCTAATCTACCTAGGGAATAGCAGTCCTTTGTACACAGCAGTTAAAAAACAGTACTTAATTGTTCTATCAGTGCCACTGCTCAAAAAGAAACTTACACTGAAAGCTCCAGTCATCATTCAGACACTTGAGCTCAATGGACTATACAGCTCTAACTCCACTATTTTTTAACACATGAGTATTTGAAACCAAATACTTTTAATGACTTTTCTCTAGGTGTAGAATTATTATAGAAAGGGGAGAGGGTACTGGAACCGGTACTCTCTTTCTATGAGAAAAAGGACTTATACAGTTAACATCCCAACAGAAAAGCCATACAGAGTGCACAAACTCATTAAGTGCTTATCTACTGACTTTCAGTCAGTTTGGAGTCCCAAATGCTCTTCCTTTGGCAGACCAAACTCAGCATGATACAAACCTCCTGGCACCTGCTCCATAAAAATTTTAATGTACCCATTTTCTGAAACAGATCCAAGATACTGGACAATGTTGCGATGCTTTAAATATTTGTGCAGTGCTATCTCTTCATGAAGAGGTTGAGAATACCTATTAAAAAAGAAAGAAAATAATAAAGAATTATTTCATCATGCAGGAAAAGGTTCTAGGCTATGCTTATATGCTAGTTTGACAACAGAATGTATCTTAGGGATACCACTCCAATTCTCAGCAAATATCTTGTCCACGACCTTAAAATGCAGCATCATTCACTGCCTATCCCAAAAAGGTACAGAGACAGAGCTCAGAGGAACTCTGGTGGAGAAACATGCCCTCCAAGAATTTATATGTGTGTCTTCTGTATCAATACATAGCACTGTCTTTGACTCCAGAGCTCCTCTCATGATTTTCACCCTCCTCAAAAAGAATACAAATGACATGCAACTAAAACCAATGTCTCCTGGAATGTAAGATACGCATGCAGATTATTTAACTGTCATATTTATGATATATATCATATATTTTCCCCAAAATTACAAAGTCTTTATTATCAAAAAGGTACTTTTGGATAGTAGGAAATAGTAATTGAATTTCAGTATATTGGCATCTTATAAACTAACCACACAGAAACACATGCTAAGAGGAGCCAAATTTTCAAAAAACAACTGCATTTTTGTTCACAGTGTGTACATAACAATGAACTAGGTCTTACCTGCTGTCTCTCTCAGGTATTTCTTTGATGGCTATTCGGACCTGGTTGCTAAGGTCTCTTCCAGCGTAAACTATTCCATAAGTGCCTTTCCCTAGAACTACCCTTTCACCATTCTCATCATAATCATATTCATACTGTAAACAGAAAAGACAAAGTAGCACAGAAATTGTTATCACTAACACTTGACATTACAGAGAGCCTTAATGCCAGTTTAGCCCAGCACAAAGGTGTTGCTGCAGTGCAGCTGGAGGACAGCAGGTTACCCACCAGTCTCGTGCTTTACACAACTTACAAAATTTCCATCTTACTTGCTTTGTAATACAAACTTCCTTAACCAGCTTTGAGAAATACGCATTCATCCAAACAGGGAACATACCAATAAACCAAATTCAATGAAACATTGCTGTCAAAATGAGCCATTCATGTATTGTCTCTAAGGACTGCTGACAGAGCTTTCAGAACATCTAAATATATGGAACATAACCTAAAATTTTGAAACCAGTGGTTTAATGAATAGATAAAAGTAACTGGACCATATAGTCACCCCAGGATATCCCCTCTCACAATGAGATTTTTCCAAAGGGCAGAAAAAAATGTTCATCTTGTCAACAAATTATTAAATGTAATGGTGGTTTCCACTGCTGCTGAAATGTGCTTGGTCATATTTCCAGCTGAACAACTCAATGCTGGTTCACTGACTTCAGCAAAGTTACACTAATTTACACCACCTCATATAGTAACCTTGTGACAGAACTCCCCATACTCTAAAGGAGTGAATGATGCTTAATGGAAGTGTACCTCAGACACTGTATAAAACCAAATTTCTTATGGAAGCTGAGTTGAACAGCACATCCATGATTCAAATCAGGGAACTGATAAAGGATGAAGGGAACTAGACAATTTCATAGTCTCAGATATTGTCAGGAGTACACAGATCTCCCTAGTATCTGCCCATATCCAAGAGGATGTCCCATATGGGAAAACTGCAGGGTATTCTCTGTGGCCTCATGTGATTTCCCTATTAAAAAAACAAACAATAAAACTTTTTACAACGGCCATAACTATGGACTTTTCTGCCAATGACCACTTTTTCTGCATTGTCCAATGTAACTCTGTGACACAGAATGCAGCCTTGGAGAATTCCTTTGATGTGCCTTCCCAGTTCACATGGCAGCTCTGCTGCCGCAGTATCCACACTCCCCCTCTTCACCTCGGCAAAGATGGCAACTTTCATGCTGCTGTATGGAATGTGCTAAAGGAAACCCGTCTGTCACTTATCCTAACAGCATATTCTGCTCAGTGGAACTAAACTGGAGCAAGCACAGCTTTAGCACAGCTCCATTTACCACATTTCAGCACTTCACAGCTCACAACATAATCTCGTTACATGACAGGCATAACTGACCCAAAATGCCATATGCAAAACTTGCCAGGTTCTTTGGTAGGAGCACATCCAGCTTTCACAGCTATCATATGACATAAAACTGTGCAAAAAAAAAGACAGCAGTCACATTGCAGAATTTAGGATTGACAGCAACTCCATCTGCAACACACTGGTCCTAAGCCAACCCTTTAATTACTGTGGGGAAATCTATGTTCTCCAGTCTGGGTCCCATGATAGACGAAAATTGTTGGTATTTAGAGTTCAGTGTTAGTTAGTAGACAGTTTAATAGACTTGTATATACTTGATGTCACTTTACATTTGCCTCTTCTCATCCCAACATCTACAAGTATTGAATTAACCACTGTTGGTTGCCAAAAATCTGAATAAGTGATCCACTGGCTGTGAAATCCAGCCATTAGGTACAAGTAAACAAGTGTTCATATCTGACCTTCTGTAAGGCAGAGTGTTCTTTAGATTATCCAATTGGGGCACAGCAGGTATTCTTAAAGTGATAGCAACTTCTTATCAATATATGGAAGTGAATACCCCAGGGCTGAAGGAACTGCAACATTCACACTCCTTCAAAATACTTGCTAGCTGTAAAATTAGACTGCAGTTTATACATAAAATATACAACCCCTTGCAACAACATGCTCTTAAGGATTTTGACTGAAATCAGATTTTCTTCCCCCAGACTTTGCAGTAGGTTATTTCCTCCTCTTCCCCAAATATAAACAACTGTTTTATTAACAGCAAGAACTGTTTTCTCTGTATTAGTGGAACCTATCAAGACCACATAAAGCTGCATTTTCCTCAGTGTCACTTCTTAAAAGTAAGATCTCAAGCTGCAGAAAGGCATTAAGTGTCTTTCTTTGTTTATACATTAAACTAATTATTTCTCCCCTTCAGAAGTCCTGATTTCTGTTTCACTGTCATAAGCTAAGACAATAAGTACAAGGTGACAACTGTGAAAAGTTCAAGATAGGCAGAATGATATAGCTCAAAGATTTAAAATAAATTTCTGTAGTCACATCTCTATGTATCATTCATTCATGCAGGATTGCTTCCTCCTATGCATTGTCAGTGATTTTTTCAGTTTAGTTTTTAAAAGGCTCAAGCCACGATGAGCTCACATCCTCTGAGAGACTGTTACACAGCTGAACAGACTGTGTTGTGTGGAGATAGCCTGGCTATTAGCTGAGTACATAATTATGTAATATAAAGAACTGCAGCTATAGTTAATACCCTGTCTGTACCAACGCAGAGCCCTGAAGCTGTGTCAAGACCACAGATGGATGTATTAAACTGGGCTTAACAGATGTGTGTATTTGTCCTTTCCGTTTGAGGAAAGAATTCTGTGGCCAAACGAACTCCAAACTCATCTTTCCCACTTTATTTAGCAGTACAGCAGAGAGTTCTATATTTTCTTTTTTGTCCCCTGAAGCCTCAAGTCCTACAAAAGCTCACTACCATGAACAGCTGCTCTGAATGGTTGGCCTAAGAGAATTGCTGGAATGAGACACAATCAGAAAGATGCCCAGCTCAAACAAGCCACAGGAGGGTTTTCATGCTCATTAATTGATTGATTAAATTTGCTTGTCCAAATAAAAATTACAACCTACCTTCTACGGCGGCTTTTCCGATTTCAAAACAAATAAAAAGAAGAATAATTAATACAGGGTATGTATTTAATTGGACATCTGCTATGAGTCACTTTCTCTTATGAAGACATGGATTCACATGAAATCCACATGAAATGTGAATAACTCTTTCCAAGTTGGTTGCTTTTCCTTTTTTCCTCTCTGTACTAATTAGAAAGAAAGCCTACAGCTACTGGATTCCTAACATGGATGTTACAGTGATAAGAAAAAAAGCTCAGTGTATTAATCTGATCCTAAATACCTGCAATATCTCTGGGACAGAAGCCTGTCAAATGAAATTACTTGGAGTAGTAATGGTATCAAGTACCAGGCAGAAAAACTAAAGTACCTTTGTAGTGGCTTTTTTTTATCATTTATTTAATATTTTATCTTTTTTATCCACTTGAGCCAGCTGATAACAGTTGACTCTTATCTATACATTGTTTACAAGAGAATACAAACACAGTAACACATTTCATTAAGGATTTAAGCAGTTTACAGTAGTAACAGACCCACTTCATTAAAAAAGTGTCTTTTCAAATGAATGCAAATCTCATGTACAAATAATTTTGAAAGAATTTAAATTGCATATACAATTAAGGAGTTAAAATTATGTTTATCTTTCTATTTTACTGATATGAAACTGTAGGGAATACTGAGAACAAGTTTCAGAGTTTTCAGATCTTTTATCCTTGACATACCTCCAATGTGTCTCCATCTATTTCTCCTTCTAGTTCCAAAGTATTACCAACTGCATCAGACAAAATTTCTTTCACTAAACCACAGAATCTAAAAAAAGAAATACAAAGCACAAGATCAAAGAAGAATGCCCTTTTGGAAGCAGATTAAACAGATTCTTGCAAGCTGGGCATTGCTTTCAAGCTAATAAACTGACTAGCATGTTCACAGCTTGCTTTCATTACTGACTTTCTCCATATTTATCCCATTTTAAATGATGAAGAACATCAAACACAACCGAAAACCCTCATTATTTATAAAATTATTATGTTCGCTGTAGTAGAACTTGATAGTTGCTTGTTTTTGCAATTGCCTAGTAAAATCTTGGTAGATTCAACTCAAATACTTTTTCAGTACATGTTTGGCTGCAAGTGTGATTATTCAGTATTTCAGAAAATCAGATGTTGTAGCTCTTTGTCAGGCATTTAAAAAGCTAAAAGTATAAAAGTAGCAATGTAGCTAGAAGAACAGAGTTTTAACTAATTTCTAGTTCTCCAGGGTGGAGATACCTAAGTACAAGAACATTTTTTCCTGTAGTTCCCTGCCTGAGCCACTCATTTTTTTCCAAATTCTATAAGAAATTGTTAACAATTACTTAAACATTTTTAAAATACTAATTTAATTTTTTATATCTCTTTTATTAAATAACAGAGTCCTCTTGAACGGACTCCTGTAGCACACGGAATCTGGTATGAAAAATGTGTCCATGTTTCATGAGACACCAATTGCACTGGCAAATTAGGGCTGAGGAGGTAACATTAATTTTAGTGTTTCCTACCTTTTATGCAATGCACACTGCAAAGCTAGTAATTTCCTTTAACCTGAGTTTATTCCATGTAATACATAAGTAGTAATTATTGCAAGAAATAGTGAATGTACCATTATGCTCCAAAACCTAAGTTGTATTAACAACTCCTTCCTACACCATTCAGAAGGTGTATTTGCAACTGCCAGTCATAAGGTAGAACTTAGTCTGTAAAGATTTAGGCCTAAAATTCAGTTAGCCTGCTTACTTTTTAGAGACAACAGATCATTAGAAAACATTTAACTACAGGTGCAATCGGTAACACAGGTCTCTGACACAATGTAAATTAGAATTTCTTGTTACACTCAGATACTCTTATTTAAATCAAACTGAACAGACACAAAAGGGAAAATAAAACAATGTAGCACCTTACATGACATAGCCAAGATAAAGAAAAATGGGATAATAGCTGCAATTTAGATTAAACTGGTTAAGCCTTTTTCAGACATAATGATTTGTAGGTAAACTAACCAGAATCACACAGGAAGTATAATGGGTATTCTAATCACCTTAAGCACCACCGAGTTTACATTGCTTCTTCATCAAGAAAAAATAAATGAAGAAATAATCTGTTTCTCAAGCAAAAATATTGGTTTTCAATCTTTATGAAATCAATTTTATTTAAGATATAGATAAGGCATGCAACATTCACACAAACTGAACTCACCTACTACATTGGTTTTCTGTAGAAAAGTAGATTTGAAAGTCATCATAGTTATCATGGACATAAAGAAAACAACATCGTTCATCAAACTTGGAAATGCTGTAAAATTCACATTAGGAAAATGTTATTTTGGATACAACTTTTGTAAGAAATAGGGCAATGAGGAGGGTTTTTTTAATGATGAACACTTAAGAAATACATATTTCACAGTTAATTACCTCAGGGAAGCACTATGTAATTACATATATTTTCCTTATAACTAGGAGTTTTCACCTTATTTATATAGTCTATAATCCTACCTCCATTGTGATAAATAAGCTGCTGCTTACTTTGGTAAAATACTGATGTGTATTGAGGTTGGTTTATTGTTCATCTCCACTTCGGCTTTTACACAATTCCATCAGATTCCATGGTACTTGATGACACCTCAATGGAAAGTGAATTGTTCTGACACTAATTTAGCTATTAAAAGAAAACCTTTCCTTAAAGATTGAAAAGTACTTCAGGTTTGTATAATTCCATTGCGCCTACAAAAACAACTGAACTGGGAAATACCAACAGTGTAACAGATCCTTCTCAGTCTATATTTTTAATGGCCTTAAAACTGACAAACTAGTTTTGGGATGACCAGTATTTACTCCAAATTGCAGCAATAATTCTGAAAAAGGGATTATTTATTGCTTATTGTGTCATGCCAGTGTCATATATATCCCATATAAATGCACTGAAGCAAAAAGTGAAATGCCATAAAACACAGTATCAATATGAAAATAAATCTAAGAATAAACCTCTTACACCAACCATTTGCACTGAAGTATTTTGCTACATAATCCCAAGTTGTTAGGCTTCTTAAGGTATTTTTGTGCTTTAAGTTACGAAAATTTCTTAGATTCTTGCCTGATCTGTTCAGTCAAACTCTTCTATTTTGCATATATTGTGCTGAGCCAGTTACTTAAAATACATGACAGCACACAGCAAAGTTGCCACATGTTACATGACCAATTGATGTTGCTTGTTGAAGCACCATTAAGGACTACCTCAAAAATGTTCAAAAAAATCTGAATTTTGCCTGAAAACTTTTCTAAAAATATGTGAAAATAGTAACTATGCCATTCTTTAGTTTCATTTAGTATAGCAATTTCCAGTCTAACAAGTCAGACAAGCACATATCAGACTTGAGAACTAAGAGACAAAACAAGGTGACTCTCCCAGGGGCAAATATAAGACATCAAGACAGAATCTAAGTAACAATACTGCATTATAAACATTTTCATGTATGGGGTATATAAGATGAACTGGTTAGTATAAATACAGTTTAGGAGTTTTGATAAGAGTGTATTTTAAATTAGACAACAATTTTTTTTTTAAAGGAACGGAATTTCAAAAGTATAGTAATTTGAAGTTGTCACATACAAAGCAAACATATAACTCCAATAAATTTAAAAAAGATTGCCTCTTTGGGCTTTGTAATACAGTGAATTTTTAATCACTCAGCAATGATTAAAAATCAAAGCAAATGAAATTATTTGCTTGCTTCCTTTTGATTAAAGTTATCTTTCTCAAAGATTAATTTCTGTGCATTGTGTTGACAGAAGTTAATTAATGTGGTACAGAAACTTTATGCTGAATTATTCTTAATAAGTTCCACAGACTTCAATAATTCACATTGCATTGGAGTAATAGAATAAAATACCATGTAAAATTCATTTAAACAAAAGCCTGCTTTTTCTTTTAGAAGAAAAGACTGAAGTTATTACAGAATCTATGTCCAAATCCACACTTTCAGGTTTTCAACTGCCCCCCATATTACTCAGAGAAATACTACTTCACTGAGCTTACTTGCTTAGGTAAATTATGCAAGCTCAGGGAAGCAAACCTGGGACCTAAAACTTCAGGCACTCTCAGTCAAGACCAAAGCCTAGAAGTCCTCTCCTTTCAGAGCTACAAAATCCATAAGGTATCTGAATTTCTTCTTGTACTTGAATCAGAAGGTTTGTCAAGCACTTAAGCTTATGCAGTCACACAAGTGGTCCTAGACAACAGCAACAGATGTCCCTAGAAAGGCCAGATCCACCAGTGCAGAGACCAGGAGCTCAGAGAGAAGGCAAAAGCCCACCTGGTGTCCCCTGTACTGTTCCCTGAACTACCAGTTCCTCTGGTTCTTAGCTGCAGCCTGCATAATTTAGAGAAGAGATAGGCTTAATTTTTTTTCCTCTCCTGGTGTTCTGTCTCTCACCCTTCTGGCAGCAAAACGGCCCAACTTAACATACATAATCTACTTTCTAAATGTAGTAATGCATTTTGCAATTATTAACATCAAATGTGAATATTTTCTATCCTTTCAGTTCTCAGAACAATCCTGTTCTTTCTATATAATATTCTCACCTTTTTTGGTTCTAATATTTTGACCCATTTACTTGCGACTACTATTTTCATTGATCTAAGCATCACAAAATGGAACTGTCTTAACTATTTAAAGGTTAGTCCTTGAGAAACTCCACTAGTAGTCTACCTACAGCTTAAGAATTATTTTCTGTCCTTAGCAAAAACTACATTTATGCCTCATTTATTAGTTCTCTAATAATTCAAGTTTTAGCTAGCAGGTATTTAAATAAAGCCATATCAGAAGCATTTCTGAATTCCAAACAGAAAACAGATACCATGGTTTCATTTACTTACAGATACTTTCATTTCATTTACTTTGCTTCTTTCACTTATGGAAGGAAGCAAGAAGCACTAAGGGCTCTTCTTTCCTTGTGCTCTCCATGTTTTTAAATGCAGAGATGCTTATAACTTCAGTGAAACATTTAGAAAAATCTACAAAAGTCAGTTACATAGTGGAAAACAAAGAAGTCTACCAGAGAGTAGAGACACCTAATAACCCTCTCAGATTTGAGTGTTCCTATGAGAAATGTACACCTCTGCCCATGCATGGAAAGGAAAACCCTTCTGTGACATTTCAAGGCAGGCTGGACAGAACAAGCTTTTATAACAGGCCACTGAAAGAGAGAGATTTAAGGTAGAGCCCGGATTTTGCACTTACGGGAAATATAAAACACACACAAAAAGACACTGAACTGTTTACTGACATACCAACCTTATTCCCCTAATGGAAGAAGCTGTAAAATTCCATTCATGAATCTGTTTCTGTAAAGAAAAAAGAGATAAAATCAACCACAGTTTAATGATTTAATACTGAAAACAAAGTCACATCACGGTAAGCAAAAGAAAGGTTTTCCAACATGTCTCTCTCTTTCCTTCTTTCTCTCTCTCTTTATTTCTTCCCCCCCACTCCCACATTTTGAAATAAGATTAATACCTGGGTAAATAACTTATACATACATTGCTATTTTACTTCATTTTGAGGAAAAAATGAATATAAATGGCACAGGGTAGAAGCAAAGGCCACATTTCCTCATGTAAATTCATCTTGAAGAGTAACTTGTGCAGCACAATTTACCAAACATGTTTTGATGCAATACATCTACATTTCACATTAAACATGGAGCAGACTATGTCCCACTCTTATCTAGGCTCAAAGGGAAAAGCAAATTCACCAGTCTCCCTAAGAAGTTTTGAGCCAACAGCTTTGGCCCAGGGAACACACTGGAGGCAAAACAGAGGAAGGACAGCCTGTGTCTAGGACTGCAGCCCACCATAAATCTGATTATAGCTATGAGCTGGATCTTTTTTAGCAATGTCAGATATGCACCAAAAATTTGTTCCACAAAGCAAAATTGTGTCAGACACATTCACCTGAAACAGTGAAGTAGAAAAATGTACCAGAAAAATTGTTCAGAGATCCAGGTAATCATGTGGTCTTGTCCTGCTCCAACAAGCTCCTTTTACACTTTGTCTCTAGCCTTTGGTCTATTCTCCACCAATGTTGTTCTAATACTAGGAAAGTGTGGCAAAATACATTGCAGATTTCAAGTGTTTCAATGTGAAACTGAAATTATTTATCATTTTTAAGAGCTGACATTGTCTATAACTGTGCCTACTCCTTTCTTAATCCCCTGTGACCCTATCCAATAATCCAAGACACCAAATATTTTATTTCTTGACACTTACTTGTCACAGGCTGCCATTTTTTCTAGTTTCAAATATTACAGTTGTAAAACTTTAAAATGCCTGAAATATTGAACAGAATTCTGGGCTTTATCTTTACTTTTAATTTTTGACCTGCATCTTAACTAAAATCACGGAATTCTAATGAGAAATATTATGAGCAGACCAAATAACCCATGCACTTCTGAGAGACATGGTCAAGAAAAGTTAAATCTGAATGACATCAAAACCATTTGATTTCTAATCACAGTCACTCCTTTTACTTTCTCTGTAAAATGTCAACTTTTGTATCTTCACAAGAGATGCTGAGGCTTGGGCTTCACAGAAATGTAGCAAATTTAAAATTCTTGTAAAGTGCTCCAAAGTCTACATGTAAATAATTGCTTTATGCAAAATGAATCAGTAAATTTAACAAACTTGCTGACAGTTTTACCATTTCAGGGGGAGAGACATGCCACAAAGACAGAGAGCTCTCATCTGCTTCACTGTTGATTGAAACATAAGCAGGCTGGTAGACTTTAGTTGGTTCTATCACCAAAACCTGAAGACAGAGAGCATTTTTCCTTAATAAACCAGTAGCTAATAGACTACAGCATCTTCAGATGCTCAGATAGACAGAAGGTAACTTTGAAGTAAGACCTAAAAAATTTTCAAGGGAGACAGGAGGCCAAGACTAGGTGGGAAAGGTCTGTGTTCTTATGAACAACAGAATAGCAGTATCACAATTTGTTAAGGGAGACTTACAAGTTTTTTTAGAATGCTTTTAGGTTGGTGGGTTAATTTTTTTATAGCAGAAAGATTAAGAAAATACAGGAGTTTGGTTCATGCAATGAAACAACAGGCAGTTAAATTTTTAAGTATTATGTTTAGAGTCTTCCAATTCTTGTAATATCCTATCCAGAAACATAAAACATACAAAACTTGTTTGGACATAACATCTTACTGGAAATCTCAGTCCATTAGTTGTTTCTTTCGTTGCCTCAAAAATTATATCTAGCCAGAAAGTCAATCTTTCTTGTTTAGGAGAATGTTCTATGGTGAGTTTCTTGAAACGCTGAATTAACATCAGATTTTGAACTAATGATTTCAAGTACCTAGAATGTATTGAATTAGTGAGTTAACAGAGAGAAAACAAAATTCAACCAGATTCTAAAACCCCTTCACTGACTTAGGCATCCAAAATGAAATGTGTTTTAAAAACTACCACAATGGTAGTGTTGATATTTACAGATTTCTGGAAAGAATAGCAAGTTTAGACAAAGCCTTGAGTAATAAGCTCCCATGGATGTTCATGAACAATAGCCTTTAGCAAATGGGTATGGTTACACAAGTAGTTACATGGGGATTAGACAGGATATGATGAACTAGAAGATGGTGGAGGGAAGCAGCAGCTATCTTAACTCTGAAAACAATGGTTTCACAATTTTTCACAATTACTTTACAAGGAGTCATTACTAATACCCAAATTTTTTCTTATAAAATACATGCTTCAATGGGATATAACCTGACAATGCTGGATAACTTAATTTTTCACCTTCCCCCTTCCTTCTCATAATAAAAGAACATAGCATAAACTAAGAGTTGCAAACAATCTGCGATGGAAAAAGCCAGTTAAATTATCCATGTGACTGCAAGATTTTTTTAAATTTGTGTATTTTCCCATAGTTTAGTGCTTGAGCAACAGCCTTCTACCACATACCACACTGGAGGTTTCAGCTTAAAAAGCTTCTCTGCTGCTTGGACTGCTTTACCAACATCATTTGCCAGCATGCTCACGCTGAAGAACTGTCCCACATCCCAGTAATTGTTCATTTTTTCTAGGCTTCCTTTTCTTCCCAATAAACTGTTTAATCGTACACCTGTAAAATTTCAATTGGAAACCATAATTTTCTATCACTAAAATACTCTTTTGAGTTTTTTACTAGTAAGTTGATCAGTAAAAGACTAATTTAAGACTTGATTAAGCATTACTGATGAAAATAAACAGGAGTAAGTTTTCCCCAGAAAATAACAATGCACAATACAGAGGAAGGATCTGCAAATCACACCTCCAATAAAGAACCCCCACAACACAGGGCTGAAAAACCTCTTTTACTTCCTGTCTGTGCTATCTGCCTCCTGATTCTCAGTGTAAGATGCACAAATCTGTGTCCTCATCTGCATTTACTGCAAGAGATCCATGGCTAGAGGTTCACACAAGTCCGCCCCAGAGCAAGGTCAGAGGAATAACTTAAAGCCACCTTTGCACTCTTAACATTTAAGGCTCAAATATGCATTTCAGGCAAGACCAGATTCCAAATATAATGTTCAACTATCATCTCCCTAGGAAGATCTGCATATCTGTTTCTATTATGGGATTTCTTTGTAAATGTAAAGTGATGTATTTTAGTTAGCACATATATGGAAGACTGACTCTAAGTAGACAACAAGTAACTCTCCTGGTAGGTCCTTCCAGGCAATTCTTTTTGTGGATCTCTCAACTCAGTGACAACAGAAACCCTTTCCTGGCATTCCTGAGAAGTGGGCCACCCTGTCTCTTCCTGGTTTTGTGCCCTGTTGGTTCTGCAATGGGATAATCTCTGTGGTGCAGTAAAGGCAGTTTACAGACGCTGCTGAAGTTGGTCCTTTGTTGTTCTCCAATCTCTGGGGCCCTTTAGATGGGTCATGATACCAGAAGGCTGCTCTAAGGCAGCCAGAAGGAAAATGTGCCTTTGAGATCCCTGTGCTTTAGGATGCCATCCAGGACCCACCACAAAAAAGCCTGAACCACCCTTGTGTCTATGCAACCCATCACTGCAAGTATTTTGTTTCTTCATAGGGAGAGAGGCAGAAAACCTGTCTGTGGCACTGTGTGTGGCTATTTACCTATTTTTCTCAGTTCCATTGAGCTTTCAAACTGTTGTCCTGCAACAAGCAGCAAAACTGCAAGGTTAATTCCAGAATAAAGAGTTGGCTGGAGTTCAAATCCTTTGCGATACCTACAAAGAAGAGTCAAGAGCTCAAATCTTATTCTTTAGAAGAACAGAAACATTGCAAAGTTTTGGTAGGTATTTTAAACTATTGATTTACTGAAAGGGTTGTATGATTAGTTGGCACCAATGGCCCCCAAACCCTTTGTTTTAAAGCTTCATATTCATTAAAGGTAAGTGAGACACAGCTGACACAGGCTGAGTGCCTGCCACTAGCTGGTGCAGGATCAAGAGATCCACCTGAAGCTTGCAAGTTCACTGCTACCCACCCATGTTGTATGGGGGGAAAGAGAGGGTGGGAGAGAATATTGCACAATTACAGTTCAAACCCACATTGCTAAAATTCTTGTACTCACAAATATGATTATACAAACACACCTATATGAACAGTATGTCAGTGAGAGCCTGTGTGCATATGCATGCATTAATGTCTTCAGAAAATTTATAACACAGTTTATCACTGTTTTTCCTTATATACAGTAGATCATTGCTTTTCCTGGGGATCCAGCATGGAAACCATCCTGGCACAGAGGACTAACATAACTCCATGATCTCACTTGTATTTCATTTTGGTCTTAAGACACATCAATTGCATATTTCCTCAATAAAGACAGAGATTAGTCACCATCCCTCCCAATAAAGTGCATCATTCAATTTCCAGAAGAGTTTATAAAGAGAAGCAATGAAATGCATGTACACAGATGTGATGCTCGGTAAACCACTTATTCAAACAGGACCCTGAAAAACAGAGATAAATAGAAAAACTGATCTTCTAATTATTACAGCCCTGGTTTTCACAACCAGAAGTTAAAAGTCTGAAAATGCTTTTAAACAGATTTTTTGGTGGTTTTTTTCCTATTACCATTCAATGGAATGATCTCGACTGTTGGTATCTTTACAGTCAGAATCAAGAAACATATCCTTGTAGATCCTCCCACATAAACAAAACATGTCTGGAGCAGGGTGATCACATGTCTGCAGGACTTGAAGCATAACTTGTAGTGCCTTCTCTCTGTCTCCTGCATTATTTCTTCTGAAATCAAATACAGAGAATAACATAAATGAGTTCAGACCTGAAACAGTAACTGCAAGATGAGAGAACAGTATCCCTCATCTATCCCGCAATCCATCCATCATACACACACTTGACTTTATTTAGACTGATGCATGATTGTTGGCTGACTGATAAAACCCAAATTCACTCTCCTGTCATTGGTCTCTATGTGTAGCTCACATAAGAACTGAAGCAAACCCAGAACTCCTCTTTGATAAAAATCTGCCATCTAATTTGATTCTTTCCTGTGTACACAAGTACACCCTGAACATCCTGCAATGAGAAAAAAGTGCCTGTTTAGTGTTCATTCCTGACAATACTCAACAAAAATAGCCATTTTCAGCATTCAGTGTGACAGATCATTCAGCTATGTCCAAGATTTGTAATCTTGAATCCAGAGGATACAGAAATGATATCAGGAAATACCAATTAATTGCAGAGGCCAGGTCAATCCAATCCTATCCGAAAGAATGACAGAGCTCAATATGGAGCCTTTGAACTCCAACAAGAATAGAAGGGTGAAATTGAACTGTATTGCTTAATTAAAATTGTTCAGATTACAAAAGGATTTGGAAAACAAACAGCTGTGATACAGCATGTTTTGACAAACATTTAAGAGCTGTGTTAATAAGAAAATGGTGATTAATTAACATTTCCATTCCTTATTATTATTAAACAATCAGATTTTTGGCCTCCATTTAGCTTGCTGTTTTTCTAAGTTAAGAACTCAATATTCACTGCAAAAAGTCACTTAGAACAAACAACAATGTCTATTTGCAAAAGTAATGCAAACACAGCTGAAGAGTTTAATAGCCTCTTCAACACTTTTTTTCATCACCAGAGAGATTTAAAATATTTACCAACCCCTTTTAAGAACTGTTTACAATTTTCCAATCCCCACCTATATACCCATGAACAGGCCTACAAGGACTATGACTACTTTGTCAGCAATACCAGGAGCACATAATGGTTTCTGGTAAATGTATTACTTGCATGCCCCAAAAGGATTAATATTTACTGTAAAGGGGCTCTGTTCCTTAGGTAACCAGTTGATGCAGTAAGACCAGTAACAGCACATCTGTAGCAAAATTCAGGCTTCTGTGCATGTTAGGTGATGGAGAACATCTAATAGGATTAAACAGCTTTGTAGCTGGTTGTGAAGGCTTTATCCTGCCTTTGATGTCACTGGCAGAGCATAAACTTTCACAACAAGTACTTGAATATTTTTAAAGCACTTTTTCTTCAGATCAACTGCTCTGAAATAAATATTGGTCTTCTCTAATAAGCACACAAGGAGAAATTTGGTATCTTTTTTCAGTTTTACAAGAAATAAACAGGAGGTAAAAACTGTAAATCCATTGCCCAGGTCAGCATGCTCTAACCAAACCTCTTCTGGACAAAATTCTTTCACTAGGAGTACCCAAGTTTCACTGTTGTTAACACTAAAGCACAGAAAATTGAGTAAACAGAGCTTAGAACAAAATTAAGCCCTGATATTAAAAGTCCAGTAGTTCCCTTGTCTTGTATATTGTGATCACAAAAGTTGGCATGTGTTGTGCTCTTCCTGAAAACACAAGAAATGCACAACTAAAACCTAATGTTCCACTTTAGCATGGAAATAGAAAATCTAAAAATCACTGCTTTCCCAGACTTGACTCAAGTCTGCCTTCTGCGATATAGATTATTTATTAACGTTGATATAAAGAGGTGTTATGTACTGATTGAAAAAAAGGGTAATTAAAGAAGAAATATAATGAACAAAGCAGGACACTGCTTAAAATGGAACATTGTGCAGATTAACATCTCTGGTCATCAAAGGATCAACCTGTACACACCAAATACAACATTAGGAGATTTTTACAAAGGACCAAGCTCTACATAAACATTGTACAAAAGAACTTAAAATGAAAGATCTCTCTCTTTTACAGAAAAAAAAATGTTAAAAATAATTAAATACAACAAAATTTAGCACATGACAAGTATGCACTCATATAACAGGATATAATTAAACAATAATCAGTTTAGGTATATTTATATTAGACCCTGTTTTTCACTGCAGCAGACTTTAATGCCCATTGGATGATACATAACCCATACACCAATTATAATAATTTACAAATTTAGGAAATTCTCAGCTTTCAAATACCAAAAAAGAGGGAACAAACAAAGAAAACACCCAAAAAACCTGAACGATCACATAAGCTCCAAGCAGGTTCTCTGAAGTCAGTATGAAAATATTCTGTTGGATAATATGCAGAACTTGTTATGCTTGACCAAGACAAATTTTCATTTCTTATTTCAGACCCCACACTTTGTCAGGTCTGCATGCCTGACAGCTCATAATTTGTTTCAAGGTGCCTTGAAGCAGATTTGTGGTGTTATCAACAGAGTAGAAGAGATTACCTTAAACCCTTAAGGCTTAGCACTGGCTTCTATTTTTTTAAACCAATCTCAACTCTGTAAGCTTCCCCGTGTTCCCCAGCCCCCATTTAAAGCCACATTAGAACAAATCACAAAAACCCTGTCATAAAGGACTGCTGGAGGTCATCTAATAGAATCCCCCTCCCACAGCAGGTCCATGGCCCAGCACTAGATCATGGCAGGCCTGGCTGTGTCTGAAAAGCTGAATCTATTAAACCTCCAAGGATGGAGACGCCACAGCCTCTCTAAAAGGGGAAATCTGAAATACTGTATATGATGATGCACAGGCATGAGAAGGAAGGCAGAAAATGCTCTCTTTATGGATTACCTTGGTGCACCAGGTGAGATTTGCAAAGCATATCCCCTGAATATGAAGTTTTATAAGCCAGAGCAGAATCTCAGTAGGCTGCTACAAAAATGACTCTACCAGGTCATTTTACTGCTCCTTGGTGCTTGCAGGCCACCTTGCACTGAAATACAAATGTCCCTCATGATATCACACAAACAAGTCAACTTTAGGAATGAAAGAGAATTTTGAAATAGGCATTTTTCAATGGTGCTCTTCAACACACAATCTGTTAAACTTTTCACATCTGGAAGAAGACATGTTCTACCTTAAAGAAGTTTGCATACACACTCAGTGAAAACATAAGCTACTTTCCATATTTTTCTGGGGTTTAGGGGGCACAGTTTTTAGAATCACTACTCACAATCTGAAAATTCTTTCAAAATATAGTTTTAATGGTCAATGAGGTAAGAAAAAAGAGTACTACTACAATTTATTTAGAAACTATATTAGAAAACCCCACAGGTCTTGAAAAGTGTTTCATAAATCTACTTTTTTTTCTTACTGGTTTCTTTGTTAGCACATTTTAGTTCTCTTACTGCAATTGTTACCTTGTGAGAACTTGCAGAGAAACCAAACAGAGAAAATTAATCTACATTATCTGAATATGGCAGCAGCAGAAACTACTGCCAGTTAAGAAAGAGATCTACAAGTTACTTCCAAACACTAGGGCAATTATGAAAATATCCTAGTGCTCAATAAAACACTGCCAAGTCTCCCCAAGCACAATGCTAGGAATTAAAAGGAAATGATCAAGGAATAAAAATTTAAAAAAAAAAATTCATGATGTCTTTTACAAATACCCAGCACATTAATTGTCAGTACTGTGCACAGTTTTAAACTTTATTTAAAAAGGAAACTGAACTATTAGGATTAGGGGAAAAAAATTCAAATTGAGGGAATTATCAATGACACAGAATTGTTTCTGGATGAAGAAATCTTGAACAAACTAAGGTTTTTCTGCCAGAAATGGCTACACAGGAATTCTTTTTCTTTAAACAAAAGTTGTCCTGCTGGGTACCTTTATAGCCTCTAATCACTTCCTCAGAATTTGTGCCAATATTCTGCTGCCAGTTTGGTTTTGCCTGACTGCAAAACCAAATCCTCCAGAAACTGCTGGCTGATTCACTTGCCAATTTGCCAGCTTGTTCACTGCAGTTCTGCCATGTGGTTCATCTGTCTGCTGACCCTACCATGCTTCTTCAATCACAGAAGCAATCGTCTCACTTTCCTGGTCTACACAAGCCTCTTGCATCTGTCTTCCTGTCTTATCCAACTGTCCACTCCTCCTTTACCTCCCTGAATTATTGTGTAGGGCAACAAACTCCTATCACAGCATCGCACCTGGAATAACACCTGGAACACACAGTAAAAAAATACAAGTGGTTTTTTTTACTATCTCTTTGATATCATAGCTCCTTTCTTGCTCTCCAAATCCATCCCCTTGATGGTGAATCTTTCTCTACACTCTAGTCTTTATAAGGAGACCTAGTTTTAAATATTTCTAAACAAAAAAACCCCAAACTTCCTGCTTCAGAGACTGGTTTTACCAGCTTTAAAGAACTGGCATGGTTACAGAGCCAGAACTACACTCAGTGAACCAGGCCTTTGCCCAACACAGTCAACAGGAACAATGTGTGTTTCACTGGGACAAGAATTAGCTCACTCTGTTGGTAACAGATAGTGTAATCTTTTTTTCTCAGCTTTTTGTTCACATCTTCCTCGGTATGGTTTGCTTCAATCTAGCTAGATGGAGAAGACTATATATGACAAAAAACTCTTGTATTAATGGAAAGTATTTTCTCAAGGGAATAAACATTTGCTTTCCTTTTCATTTCATGTCTTAATGACAGCAAGAACATTTTTAAAAATCTTAATTATTAAGAAATATGAGAACTCATTTTAATTAGAGTTAGAATTAGTTAGTAATTTTTAAGTTAAGATACATTTCACTGAGGATGTAATTTGCTTTTAGAATCTTCAATATTTGAAACAGTGACTGAGGAAAACAAGACCCTAAATTAGGCTTTGACAAGAACTAAATTTGCAAGCCTCCAAACAGATATGACAAAGAAAAAAACTAGCTTTTTTCCCTCCTTCGTATACACCTCAGGTACTTCATGAAAGCCAGGCATGTAAAAGGAGGAGGCCTACAACATGTTTTTTTACTAAATTTGAGTAATCACAGAACAGAACATTTTAAATACCCTAGTGCTTAACAATGGGAACAATTTTCAGTGGCTACTATTATTCACAATTACTAGCATTATTCACAATTACTAGTGATTTTCTACTTGCACCCTATTACACCCTTCACTTGTTAATTGCCTTCTTTTATTATGGTACTGGAATATGTTGCTTGTTAAAACACAGCATGCCTGAGTTAAATAATAGTGACTGCAGCTGTCCTCATCTTTAATATAAAGGAAGATAGAAGTGCTCTGAAAGGAACTAAAATTTTCACAGTTCTGGCCTCATGCCAGGACTGGGTTTGGTTTTAAAGTCTACTCTGTTTTGAACAGAATTTGGCATAGCCTTGGGCCTCTTTGCAAGTGTCCAGGACATTATAACTCCAGCTCTGGTAAATAAGACCAATTAGAAAATTTAATTGGTCTTAAGCAGTCCTTACACAGTGCTTGCCTCCCAGGCAAGGTGTACCATGGACTGAAACAAACAGCCATCCACATCTGGAACACCCAGCCCTCAACAGCACAGCATCTTACTTCATACCCCAGCTGTGAATACAAATATTGAAAATACTCATGTTGCACATTTGGACTGAACTTATACCTAAAGATGTCTAAATTAAGATACAATTAGACTTACATCTCAGCTAGGAGGCAACAAGGAACAATGTCTTAAACCAGCCTGTCTCTGTACAGAAGGGAGCACTGTCTGCTCTGTTCCTGTGTTACATCCAAATTATTCAGCTTAAGACACTGGAGAAGCAACAGCCCTTTGCTCCATCACTCTAGGACAGTGATGTATCCAGATTGCCAAGGCTTGGAAACAAGCACAAGCCTGCCTTTGCAAACATCCATTGTCAGCCTCTGATAAAAGACATGAGAGATGACAAATCCAGGATACTCTCAGGCAGCCAGAGAGGAAGACAGCAATCTAAGAGAGGGGCTGTGCTTAAACACCTGCCACATGAATCAGGGCTCCAGAAATCAGCATGGAAGTGTCTGCCTGCCCTTCATATGACAGTGAGCGCCTTAGTACTTGTCTGCTCAGTACCCATCAGTGAGGCCCAGGCTTGGTTTGCTTATGATCCAAGACAAGTCAGACTCAGGCTGGCTCTGAGGCAGAGGACATGCAGCTAGGCTGGAATGGCACAGAACCTAAAGTGAAACATTGCTGTCCCTTGCCTGAGCACTTATTAACCTGGACCTACACACAGCTGTGCTTCAGCTGGGTTTGTGCCCAGCTGCTGAAGCAGCAGAGCCCTGGGGTGCCCAGAACCAGCCCTGCAGCCTTGGAGCTGGCTCTGTGCAGCACCAGAGTAACTCTGACTTGACCATGCAAGTGACACTAATGGCCAGGAGAACTCAGTTACAGAGTCCAATAGGAAATAAATTAATTACTCTCTCTGGATCACAGTTCTAGTAGACTCTTTTATGAAATTAAGCACACATTAACATTCTGCAGGGTCAGATATTCTTCTGCTGCTAATTCTGTTCTGCATATGATGTATTGTTTTCCTGGTGGGTTCAATCAGCTGTACTTATCAACATTAATACTGTTCTGCATGTTGAAATTAATAGAATATGAACTGAAAATATAGTTATTTTAAAGAGAGCTTCTGATAGAAATAACTAAAGATAATTTGGTTTTTAAATAGACAAAATTAGGGATTCAAAATTTTCATGCAAGTAAGATGCTAAATGCAACATTTTAGGGGTCATTTTGAACTAAATGGACTTGCTCAAAAAATGCTTAACTCTCAGCTTTTGAATTTTGTCCATTATTTTGTTTGAAGAAGGTAAAAACATCTGTAGAAGCTAAATTCTGTGTTCTTATCAATGAAAAACCAGTCATTTTTTTCTGAAAAACCTTTTCTATAGAAATGTTTAAATAGTTCCCAAAAGAAAACAAAGACCGTCATGCTGGATGGGGCTAATGAAAGCTGTTGACAGGCAAAGCAAGTTCATAAGCAATTAATTTTATCTTGTCTTACCAGGGTGCTATTGGCATTGTCAAAACAGAAGATTTAATGGCAGGGATTGCACATGCTGCTCAAAATACAAAGAATTTGAAGACCAACACAGTAAAGGAGCTTGCCAATTTTGTTATGCACATCTAAATGAAAAAGTTTTACAAACTGATTATATTAAGACATTACCTAAGGAAAAGGCATGATTCTAGCATTATTCTCACTGGCAATTTAAACATTCTGAGTCAAATTTAAACATTCTGAGTCAAATTCCTGAAAAAATTTTTAGAAGTTCTGAAAAATAGGGCCAAATCCATATGCAGTAATTTTATGAGCAACAGTTTAGTGGTTTCTCTTATGTCTGATTAAACTGTCAGATAGGACCATATTTATTATCATTTCCAGAAAATGCCATAGGAACTACATTTCCATATCTATTATTAAGTTCTTAATCTCTTTGATTTATGCCATGCTTATGTTGTCCAATGCTGATTTTTAGTAAGCTAATTCACAATCAGCTAGCTAATTTAGTTTAGCTTTAGCTAGCTAAGTCACAATCTTTAATATTATGTGGATTGCATCTAGCCAGTTACTTTTATTATTACATGTGATTTCATTTGCATAAGATCTATTTTCTCTGGCAATCTTAAGGTAAATTCTTTAGAAAAGGAGTAATTATTATACATAGGTACTACAAAAGTCTGTACCTAACTATAAGAGTTCAATAATATTTCAGTGTTTCCTAAAGTAATGATATGCCTGCAGGTCCTGATGACCATCCAGCCTTCCAAGGAAACTCTATCATGAATGTGTATTCATGGATCAAGCAGTGCTTTTTACCTATTACTTTAATAAATCACTCATAACTCTCTCACACTAAACATTTGAAGACATTCAGAATAATCAGTGATTCAGATTAAACAATCTCAGACTGACCAAGAACCCCTTGGTATCACTGGAGTCTCCTGCAGTTAGTCAAGTGGCCTTTGGAATAGATCCACTCTCTCCTAGTTGTTGACAAAATAATGGTTGTTGGAAAACAACAATTTCAAAAGTTACACACTGTCCTGGTGCACAGTAAGTATGGCATTAAGGAGAGATGACTGTGATGGATGTGTGCAGAAAGGGAAGAGAATTTGATATTATCTGCACTATAAATTTACATATAAGCCCCTATGGAACAGCACTAAAATAAAACAACTTCAATCCATCACCCTCACCGATTCAATGCAAAAGCATAATGGAACTTGATGTTGTGTTGATCAGCCAGGTCACAGGTAGGAAGCATCTCCAGTGTTTCTACCAGCTTCACCATAGCATCATAGTCCTGGGATGAAATTAAAAAACAATAAAAAGGATTGAAGCAGAATAAACTGAAAGGAAGAAAGCATCACTAAGCTAAAACTTATCATGATCACATGTACTGTTATCACAGCTTCTCAGGGGACTGCTCCTAAGAGAAACAGCCAGAAGGCTGTGTAGGAACACAGAGGGATTTTGTCTATCCACGGCAGTGCCTGTCTCTCCCTCACCACGATGCCCAAACTACTGAATCCCTGCAGCCAGTATGATCAATTGCTCTCCCAGCTTTTTCAGGTCTTATTAAGATCTTCTGGTGAATGACACCTCACCAGGGCACCGTGGACTCAACCACAGCTGTTCTGATATACATCAGTCACTTGTGCACTCACTTGGGTTTCTTGGGGTAACCCACATCTACAGTGCTGAAGAGGCCAGTTTACTGACATTTCAAAGGGCCTTGTGTTACTTAATCTTTTTGTTCAAAACATGATTTGATGCGAGCACATTTCTCAAGGGAGATATTTCATGATCACCAGAACCAATCCAAATTAAGTTGGATAAAGTATTGTAAGGAAAATATGCATTTCAGAATGGAAGGTTTGGTAATGAAGGATGATGTGGTTATCCATTGCTCTCACAACCCATTTACAAAAAAGAAATAGCCAACTTAGTTCCTGATAAGAAAAAAATACCTATAGAATGGTTGAAATTATATTTGAAAATTGATGTCAAACACACAGACTGTCAATTTGGAAAAATAGCTGCTTTAGCAAAAGCAGAACTTATTTTAGAAAAACTAAAAGAAGAAAAAAGGGTGCAGTTAGATTTCAAAAGCAAATTAATGTTTCATTGAATTATAGTTCTCAGTTTGGGCATCTCTAGCCAATACAATGGTCATAACATAACCCAAATTTTCTTAGTTTCTAAATATATTTAATTTTTTTGGGGGAGGGAGGAAAGGTAGGGCAGAGGAGAGCAAGGCAACCATCTTTATTCAGTAGGGTTTTTTGCTTTTTTAAGGAAGTTAAAAATTACTAAAAGCAAAGGGAGAGACCTTGGCAAGTCACCTAATCTGAGTCTCTTGTTCACAGGAAGAATAAGTAAGAGTCTCTATCCCTTTAAACTGCCGAAAAGACAATCCAAACTTACACAACATAACAACTGCTCCCATTTAGTGTCAGCTTTGAATCACTGCCTAACAAACAAAGCAGCACAGGAGAACAAACAAGAGCCAAAACTGCACAGTAAAATAATCCACCTTGGTCTTTAGGCTCATACCTGAATGTCTCTGTAGGAAAGAAGCAGGTTTATGACAATGTCAGAAGTCAGCACTTCGGTATTATCCATACGCAGCTTAATCCTGGCCAGCTCCTTAGCCAGTTCATCTCCTTGGTACTTCTCTCTAGCTTTTCTGATGTCATTTAGCAGTGTTTCTTTATAATAGGCACTAAGAAATAGAAGTTAGACATAGGAGAAGAAGACTGTTAGACATTTCTTATGAAACATGGCTATGCTTCTAATAAAAAGTATAATTTCTAATAAAAAGTATAATTTCACAGAGTGAGGTCCACATCAAATGTTTCCATATTTTTCAATAACTACTTACAAATATTCCACCTTGCCTCACCTCAGACTGTAGGGCCATGTATCAATAGGCTTATAACCAGGATCCTGAGGCAATTTTGCCAACACAGGAAAACTGGAGCGTTTCTTTGCCCCATTACTGACCCTGACAGATGTGGCACTTTGTATGATAAAGACTGCATCTGAGATAATAAAGTGACACAGAGAAGAAACACCAGTGTGATGTAAAGAGCAGGTAAATTATTTTATCATGAAAGTTGGAAGGAGACTTTCCAACACAGATACTAAACAAAAACAAGCCCACAAAAGCTGATTTAAAGTTGCAATCTCTTTGATGAACATAATACATAATGTGGGCAGGATCTCTGTAAAAGCCTCCAGTAAGTGCACCTTATTTACACTAATATCAGTGCACAATCCAACATCAGCATTTTGTAAAGTGAAAAATAATATATATATTGCCAGCATGACAAGTATGAATGGCCTCAACCAGCTACTTAGGGGTAAATTTATCCTGAAGCAGGCCATGGACTCTCTAGTTTGGAACTTAGCATGTCCCACCCAACAGATACTCCAGTGCATACAAGTCCCTTCTTGTTTACAAATGAGCCTTTCAAAGTATTAAACCTTGTGTAGCATAAGCAAAGAAAATTAAGTTCTCTGTCTCATACACATTATAATCAAAGCAACAAGGTCACAGTAAGCTCTACTGGCAAGCACAGGCTCATACATTTCTGTGCAAGCACAGAAACAAGGCCGAGAGCGGGCGTGGACTGCCAGGTGGGATCAGGACCACCCAATAACCCCCAAAGGCTTCAAATCCATTTCCAGAAAGATCTACAAGAACAGATTGCACATAGCTAATTTGCATACACAGTGAGAAACTGATCTCCAGTGTGGGGAAAACTTACTTAGAAAAAAAGAAAAATTCCCCAAAAATTTCAGGGTGCTTGCCTTGCATTTGCATCCCAGGATCATGAAAACCCCAGCAGGATTGACACTGGAGCCAGGATGGGTGATGCCTCTTTCTTTCCTCTTCTCTGCCCCTCTTTAATTTATCACTCTCTCTCTTCCCTTTCACCCTACGCCCTTTATCCAAAACCTTCTGCTGTGCCTTACACTAGGAGGTCAAGGACTAAAACACCAATTTCCATGCCAAGTGTGTAATTTACTAATAATACTATGCAAACTTTTGCAGATCTTCTGATTTTTATCATTCCTTTAAACCATGAGCATCTAGGAATCTTGGGTGCTCCCTTGTCCTTCAGGGTAGGATGTCGCAGGAGAGTCATCCATGGGATTGCAAGGATGGGACCACAAAAGAATAGTAGTTTTTTAGACAAGCCTTTTACTTGGGTGGGATGGCAATGGGGAAACAAATCTGAGGGCCTTCGGCGCTACCTCATGCTTCAGACAGATGTTAGGACAATTAAAAACCAGAAACCCAGTCTCTGTGAGGGTTTTCCAAAACTACATACCAAACAGGAATAGTTGCAGAATACAAAGTGAGCAACTGAGAAAGAAAGACCTCCTTCTCCAGCCCCAATTCTCAAAACTCCAACAGTCCCTTGTAGAAATGGCTAAGCAGTATCATGTTTATTAAGTTGTATCAGAAGGTTGATATTTATAAACAAAAACAAATCATGAGAATTAAACTGAATGCCCATTGCTACCATGTATATATTTTATCTGATGACAGAAAAGGCCAGTTTTTGGCTTTGAAATCTATGAGCTTAGTTCCTATTATGACCTTAAACCCTGTAAAACTTAAGCACTTTATCTTACCCATGGATTGCCTTTGCTTTCTGGAAAGTAACTATAAATCAAATTCTAGCACAACATGGTTAGTTAACTGCAACAACTGCAGGCCAGGAATACAAAAAGCAGCAAAATTGGCAGCTTCTTTTGACATTACATTAAGTACAGTGAAAAATAAAAGAATTTATAATCAATGCAACTAGAAATTCTGTACCTTCTTTTTTCATAATATAAAAAAGAGGCTATCAAAGGTTCTGGAACTGTATGTGTTGTAACATTACCATGATGTAACATGGACATCCTTGAGAAGGCTGAGAAACTTGTCCACCAGTGGGACACAAAACGGCCCCAGGATATTGTCCCAGCTGGGCTGCATGTACTCAGAGGCTCTTCGTTGGGCATCACTTTCACAGCAAAAGTAGTCAGCACAAGGTGTGACAATGTATGGAATAAAATAATAATTGCCACTTGAAGCCTAAAATAAAAACAAAAAGAGTTTAGAAAACAAATGAAAGAGAAAATATACTTGTGTATACACAGAATCTTCTGCTGACAGAAAAAACAGCTAGAGTAGTGCTGGTGTGTAAGAAGTTTTAGTGCACTGTTTAATACAAGATTTGCAAGCATTAAATTCAAGGAAATTTGTGTGGAAAAGTTACAAACACTAACAAAACTGATGAGTAAGGGCCCAAGTCTGTTAACTGACAATAGAACAAAACTGTTCAATTTTTCCTTTTAATGTAATGCACAGATCCTAGCAGGGTCTGACAGTTACCAGCTGATATTCTGCTCCCAAATTTTTGGCTTCAGAGATGTACTTGCATCCTCTAAGCTCACCCTGTGCTAGGAAAGATAAAATGCAGAGCTCCCCACAATGAGAGAAATACAGAAATATAGACACTGGAAGGACTTTATGGAGATGTTTAATCCAGAGGAGCCCACAACAAAACTGCTGCATGCTACCATCAAAAGCCTAACCAGCCAAACCCCAAAATTTTGAAATGTTTTGTAACAGACTTTGTAATATAAAATTCTAGAAGTAAAACCCAAAAAAACCTAACAGGCCACATAAAACGTGTATATACAATCAAGGTGCTGAAATGGGTGAGGACACAAGAAATGGCCCTTCAGAGCCCAAAACCAGCAAGTTCAGAGTTTTCAGCCCCTGAGCAAGACCCCAGAAATCAGACACTGTGAAGGTTTCAACAGCTGGAAGAAGCACCTGTATCCCCTTCCAGCTATGGCAATTCTTTGCTGTTTAAAAGGAAGGTGAACTTTATATTTGGGAGTAACTAGATGGGAGCACTGAGGCAGAGGTCAACATGATTCACCTGCCATGATCAACTACCACTGAGTTGGAGGTATCTCAGCACTGAACATACACAGCAAAATCATACCTGCCATTTTTTCATATAATATAAGCATGTAGAAAAGCCATAGACATTTAGAGTCACCTTGAACAATGGGAGAATGCTGGGATGATGAAAAGAATGGATATGAAGATGGCACATTATTGAATTTATTAGTAAACTAGACAGGATAAACAGATTTTTCACAGGAACTTAAAAATGTAGGGCAAGCAGTTACTAAAATTACAGATAAAAAAACCTGTATCAGTACATCCTGTTGCTGATCTGAGCAAGGATTTAGAATTTTAAACTATTTCTAGATAAAGATCAAGTCATATTCCTTCCTTACAAACCCTAAGTTAATTTATCCCTGTTGTAACAATATAATTACCTGTTGGACTTTTATCTTTACTTCCCAACAAAAAACAGAAAAACTGCAATCCCAGCTACCAATATGCTAGCACAGGTTTGTCTGAGTTTTATTAAAATAAACAGTAAGTTCAGTGCAACACAAAAGCTGCTTGTCTATAAAGTCTATTCTTAAATCTTCAACAGCAAATTAGCAATTCCTGCAATGAATAAAGCCCATCCAATTTGAAAGGGTAATGTATCTTGAGGTGCAAAGAGCTGCAGTTATCTAATGAAAAAGCAATGAAATTTTCAGAAAAAAAATTATTTACACATGGGAAATACTGTAATAATCTTATCCTCAAACATTGTACTGTTATCCAGCCAACATATCATCTATTTGACTTAGATTTCTTGTCTCCTTTTGCATAGTGAAATCTATGCAATTAAATGCTCCTGTCTTCTAGCTCTTCTGTACAATATTTACATATAATAAATTATAAAACCCTTTCATATAGACGGTGTGGCCTTGGAAAGTCTTTCCTACCTTTATTATGTAAAAAACCATTCCATCTATTTCTGCTAACAAGAATTAGAGATGGCTGAAAACATCACCCTTGCTTCTTCTGACCTTCTGTTCAGGATGCTGGTCTCTTGATACCAAAAGCTAATAATTTTGAAAATTACTACCTTATCACACACCAACTACTGCTTTTGAAAGATAATAAATGGCTTAGGTGTATGTAAAGCAATGTATGTGGCAACCCTACCTGCATATGTATACACATATATATATCTATAAACTATTACATATTTAATTGTAATAGAATTATAACTTTATAGCTTATCAAGACTATATGATAAGTTGGTTAATTTCAGGATTAGAAGCTAAGATATTTTGATTGTCTGATTTTGGGAAATTTGAAGTTAAAAATTACAGCCAAGCAGACTCAAAAACCCCTCAAAACTCCGAATAGCTCATCTTCCAGCATATAATGCATGCCAGCACTGAAAGTTTTGTATTTAATCACAACATTTTAAAATCATAAAACAAGCCATAAATTTAAGAACATTAAAAAAACCCCAAAAAACCAGAAAATAATTGCAAATACATTGAGAAAGGGATCTGTTCTTCAGGTGAAATAGTTAAAGGAATTAAGCAGAAGGCCACACCTTTGCTGAGAGGCTCAAAGAGTGAGGCCCACAGAAGCCATTTTTAGGCTCTAGGCAAGCCAGGCCAAATGTAGAGTGGCTTTTGTCTTAAAATATTTTCCAAATATTTTTTTAATGCTGTTAAAAGTAAACTTTTGATCTTAATATAAACAGGGGTTTTTTAAAATTGTACTGGTAAAGTTACTGTGGTGCAACTGTCACTTTGTGACAGAGATGCTACACTTAAATTAAAGGTATGTTTTCTCCCAGATAGGTAACATTGAGTAAAAATCTCTGCACTTTCAAGGAGGGAATTATTCCTGCCAAGCTAACAGTGCAGTTATTTTAGTTGAGCCATGCTATTAATTTTGCCACTCACTCAAGAACCAAGAATACTTACTCACCCTCACTAAGCAGTTAGAAGGAAAATACAGAAAGTAACAGAAAAGGAACTGCATTGACTCCAAGAGATCACAAACTCCTGAGTGTTCAGGGAGTTTAACTCACTGTTGTCTCAAGTGTTAGGGTTTTCTGTGACACCACATTCCTATCCATCCTGCCATATGGGCATGTATTGGATTTGCATGGCCAGGTTTGGGTAGCAGGAGGGCCTTGGGGGCTACAGGAGTGGCTTCTGTGGGAAGCTGCTGGAAACTTCCTCCATGTCCAGCACAGCCAATGCCAGCCAGCTCCAAGACAGATGTGCTGCTGGCCAAGGCTGGGCCAACTAGAAATGACGGTAACTCCTCTGTGATAACAGATTTAAGAAGAAGGAAAAAAGTTATTGCACAGATGTAGTCACAGAGGAGTGGAATGAGACCATACGAGAGCAACAACGCTGCAGGGCAGTGGAGAAGGCACTGGCAGGAACAGGAGGAGGAGGCACAAGGCAGTGACAAGAACAACAACACCAAGGGCAGTGGAGAAGGACGGGCAGGAGGTGCCCAGATCCTGGAGCTGAGATTCCCCTGCAGCCCCTGGTGCAGCCCATGGTGAAGCAGCTGTGCCCCTGCAGCCCATGAAGGATCGCAGGGATGCAGAGATCCACCTGCAGCCCATGGAGGAGCCCCACACCAGAGCAGGAGGATGTCTAAGAGGAGGCTGTGACCCCATTTGAATCCTGTGCTGGTGTGGGCTCCTGGCAGGGACCTGCAGACCTGTAGAGAGGAGTCCAGCCTGGAGCAGGTTTCCTGGTAGGACTTGTGACCCCACGAGGGACTCACACTGGAGAGGCTGTGCCTGAAGGACTGCACCCATGGAAGAATGACCCATGTTACAGCAATTTGTGGAGAACTTGCTTGAGGGATGGAGTTCATGGAGAAAAGTCTCCCATGGGAGGGACCCCTCACTGGAGAAGGGAAATGACTCCTCTCCCTGAGCAGTGGGAGAAACAACCTGTAATCAACTGACCATAACCCCATTCCCTGTCTCCCTGCATTGCTGGGATAGGAAGTAGAGCTTGGAAGGAGAGTGGGGGCATAAGGTGTTTTTAAAGTTTTATTTTACTTCTTATTATCCTGCTCTGATTTTATTACTAATAAATTCAATTAATATCTCTAATTCAAGCCTGATTTGCCCATAACTGTATTTGATGAGTGACCTCTCCCAGTCTTTAACTCATGAACCCTTTGTTCTATTTTCTCTCTCCTGTCTGGCTGCAGAGGGGGAGCGAGAGAATGGCTCTAATGGGCGCCTGGCATCCAGCCATGGTCAACCCACTACAGTGACTAAGATATTATAAACTTCAAAAAAATACTTCCTCTTCTAAAGCTGAATAAATGCACTATATTTTATGTAAAGACTGGGAAGAGAGATTATCACAAGACAAACACTTTAAATTTCTGGGATATAGCTTGCAAGGAGCAAGTACTCCAACCACCTTGAAGGAAAGACCCTGCCAAGCACTATTCTTAAATCATCCTTATTATTATTATGTTTGCATGTCTAGAAGCACAGTGAAAGAATGGCATATCTATTCAAGAGAAAGCAGATTTAAAGGGATACATACTTTGCCTATTAGATTACCACTGTGGTATTCAGGAGGTACTTGAACACGAAGAAAAGCTTTGAGGTTGGCAACCTACTCCAAATTGAAAGAAAACAACAAAGAGGAAAACACCACCACAAAACACCATAAGAAACAAAAAGACACACATGACACATGAATAAAGAAATAATTAAAGAAAGAAACAACAGAAAATTAATATAGATATTTGCAGCAAGACTATATTTACAAGGCAAAGAAAACAGTTCAAACAGTTGTAATTTCTCTTACCTATCTTATCTTTTGGATTTCTCTTATTTATACGATTTATGTCTACACATCTCCTGTGTCACCATTAAGATGTTTTCAGGTCTTATTTTTATGAACCTGTCAGACTCATTATGTGATTAGTGAACTATAGTCCAACTACTACATATTGCTTGAGATGGTAATATTTCCATAAAAACTAACTTTCACACAAAAATTTTAAAAGCCTTAATTTTCATTATCTAAAGTAACAGTGGCATATTTCATTATTAAAAGCATTAAAAGCAGCATTTATTTTTACCCATTGCCTTTGTACTATTTTCCACTCAAAAAGAAAAATTACTGAATTTAAGATGTTCCTGCTCTTTCATTCTGTGCCCTTTTACAATCCCTTTTGACACTTCTGCTACCTCAGGCCTTTTTAGAAATGTATCATTAAAAGACTGGATCATATAAACTTTTATACATTGTAAAAATAATCAGAAAATAACAAATTGAAAGCAACTCTGCAATAATACTTCTTTAGAAAATTAAATTCATATAATGTAATCATATTTCACAGTCTTGGCTCTCAATACAATCCATGAGGGCTACTTAACTGGAGAATATGAGTCCAAGTGCCAAAATCTTTCTATTTAGTTTTCTTAAATGTTTATTGCCTTTAAAGAGTACATACAGTCTTATTTAAACAGCTACTGAAGCCTCTGAAGAAACTTTCTGCCAATTACAATAAAAAAAGATTTTTCAACATAAAAATTCCTTGTGGCAAGGATAAATTGCAATCTAGTTCCCTTTGGTTCAAGAAGAATTTTTGCTAATGACTCCTCCATGGCCCAGACATTATTCACTGCTTATTATAAGAGCTGCTACAGGATTTCATGAAAAATAACCATTTAAATATCTAAAAATAGTTCACCAGGCCCACAGGCCTAAGTATACAATGATCTAAACCTTTTGGTTTAATAGTCAGCCTACCTTCCTTTAAACATCTTCCCTGAATGCAATTAACAGGGTTATTAAAATTTCTTCAGGCATATTATAAACTAAAGAACAAATAACTAGCCTTTCTCCTTATGTTCTGCTCTTGGTATAATAATTTTTCCATAGTGGAAAGTTCTAGTTTGTATTTTCAATGCCTCATTCAAACAAATTGAATGGATCAAAGTGTGCATCCCAAACTATGTGCAACCAATCCTAGAGCTACCACCCAAAGGATTGCACGGTTTGCTTCCTGACTCCAGCAGTTTTCTAAAGCCCCTTGTTCACTCTTCTCTTCACCTGACCTTGAACTTTTTTTATTCATAATTTTTTAAGATCCTATAGCAGCAGATGAAATTTCCTTCCTTAAAAAAAAAAAAAAAGTCAAGGATGGTAAAAAATTTTGAATCAAAACAGAAAAACTTCCCAATGGATTTTGTCTATTACAGTGGTTTGGGGAAAGGTTTTTTTTTTGAAGCATTTTTTGCTTTGGAAAATCCTTGAAATTTCATTTCTCCAGTGAACTGATGTTTAGCTGACATCTAAAGAAACTCCAAAGCACAAGCATTTTCCATAAGTAATTTTTTTTTCCTCTGTCCTTCAGTCCATTATTCCACAGTGGCACCTGCTCTGCAAGACTGCATATTTGCCATTTATTTTATTGATAATAATTTTGACAGAAACTAGGAAGCTGTGCAATCTTTATTAAAACTAACAGAAATGTCCTTAAAGCTCAGAGGAGCTCTACAGAAGGAAATCCAACTGATGGGACACAGAATCTTGATCTTGAATTTCATGCCAGGGCAATTATTCCTTGGGAACTGAACTCCCATAGATAATAATTCTTTCCTTTCACATCCAAGTATGCAATAAATTATCAATACAGAATTTTAACTGCTTGTTTGGGGAAGTCAAGTAGAACTGAACCACATTCTTCATTCTTATCTGTGAAAACTGCATTACTGGATGGTGGAAGGAAGGAAGTTCTCCTACTCACACTCCTTTTTCAGACAGTAAACTATTAAATCTCTCAGGCTCCCACCACTGCAGCTATCTGCTGTATAATTTTCACTGTTAGATCAGCTATACTCAGGCCAACTCTCAGTTGAACTGCTGACTTTTTTTTTCTGCATTGTTTTCATCTTCATGTCCAGTTTGCTTGCTCTTGTCTCCTCCTCAATGCTGAATTAGAATAATGCTTTCTCTACAAGTAAAATATTCATTCTCTTCAAGGCTTTCGTGTGATACACATGAAAGGAAATTGCCCTGATGACACAGCAGCCATTCACCTTCTCTACAACTTCAGCATGGCTCCACATCTCCTCTCTGCTAAGATTTTTCTGCACCTTTGTAGATGACATAAGATTTGTAGGATAAATAGGAAACCTCAGAGAAAGCTCTAAGCTACAGCAGCCAGACCAGAAAGTTTCACTCCTGCTGCTGGAACAAAGGTGTGCTGGCAACAATCTGAGTTGTTCCCCTTTCCTTACACACCCTGCAGATGCATGGCCACAGAGCCTGTAAAACATGGAGAGGACTTCTCCTGCAATGATACTCCTGTGGCTACACTGGGCTGGAGGAAGGCATAGGAGATATCTCTCCTCTTTCCAGCATGCCTCCAGCCCCTGATAAAAAGCATATTTAGGCTCTGCTATTCCACAGTTACAGCAGAGGCTTACCGACATTTTTCACTCAGGACAAGGGAAAGGAAAACACAAAGTTCTACTATAGGGGAATTAATTATTGCATCTAATATTCAGCAATTAAACTGAAATGGTTATAAAAATATATATTTGACTGGATATAACAAATTCATTCCAATTATGTACCTACTTAACAAGCACAGCAACCCTGATTAGCAAGTCACTTCAAACAAGACATTGCAATACAATTGTAAAATATTTAATCAAGCAATGAAGCAGTGGCTCCACATTGGATCAGTGGTAAACTGCAAACCTCTCATCACAACTCACTGGATTTGAAAGGAGGGGAAGGCAATTGTCTATTTGAAGTCAACTTCATCTTAAAAAAACATAGTTTTATCCTGTGAATTATTTAGCTTGCTCATGAGTTTGTTCTAATTTCTGAATAAAAAATACTGATAAAAGAATGAAATACAGGAGCACATTTATTTAATAATAAAAGGTATGAACAACTTCAAATAATATAAAGAAGAATCCATACTTGTATTTAAAGTCATCCACTTTTACCTCACTGTATTTTACTCACAATTCTTTTTCACAATTTAAGCACTTGAAGAAAGTGGGTTAGACAATCCCTCCTTTTTAAAGGAGGAATCAGGATCCCAGCTTAGGGATATCTCCCTGCCCCTTCTGCGAGCCACAAGGTGTTTACAGGCCCAATATCAGACCCCACCATAGAAACCATGTCACTGGAACCAAAGGCATGGAGCTGAGTCAGGAAAGCTTTGAGTTGTACATCAGGGAAAGGTTCCACAGGGTGGCTGGGCACTGGAACAGACACCCCAGAGAAGTGCTCACAGCAACAGCTTAACAGAGTTCAAGAAGTGTTTGGACAATGCTCTCAGCACATGGTGTGACTTAGGGATGTCCTATGCAGGGCCAGGAGTTGGACTCAATGATCCTGGTGAGGCCCTTCCAACTCAGCATATTCTGTAATTCAATCTTCTCTTCAGTGTGAAGGGAAATACCCTCCCTTCCTGGAGAAAGACTGCCACAAGAAAAGACTGTAGGCTGCTAATCTGATTGCACTAGGTTGAACTTGCCACCCACCCCTTTGTCATTTACTCCACGTCTAGTATTACCACCAAACAGCTCATTCACAATTCTCCCTCTTGCTTAGGAACTCATGGTCCTGAAATTTCAGTCATCCACCACTGGATGGATAGTAGCACTCACAATGAAATCTGCCACATTCTGAGTCCCCCTTCAGAGAGCCAGAGAGCAGTAAATGCAGTTCCCACCACACAGGTCAAACTGGTTCAAAGATGCCTGAGACAGCCAAGAAGGATGATCTGCATTTGCATGTGCTAAACCTGATCTATCTTTAGCCTATGTGGAGCACTGTGGCCAAGTCATAACAGCAGCTCAAAATAAACTGCTGTGACTAATGCATTTTTTCTTCTGGTTCTCTTTAAAATTACTATCAAACTCTAACACCACTTCATTATTTTAATCTTGCTCAATATTGTTTAGAAGAAAATAAAAGTATATGGTGAATGGAAAGAAACAGGATAAATGGAAGTGGAAGAGGTTTGAAAAATTAGTCGTCCTCAAAATAACAGTGTGGAGAATTTAATGAAACACTGACATGGTATGAACTATGGCAAAATACACAACTATATAAGATAACATGGCATATTTCAAAAAGTCTTAACTCTTACATTTTATCTTGTTTCAAACTTATTTTTTTGGCTTTATTTGCATTAAGTGTAAGAATATTTTTACTTTGGGAAATAAGTTTTTCTAAGGCATAAGCATTTCTAAGTAAATCTGTGAATGTTTAAGTTAGAGGACAGGTATACAGAAGCCAAAGCTGTTTGAGATACAACAGCAAACCCCATTAAGGCATCACAAACATCTATATTTGCACAAATGGGTGATAGTGGTAGAGGGAAAAAGAGACTTTGAATTTCTGAGTTTATATTTGGATCTGTCAACCCACAAATAAAACTTACATCTACTGGCACTTTTCTACAACTTAGAAAGGAATTGATAAGGAAAAGTAGCTTTAAAATCTAGTGTTACTTTGGAGTGCCAGCAAGTTTTCCAAAAGTTTGAATTATAGATTGGTAAAACAACTGCCTTTAACCATACAGAGAATATGTATGCTTGGCAGCCTTGGTATTAAAGTTGCTTCAAATGTAGGATCTTCATTTTGTGTTTAAAAATGAATGTGGATTTAATACTTACTGTGTTTTTCTGAGATACCATATCCTGTGGGGGAAAAAAAGGTAATAGAAATGTTTATTTGTTTTTACTGGGAATTATTATTTCCAATAAAAACCACTGCTATACATACATACATACATACATATATATACACTCACACACACAATGCATTCTTCACAGCATAATCCAGATTACCTGCCACAGTAAACTCCCAATAAAGGGACAGAACAACATCAAGAAGAGTCTCAGCAGCTCAGGTTAGGAAAAAATTAACAATTCAGTGAAGAAACCTACTTTTAAAAGTATTCAGAAAATAAAGAAAGTTTTACTTAGCAGTAACTGGAATCTCAGACTGGGCACACCCAGTCACACTCTGAGCGTTTGTGAGACAAAAGCATTCAAAGCTGGAGGGTTTTTCTCCCTGAAAGAGTATCCTTCCCATACCTAAGCCCCTTGGCTACACAGATTGGTACACACCAACACATTCCTTCAACAGCCTAATTCTTCTCACCTCAAAATCTAAGGACAGACACTGAAACAATGAAGCAAATGATAAACTAAAGGACATGTAAAACAGACCTCAGAGACATCTAATTGCTGGTAAGTAATCTTCTCTTCTCTTGGGTGATGGATTTCATGTTTAATGAACACTGCTTAGTCAAACTAAAGAGGTCTCCAGGTAAGCCACGCTACAAATATTAGACATAGACTTGTTTCTAATCAAAGTTTTCAATATACTTGAATTAAATGGGCTCTGACAACCTGAGACGATTCTGCTTGAGCAACTTCATCTCTGACAGCCTGAAATCCACTTGGACAATCACTGCACAGCCCATGCCCATGCACCCATTTCCTCAACAACAGGCAAAAATATCAGGAGGCATTTAAGAGTTTTAGTTCTATAGATAGAACTCTCTTGAAAACAAGATTACGTATTCTTTTATATCCTCAGAACTAGGTTATTTTGAAAGAACACTGGTGAAACTGAAGAGAAAACTCTTGGGGTAATTTCAGGATGGCTCCTAAGATAAATTGTATAAAGTCAGGTTGCCAGAACTTCACAGATCTTCAGCAGAAGTAACAGCAGTAACATCAATACTGCCTTTGTAACACTCAGACTCTGCACCACTTTTAAGAGTGTGCACAGCAACTTAGGTCCAAGTAAAGTAATATAATTCTGAACAGAAGTGAACAAACCCTGAACAAATTACTCATAAACTTCAGAATAAAAGGGTCAAAAAGGTATTAAAACCTAAATGAAATTCCTAATTAGCCTAAACTCCTTAACCAAAATAAAATACTTCATAACAAAAGTGATGGAAGGCTTAGACAGCTGAAATACTACATATCTGGAAATTAATGTCTATCTAGCTAAGCAAGTATCTCCAACAGAGCTTTATCTACTGCAGTTAAATCTTTCTCAATAGGGAGAAATTAAGTCTTCTGAAACCACCCAGCACCTATGATGTGAAATGTGTCCCGAACTGTTCTTTGCTGAAATACCCCATGAACAGTCCCTGCCTACCTTCTGAAGTCTTCCTTAGAAAGGTGCATTAGCATATTTGAATGCTATCCAGCACTGAACTGGGGCTCGATTGCTGAAGAGACACAAATGGCAAGAGGAGCACTGAACCCTGTCTCAGTGTCCAGCTTAAACCATTTGATACACAGGATCTCTCCTAGCTGGTTCCAGGAACTTAAATCAAGTTTTATGATCCCATCTAAGATATGCTATGGGCCAAGGGAGTTATGCAAGCAACTGAGGGATAAGTAAGATATCAGTGCCACTGACAGAGTTCCTAGAAGAAGAAAGGTGAAGCCAGATAATAGTTTTTCTAGCCTGAAGTGACCTAGTGACATTCTGGTGTTCCCCAGTCCCTAAATTTGAGCATTACATTATTAGAAAAAAAGGCTTTGAACTGACAGTACAGACTTGCAAGAATCAGTCTGAACATCCAACCACAGGTGGATGCAATCCTGGAGATCCTTCAACACTCCAGTTACAGAGCAGGGGCTTGAGTATGTGCTATGGCAGGAAGTGCAGAAATTAAACCAATATCCTCACTGGGCAGCAACAAATAGAAAACAACTAGCCTGTGCTTCCCAGACTTGGGCACATCCTTGGGAGAACCAAGTTAATCAGAACATCTGAGTGACAGCATAAAGAAAGATAAAAATGTGTTAATGAAAAATAAAAATGAAGTATTTCAGGTGTATTACCAGCAGTGGATGAAAAGCTGTATGCCTGCCCACCCTGATTAGCTGGAGGAAAGGAGGACATGCCAGTATCCATATGTGTGTATCCATATGGATAATCTCACAGAGCAAAGAGTGTGACAGGCTCCAGCTCCGAGTTCTTGGGACCCCAGACCACATGGAATGTGAATGTGTATGTGGATCACCACATGAAGAAAGGAAGTATGGGTTAGACACACATGAGAGCAAAATCAAAGACCTTGAGAGCAGAGAAGAGGAATGAGAAGCTGTGACAGAACAGAGCTTTTCTGAGGAAAAAGGAGACTTAAAATTCTTACAGAATCAAGAGAGGCTGGAGAACTCCAAAAAGGATTTTTGGACACTAATGATGCAGAAAAAAGCGAAGTAGCAAGGGGCAATAACTCAAAATAAGGAAAAAAACAACAAACCATGAACAATGCTTGTCTCAGTGAAGGTAGCAAGAAAATGGATTATATTAAAAGTAGCAACAGATGATATAGAGGACAAAAGTCTAAATGTGATGTAAAATAAAGAGAGCCTGGACTGAAAAAGGCAGAAAAATCCACAATATATGACTTGCATCCAGAACAGTAATTTCAGGACTTAAGTGTATAGCATGTATTATCCTACTATAAAAATGAACAACAGCCTTATAAAAAGATTTGGTGAGGATGTCTTTTCCTATTTTCAAACAGCAATAAAAAGGAGATTCTAGTAGTCTTAGCTAGTCAGCACATAGGTAATACAAACCTCATCTGACAGAAGTGCTTACATAGGAGCAGGCTGCAATACAGCCCTTGTTCAAGTTATTATTATACAGGCAATAACTTTTTCTTACATGTAGTCTAATTAAAAGAGGGAAAGGAAGGAAAAAATTGGACCTGTACTCTCAATTCCAAGTCTAACTACCTGAAGAAAAATTAGTACCACACTATGAAGCTTTTCTTACAAAAACGTGCATTTATTTATTCTATTATTACTGTTTTTGCTAATAGTTGCTTTTTCTTGGCAGGATTTAATTATACAGCTATCAGGAATTACATTAAATGTAAGTTTCAAAAAAACACAAACATCTGTAGGATCAGGTATAAAGATATTTCTGAAATGAAGCAGATTGTGAAGTGAGAACCTTACTTTGAGAGACTGAGCAGTGTCAGCATCAGTGTCATGGTAAAGAATAACATTATTGGCCATGTCAAAGCTTTCACGCACGCCAAGGTGGTAGAACAGTGATGGTTGCTTGGAAATATCACTCATGTCCACAACTGCAACATCTGAAATGAGAGAAGTGGAAAACAAGAGACAATGCTAAAAAAAATAATAATCTTAAACCCAATTTTAATCTTACACAGGATTTAAAATAAATCCTGAAATTACACACTGAACAGACAAAGGCAACATTTTCAAATAAGGGTCATTTTCTTATGAGAGAAGTAGATTTTATTCTTCATATAAAAGATAAGAGCCACTCATGAAATTATCAGTGTTACATTAACTGGGAGGCTGAGTTTATCACTCCTGCTTAAGGTTTTGAAATCACACCATCAGGAATGCCTTGGGTAAAAAAGCAATTTTGCATTTGCTCCCTGAGGCCTGACAGCATGAATACCCATAGGACAGAAGTTTCAAATATTCAGGATGGAACATCTAAAAATAATAATGTAAATTAGAAAACCAGGGGAAACTGTGAGACCAAGTTTATTTTAAGAGGCTGAGATTTAAAGAATGGGAAATTCCTAAAGAGTAGAAAAAGAAATTACTCTGAAAATTGACTCTAAAGGCTACAGGCAAGATTTTCAAGATGGGGGCAGAGCAATGAGGGAATTCAATCACAAGTAGACAAGCAAGACTTCCACTGCTCTTCTTTAGTGTTCCAGTCAGAAATGAAAGTCAGAAACACAAGTAAGAACATTTACATCTGTGCAAGAAGAGCTGTGCAGAGAGCTAACAAGAAATATCCCATATTATGCAGAACAGCTGAGATACAGACAAAAGATTCTGAGTTCACCATTTTGTTCTCATATAGACCTAAACAGCAATGCAGGAAGAAGGGGTAACTAGAGAAGAGGACACTTAATGCTGAGTTTTTATTTCTTGATCCTTATATCCATATATATTCCTAAGACAATTTTGCTCTGAAGTTTTTTAGAGGTCTGTATCTATATGTCTGTCTGCTTTCACCACTTTGGGATACATAAACTGAAATCCAAAGTATTCATAAGAATAGAGCCTTAGCATTGAAACCACAGGGGTGTCTGAGGTTCAAAACAGATTCCAGAGACTCAGTGCAGCTGGGCAGTAAATTCTGTGTCTCTGGAGGGGTAACAGACAGTGCCTGGTACATACAGGGAAAGACAGAAGGGTGAGCTGCCAGTAAACAAGAAATCTAAAAGCAGGTCTGATGGCTGAGACCCAAATGCAGCAGCCAGTTAACCTTGGTTGCACCAAGGTCACACATCACAAGAATCAATACTCCATACTTAGTAGGCAGTTTCTTGGAAAAACCTGCCATGAATATATGCTCCTGTACAATTCCATCAGCCTATTCTGACACACCACACGGAGGTCAGCCAGTCCCTTGGATTACTATGAGACTCCTGTTAAAACACAAGGAACATTTTGAGTCTAAAGACCTGCTTCAAGACCAAAACATCACTGTTCAGGAGCAAAACCAAACAAACATAAAAAACCCCAAACCCCAAAATATCCCAAACCCCAACACACAAAAAAAATCCAAATGCACCTCCCTCACCCACCAAAGAAACAAAACCCTGGCACAAAACCATGGCATAAGAAAATCCCCTTATTCATATAAAACTCAAATCCTGTATCATCTACAGATGATCTTTCCAGCTCCAATGTTTAGCCAGCTGTCTGCAGCATGAATAAAATTCTAGTATTGCACACTGTAATGTTATGTAAACTGAGAGAGGCCATGTAGGCTTGAAGAAGTAAAACTCAGCTCCACAAACTCAACAGAATCAAGATTACCCCAATATTTCCAAATCCTTTTGGAAAACTAAATATATAAATTATCTATATGTAAAACTAAAAAATAAATTATCTATAGAACAAATTCAAGAGAAACTAACAAGCAGACTGAGAATCAAATACCATCTAGGAAAAAAAAAAATTAGGAGCTTGGATGGTTTTTATTGCTTGCATAAGAGTGTTTCTGGGGAATCAGCATACTGTGAAATCAAAATCATCGCCCTGGCAAGGGAAATCAGATAATGCAGTGTTATAGTGTACAGATATTGCATTTTACAATACAATGTGAGCAATGATTTGTAACAGAGTTCATTGAAACAGGGCTGTACACAGATCATTGCCACATCTGGTCTACAACTCGTCTCCAGTTGATTGCTGCTCCATAGCCATGTAAGTGGAATCAAAAATACATGACATGGACATAAGAACAGAAATAAGCACCTCCACTTAAAAGGATAGTTATTCATCCCTTAGATATTAATTCACACATGATAAAAAGATTTATGAGAACAGGTTTTCCTTGCTTATTCACACCTCACAAACATAGGCGTAAATAAGATAAAATAAAAATAAATCCAAATGAAGAGTAGCAGAGATGAAGATGTATCACAAAAATATGCATGCAAGGTAAGAAAAAGCTCCAGGAAGATAACTGAGTAGATTCAGTTTGAGCATGGGAGTCAAGGAATGACACAGAAGTCAATGACAGCGGACAGAGGCAGAGCACGTGACATGCTCCTGGCTGTGGGCTAAGCAGAGATGAGAAGCTGCAATCCTTTGGAGCTCTCCAAGTGCTCCTTCAGGAGTAACAGCAGCAGCCTTGGAGCACGGAGGAAAAAGAACCACTTGCAAAGAAGCTTTACTAACGTGCTAGTGAAATGCAGCACGAGCACAGAGGGCCCATGAAATTAATGCAAATTTGGGTGGAGAAAGTATGACCCACAGTAAACACTTATAAAAGCAGTGGATGCCTGGGATGCACCCAGTGCATGGGGGGCTGAGAGTGCTCAGTGTCACTTATGGCTAGGTCTAAGCACACTCCCCAGAACTACTGTTCTCAGGGGTACATATCTCCTCTTGGAGTAAGGCAGTTTTGTGAATCATGTAATGAACAAAGCTAGTATGCAACACCAAAAATACTTCTGTTTCAGTTATCTGGCATTTTTCTCATGATTTACACCAAATTTCTTCATTTACACCTCTTTAAAAACAAGACATGGGGCCCTGCACTTCAACCGTGCATTTAGAATGGCTGATAAGAGAGATAAGAATTTCCTAAAACTTCCAGAGACACATTAAAAGAAATAACTTCAACACTAGTATGTGCTTTGCAAATTTTGATTTATGAATAGAAACATAAGTCAATCAGAGTTCATTCTCAACTCCCATTCCCCATAACAAAAGAGCCTGGTCAGCCAAATGTACTTCTGGACTTCCCTTGACTAATTTAGGTTCAACCTCCATTTCAGACAGGGGTGAAGCAAAAGCTAATGGCAATTTTTATCAACTCTTATCACACATGAGAAATGTTATGTGATAATGAAATATTTCACACAGGTCTAAACCACCAATGGAGAGAGTTTCCTACGTTCAGAAGGAAAGAGAGCAGGGGAAGGTACAGCCTCTCTAGAAGGACAGAAGGCTTCCAAATGAAAATCTGTACAATGCATCCACCAGATGCAGTAGAGGCATGGGGATGTGATTAATGTTGCATATGACAATTTCAAATTATTCTGGAATAGAATATTTAAACTTATGGCTTTTCTGCATTAGCAACTCGTGTTCAAAAGAGCATACCCATAAAAATGTGTTCTCCCTCATTTCTTCTTAAGCATTGCATATAATTTCAACTCATTTTATCCTCTAGTAGTTTCCCATGAGACTATTTTCATCCTCAAAGTAGTCAATTCTTGTCATGAACCCAAAAACTGATCTCAATCTATTATGTGATTGCAGTTCATTTGTCTAGGCTTTTGTTTCCACTGTAAAATGATAATGGTATGTGTGTATTTGTAGAGCATTAAGGTAATTCAGAACTATTGCTTATACAGTCTTGATTAGGTCTCTGCATTGTTGCAGCAGATGACACCTAATTCATTTCTTATACTACAGTTTACATATTTTAACATTAGTGTGTCTACCAGAGCAGAGACAAATAACTGTGAAAACTGAAATGAAGATTAGAGATCATTAACTGTGGTAAAATAGGAGACTATGAAACTAATAAATAATTCAACATGGAAAACATTATTAAACAGATTAAGACCAAGGGACTTATTTCTCTATTTGGAAATCCACCTGAAGACATCATACAATTAATGATCTAAATAAATCACAAGTCTTCGCACGACTTTTTTATGATTTATGGAATTGTTAGCAAAAGGACAATTTTGGCATCAGATTTTGGGATCTGTAAGTTAAAAAGTAATAAACAGAAGAAAATTAAGAAATAGCCTGCAATATGCTGATAGTTAAATAGAATCTAGGAGGCCTAAGAGAAGAAAAAGTCTGCACTGCTTTCAACTTCTAATCTAAGACTGACCTCCGTGCAGAGCAAGAACCTTACTCCATTATTTTGGATTCATTATTTTTCAGCATTTGGAACCTTTCTAAACATAACAGATTTCAAATACACCCCTAAACTTAATGTGATAATAGAAATCATATTGGAGGGAAATGCACAACTCAGCCCTTTGCTATTCACTAGCACCCTGCAAATTATGAACCTTTACATTTGTATTGCTTCAGCTGATTGGCGACTTGCATCATAGTCAATAAGTAAAAAAATATGTAATTCCTTGAAAACCAGTCAAGAAAACTGTCAAATTCTTCAGAAGAACAACAACACTCCTAAAGAAAAAGAAATTAAAATCCTTAATTCAGGATATATATTCATTTTGATTTCTGCACAGCTCCTTAAAGAAGACAATACCAAAGTTTTCACAGGGAAATAACTATGGTAAAACTTGGTATATTTGAAAACTAGGAACCCTTTGCAGATTCCACTTCAGCTAAAACATAAGGGACACCACCCCATACTCCCAGAAACTGGGAAGCTCAAGGTAATAAAGCACATTGGTAGCAACTACTAACTGAACTGTTGAGGTGATTTTTCAGCACAGTTTGTTATACCAGCAAAGTGCCAGTGCCCTCCATTAGATCCTAGGCACAAGCCAATATTACTGTAAAAATACTGTCAACATTTGTGATGATATTATGGCTCTCATAATGAATCAAGTTTCATTTATATCTTAGTGCTTTATAATCATGGTATCCTGTAAAAATCTGCTTACTTTTCTCAGAAAAAAATATTGTTCCAATTAAAATACACAGCACCAAATTAAACCCAGATTGCTTCAGAAGCTGAAAGACTCAGGAGACAAAGCTGTTTTTTTTTAATTTAGGAACTTCTGGTATTTCAATTCAACTTTTTCAAGTTTGCAATACTACAGCATGAACTTTGCTAACATCACTGGTTTGCTACAGGGCCAGAATTGGTAATAAAAATAAAAACCAAGGAATCAGTAATGATTTGTCCAGCAATACAGATTTGTATATGTTATAATCACATTAAACAGCATTTTAAAAACAACTTCATATATTTCAGGCTACACTTAGCTTCTTGTAGGTAAAAACCAAGTGCTGCACTTCTGTGCAGCACTAATACTAAAATTAAAATTAACTGCATTAGTTCAGAAATTGCTTAGGAAGCATCTTTAAAAAAAAAAACACACTGTTTTATAAGCTGCAACTTTTGCAAAGGAGTCTGGAGTGGCTGGAGCCCTGACTGCAAATTCCAGCCTGCTGCTACCTCAGGACAGGAAACACAAGCATGCACAGTGCATGTCTGAAACCTTCTGATGCACGGAGGGCACTTCCTTTGACAGGGTGTTTAGTTCACAGGCAAAAGGAAGTGCTTCAAAGGACAGGAAAAATAAGAATTAAATTAGGTATGAATCCTCATACTAGTGTGGGAAAAAAATTTCTTTCTGTTCACATATAGTAAGCACTGAAAAAAAAGTGACATTATCAGGTTTTATTGATGACACCAACCACAAATTGGAGAAAAGAAAACTTAAATACTAGCCAAATAATTTTTAATTCACTGTTTTAAATTTATTGTTATTTTGAGAAGATAACACAGAGAATTCCAGTTCTAGTACATTATCCATATACTATAAAATGAAGCAAAATCTAAATTTAAGTTATATCTTATACTTATATCTTACTTTTCACAGCTTTAATGGATTTGTCAAGTGTTTTGGGAATTCTGAAAACCTGGGCATCAAGTGGCAAAAATTCTAAAAGGTTCTTTTCCATGGTTTGTCTGTTTGCTCAGAAAAATACAAGAAGTGTTGTAAAGTGGTAATTTCAGACTTGTGCTGTTTTTAAAAAATAGAGCAACACCTCTAATTTTTGTTCTCAGACTGAGATTGTCATTTGCATTTTACTTAATTGTGGCATTACATCTGCAACAGGCTTTATGCTATAAAGTGATTTACTATAGACAAAGGCCAGCACACCCCAAAATGTGTCACCACTTCTCACACCAAGCAATATGGAAGGCAACCATGAAGTACCTAACAATTATAAAAGCCAGCAGTCTTAGAACCACAAACACAGAGGGGAAAGCCATACCTCTCTTTTGCATTTCCTCTTTTTTATGTGTCAAATCTTGCCCTGGAAACCAGTTTCACATCCTTCCCTGTGAAACTGCTCTGCTCAGTACATGTGAATGAAGAATGCTGAAGATGAACTACGTATTAAATGAGGAGCAGCAGCATTCTTGACTAAGGAAAGTTTGCTGTTAAATAACTTTCCTGAAAGGACCAGGCAAATCCTGAGCTCTGCTACTGCTGGGAAACAAAAAATCTTTTAATTTTTCAGATGAGCCTTTTCACTGCCCAGAAGCATTACTAACTGTAGCAATTCAAATGATTGCTTTACTCCACTTAACACACAACACATCAACACTGGCAAAGTCCCACCTCCAGAGACAATTCTAGGAACAGCTGTGGTAAGCAAAGTGGGCCAGCTGGGCTTTGTGTGGAAAGCAGACACATCCATGTAAAGGAGGAGGAAGAGGAGGAGGAGGAATAGCTGACAACCGAATGTGTTTCTAACCATAGCATCAGGATGGTGCTAGAAAGTCCTTTCATGTGGCCCAGCAAGGCAGCTCCTCCTTCCTGTGCACATGAAAAGTTTGGAACACTCAAACTCAATCCTCTCAGATCCCAGCACAAAAAGCTGAAATAATGCAGGTTTTAAACTACCAGAATGGTTAAAACTTACCAAGAAAAATTGTAGCACTTACAGTCTGATTACAGTCTGAAAGTGGAGGTAAGAAAGCTGGAACACTATTTTTCTCCTGTACAGATAACAGGAGTGCCTTGTACAGCTTCCAGTGAAAGCCCTGGGAGAACCCCCAGTGGCCTGAAATTGCACAGGAACGAGCGCTCTTCAGACAGCCTTGCTGCAGGTGGTGAAATGTGAAGTGCAAAGAAGCAGAAAACAGAATAATCCAGTCTATCAAAAACAGAGGCACGTCTAGCACATGGACTGAAACTAGTCATGAATTCAACCAGCACAGCATCATGTACACCGAGCCTGACAGCATTTTAATGTAGATAAAGAATACAAAACCTGTGTTTATTTTAAATATTTAGTGGAATCGTAACTAGAGAGAAACTTCTTGTTCTTGAGATCAGTTCTCACCTATAGTCTTTTGTCCTTTTGATTTCAAATTCTAGCTTTGGCAACCTTTGAAAATTTTAGTCTTAGGCTATCTTAGCAATACATGTACATTATACCATTCACTGGCAATTCTTATCCAGCAAAATCAGCCCTCAGATGATACTGTGAAAATCAGACAACCATGCAAAACAACAGAACAGCTAAGACTGAGGGGCCAATGCTCATCTCTGGCTTTTGTAATTGTGTACAAACCCCCCTTTCATACAAACAGCTCCACAATAGGGTTACATTCAGACCTGAACATTGCAGCCAGAAATCACGTTAGTGCTGTGGTGTTACTTTACAGATACTGCATCTTTCATCTGTCCTCTGGTACATGGAACACACACTAAAAATAGAATTAGAACATATTTTTCATGCTTCAGTGGCATTTATTGCAACTCAGGGAAACTAGTATCTTAAAACAACTCATTTTTCTAAAACACAACAAAGTATTTGTGCCATATTTATAATTAATACATATTCCTTAATAGCTAAACGTCTGTTCCAAAAATTACATCACCCAAGAGACTACACTCTAGTTGAGAGGAACAGAACAAATTACAGCAGGTGAGCAACACTGCCAGTTCTAGGAATTGATCTGTAGCCTAAGTTCTCATTTATTTTTATGATTTGAGGTTTTCTTATTCATTAGATACATTATCTAAAGCTTTTCAAATTTTTGCCCTGAAATTGCATTTTAGGAACTATTCTGTCAAATGGAAACAAGGACACTTCCAAAAATGCTTTGACAGCAAAAGCTTTAACATTTTCGATACTTCTTAAATACTATTAAATTCACAGCAAAACTAAGTTTCAAACAGGGCAAGACACTGTATTAAAAGAACAGGGCAATTCTACTGATCTAGAAAAGCAAAAATTGTGCCAATAGAATGCCTATGCTTATTATTTCTTTAACAGATCTTCAGGGAGAATCTTTCAGACTCTGCCAAATCAGAATACAACCAGCACCCACAAGAACTGGCACGGGGAGAAAAGTAATGCAGTTAATGAATGCAGTTAATGTAATACAGAGGCATCCAAGCTCAGAATGTGTTTTTAATGCTTTGCACAAGTATGAAGAAGAAAAATATTGTATGATTGGAAACACCTGATAATAACCTCTCTCAGAAGATAGCATAATTTGTGACTTTTTTGGTCTTTTTTTTTTTACAGTTGGCAGTTTAGGGAAAGAAGGAAACAAAGACCTAATCCTCAAAGAACTCTTCTTTAAATGTTGAATTGCAGAAGTTAGGAAATATATAATTCACTGTAAACAGTACATGCCTAGGCTTAGAAATTGCTTAATATTTTCCATGACAAAGCTTTGCTTTCAGTCCTTTTTAACTTTGCCAGTCTTTGCTTCAGGTTGTTGGGTTTTGTTTCTTCCTTTTTTCTTTTAAGAGATTTAATCCAAACCAACTCAAGTCATTTTGAGACTGCATTGGAAAACTTATTTTCCTGGCAACTGTTAAACACCCTCTCATGCCAAATAAAGCAGTTTTCAAGCACCAAATCAGAAATTTGTCAGATGGGTGAAGCTGTTTGGAAGTAACTCCTCTCAGCCCCATGAAATGCTGTTCGTTCCAAAGCAAAGTTTGGGCAGTGAGCTGCTCAGAGTCACAAGGGAGATGCTTGGTCTCAGGTGAGCCTGTTGTCACTGCCTCCATTGTCAGCACAGAGAGAGCAGAAGCACTTTTCCAGCCCCATTCCCCTCATCTGTCAGAAGCCAACTTCAGGAGATGAACTTCAGCCCAGAAGTGCCAGTTTCTCTCCACTGCCCACGAGGGGAATCCAGGCAACTGCAGACACCCACACTGAAGGTGTTCAGTGCCCCTTCCACAGAGCCTCACAGCTCTGCTTTGAGGATTTTATCAACCACTAAGGCACTCCAGACTAAGAAATAGATAATCTCAGCAGATGCTTCCCTAGATGTGTTCCCATCAGTTAACCAACAAATGGCCAGTGGAGAAGGACTATAAATCTTTCTCATCAGTACTTTACTCACATTCTCTCTACCTGTGAGAGAGGAAGGACTGTCACAATTCAAATCCTCACCTAAGACTTCTAGGGATCTCTCAAACACCTAACTCTTGCTAGAGTTTTCCATAAATTGGGAGCTCATTTGTGAGTCCCAGTTTACAATGTTGTTTGTTTTGGCACTCACTGTTATACAACTGTGGGGATGACTCACATCTTTAAGAGGTGTTTGTGCATGTGCTATCTCAGCCCAGGGTCTTTCCTCTTACTCATATAACCTGTTTAATTACATTGAAGCATTGACTATAACCTCCCCATCTATGGAAGAAGTTTACAAATTAATTAAATTTTCACAAAAATACCTTCAAGCCAAATATAAGCATTACATTTCCCTGCAAGACAAAGTCATTAATATAAAAGCTAGTAATAGACTTAAGCTTCTATTTTTATTTTTTTTCCTTTCATACCATAGCTTGTGAGGTCCCAGGAACAACAAAACCTCAAGTCTGAGGGAGTTAAATCACAGCAGTGTGAGAGGTTGAAGTCAAAAAGATTATGTCCACACTGTCTCTGGAAACTCACAGCACAGACCCCTTTACACAACCTCCCTTCCTTGAGGAAGGATTGTAAAAATTTACCCATTCTGGGACCACAGTCACAGACCTTTATTTACCAACCACAATCAAATCAGGTGGATGCTGCCAAGATCTACACATTGGTAAACAATGCATTATAGAATTTGTGACATGCACAAGAGACTGATATTTATACCATTTCTTGTAAATCTACATTGTTCAAGATCCCAGGTTAGGAACTGAGAGAGATCTCATTGCTTGCATCTTAGCTTTTTCAGTGCTTTTGTGGCTCAGGCAGATGAACCTGCAAGTCCTACCTCCTTCACATGATCCACTAAGTCTCTCTCATTGTCCTCTTCTCTCCTTATCCATCAACCTGCACAGTAGCAGACAGAAGCTCTGTCAGTGTAGCTGATCAGTCCTGTGAGTGGTATCAGCTACCAGCTTCACACTATTGTCCTGGTAAAGTACTTGAAGAAACTGTTAAACTAACAATTGAAAGAAATAACAGCTAAAAACTTAATTTCAGGACAACTCACTTTTCACATATTGTGTAACAAAAGACATTTGCATCTGTAACTTAAAAATCCAGTTCTGTAAATAGTGAAAAAGATTCTAGGTTGAGATGGTACACATCTCTTAGAATCATCCCTACTGAATTATAATCATATTTCATGAATGCCAGAATGAAGTATTTATATTTTAAAATTACTGTTATTTAAACCTCGTAAACATGCTCCCAGCACAAGTAAAATGGGGAAGAAAGACAAAGCAGTTTGCTATTTCAGGTTGACGTCAATCACTTGACCATGTATAGTGTAAAAAGCAAAAACTATTAATCACTACAAGTTTCAGGATAAATAATCCTTCCTTTATATATACTGTGAACTACTCTATCATAGATAGACAGGTAGATGGACAGATAGAGATGCTGGCTACCTAACTACAGTTAAAATAAACTGAAGACTTTTAGCATTCTAATAATTTTTTTTAAACACAGCTGTGCTGTTTTTGGGTGAGATAGAGTAAATTTTCTTTTCTTTTTTTTCATTGCCATTTTAAACCCTATGTTCTGGCCCAAAGGGAGCAAGGGTGCAGATTTTAACAGATACACCTTTACATGGCTGCAACCATGAGTTACATGTCATAAAAACTGCTTATAGCAGGAACCACTGGAGGAGAAGCCTTACAAGAAGCAGTGCAAGTGCAGCAGTGACCCAACCTGAGCTGGCCTTGGTGCCAATAACACAACACAAACAACTTTTGCCTTATGTGAAACTGTCCTCTTCTCAACCCACGAGCTGTTTCACTTTTACTCTTCCAGTTCTCTCTCCAAGCCTGCTGGTGAGGAAGTGACAGTGAGTGGTGTTTAGCTCCTGCTGGGATTACCCCATGAGAACAGCTCAGGGCACACCAGTGACTGTGGGGCTCGTGGGGAACAGAGCAGTTCCCATCAGCCTCACTGGCTGCTGACATAAGCAATGACACCGTGACAGAGGCTGACAACATTGCAGGAATGAAAAGGGCATTATCATGGCTTAAGCAGCTGAATGCTTGCCTGTGGAACTGAATTCCATACCTGCTTCTTCCTACCCCACAGCTGCTAACCTAGTCAGATAAACTGGGATTTCAGAGATGGGGTTTCTTGACCATGCAGTTATTAAGATTCTGAGTTTCAGAAGAAAAAAAAATACCCCACTGAAACAGAAACAGTGATTTTGAAAAACAGAGCCCTCATTTGAAAGGTACTTGCTAACAAACCAAATTCCTTCAGAGAGAAGAAAATTACTAATATTTTACCTAAGCAATTCCCTTCTATCATCCTACTGTACCTTGGTACAACTTAGAACTTGAATAGTCTCTGATTCAGCATCTGCAGTCTTCCACCTGCAGAATAGCTGAGCATCTACAGAACAATCAGTATGCCTGATTCATACCTCAAAAAGACAGGTATTTCATTTTTCATTCACCCTTTATATACAAATGAATAGTAAAGAAGCAGCATTTTAAACTTCCCAAAGAGTACTTGAATAAGCCACATTTGTCTCCTTAGTTTTCTGTTCACAGATGTAGACAAATGAAGATTCCAGAGGTTGCTCATTTCTTGCTTTAAATCAGAACACTGAAAAAAACACTTATCAGTCACAGATGATCTGAAGACACCTGTTCAATAATTTTCCCTGTTTATATACTCTCAGTATATTAGAAATTTTGATATAGATGTCAGACTGACATAATGAGTAACTGTCGTAACTGTCTCACATCACACATACTTTTCACTATGCCGAGTCATTAAGAATAGCACTTTTTCCTAATTTTTTTCACAAGCCAAAGAACCTACTAATTCTCCAGGACATTTTTCTGCCCTATTTAGTATCAGAGAAGAAAAGAAACAGCAGAGTAAATGAAAAGCAGGCAGCTCACACTTGCCTGCTGCACCAGCAGTGTGCCAAGGCTCACACCAAACCATTTCCACAGCAGTGCTCTAGAGTGGAGCCACACAGCCCCAGAGAGCACAGAGAAAAAACACCCCAAGCCTGAACCTAATCTGAACCTTGCCTGCAATTGCGGGGGGGGTGGGTACATGGAATGAGAAAGGTGAACTTTATTTAACTTCTCCTGCACCTCTGCACTTCCTACACTGGATCAACAAAGGCAATCAAAGGGAATGAAGTACAGGGAAAAAAAGTTACATAACTGGATAACCTGGCCTAAGTGAAATTAAAGAGAGGATGAAATTCAACAAGGAACATTGTCCCTTTCTCACCAGCTGCAGTCAAATTTTTAGGCCAAGAAGGTTAAATAAGCTTCAACCTTTTAGACATTTATCCAAACTAAACCATTTGAGAATCACCCATCATTTAATGTTGAATACCTTGGCTGGGGAACATAAAAAACCTGCTAAATCTGCACATCTCCCACAGGTCACACACACTGGCCAACAACATATATAAAAAAAAAAAATTGGAGAAGTAAAATTATGCTGATCTTTATCTTATTATCAAAGAAATATAATAAGAAGAAAAGTAATCAAAATACAAGGAACTAAAATAGAAAAAATATTTCAGTACACTAAAGCTCATAAGTCTGGGTTAAACTAAGACCTTATTCCTTTCTTTATTTAAATATATAGCAAATAAAAAAAGTGAGACTTTCTTAGTCCGAATATCTTATTTTTTCCCAAATATGTTTTTTAAAATCAAATCAAGAGATGTCTCCATCATTAGCAATGGGAATTTTTATGTACTAAACTGAGATATCCCACCTCATAACTATATCACAGATTTCCTCTTTATGTTGATGGACTCCCATACTGTCATTTAGGACTCACATAAAGCACAGTAAGTTATGCACAGAAAAAAAGTTTATTGAGGAAAGGCAATATTATTAAAGTGCAAATGGAGATAAAGTTTACATGAAGCCAGGGCATCATCTGTGAGCCAAGAGACTTGCACTCACATACAGATACTGAGTCCTTGATACAACACTCCGGATGCTGGGCAGATGTGGATTCTCTCTGCTATTTTTATCTTTCCTGTAAACAGTACAAGCTTTACGTGCCAGTCTAAAAGACTGCATGTGCTACTGAAAAAATCCTGATGTACCACTCAATGCTGTAATTTAAAAAATTGGAAGCTTCCATTAAAAAATGAGAGAAATCAATTTCAAGACACTATGTAGAGATCAATAAAATCTAGAATTTTAGTAGAAGCTGGTCTTTCTAGAGTCATAGCCATTATCTACTTAGTCTTTACCTATTCTATAAATACAGCACATATATAATTCTATAAATTCCAGCATGTAGACAGAGAATATAAAGCATAAACACAGACTGTTTGTTATCACAATAGGGGAACCTATTCCCTAAGACCTCTATAGAATCAGAGGAATATTAGTACTTCCAAATGGTGATTTAGACAAAGTTAATCACATGAAATTGTGATTTTGCAACAAACGTCCAAACATGGTCTCCAGCATTTTCCACCTCAAAAACATGGAATGGTTTAGGTTGGAAGGGACCTCAAAGGTCATCTAGTTTCAACCCCTTTAACATGGGCAAAGACACCTTCACTAGTCCAGCTTCCTCAAGGCCCTGTCCAACCTGGCCCTGAACACTTCCAGGGATGGGGCACCCACAGCTTCTCTGGGCAGCCAGTGCCAGAGCCCTGCCACCCTCACAGTAAAGAATTGCTTCCTTATATCAATCTAACCCTGCCCCATTTTAGGTTAAACCATTCCCTCTTGGCCTATCTACAAGCCTGTGTAAAAGGCCCCTCTCCAGCTCTCTTGTAGCCCTCTTTAGGCACTGCAAGGTGCCATAAGGTTTCCCCAGAGCCTTCTCTTCTCCAAGCTAAACAGCCCCAACCCTCTCAGTCTGTCTTCACGGGAGAGGTGCTCCAGCCCTCTGATCACCTTCACAGCCTCCTCTGGGCTCGCTCCTACATTGGGTCCCACAGATCTGCAGGGATTCTCATCAGAATCCCTTCCCTCTCCCTGCTTTGGATGCAGCCCAGGGTGCAGTTGGCTCTCTGAGGTGCTGGCCCATGTCAAGTTTCTCTTCCAACAACATCCCCAGGCTAACCTGTACTTGGTCATGGTAAGAGGATGCAAGAAAGTTTAGATTTAAGATGCTAAATTCTGAATGTTCATCTTTAGAATTGTCCAAAATACCCAAAATTACAGAAATTAACATATTATTCTTCTCTAAATTTGTATTATACCATCACAGAGACACTACTGCAAAACTAGGAATCTGAAGAGGCATTAAAGGGTAAAAAAAAATTTTAAATAGTCAAGCATTCTTTTTTTTACTTGATCACAAGCCAGAAAGTCAAGACAGTTTCTAGTTTTCCCAAAACAATATGAAGACTTACCTAGTTTTGTTACTATAATAAGCAAAAAGCTAAGTTTATCAGTTTCCCAATTTAATTATCATGAAAACAAGAAATCCACCTCAACCATTTTCAGACTTCATTCTGATTTGAATACTTTCTCCAGTTGACAACATCCCATAACTTGTCAGTTATCTTAAGCCCCATAAACAGCAGTAGGAAAAACAAGCACAGTGCCTGGCTTTGAGCTTGGTAATCATGTCCTCTTTTCAAACTGGGTTTAAAAAGACTGAAGCATACCAAACATCCACTGGCAAAGAAAATATCTGAAACACGTATCTAGCTGCAGAGAAGGCAGAGGTGATGCTGATAAAAGCTGACAGTTACTGTGTGAAACAGGATTGTGCACACAGAAGCCCTGCTAAGTAAGGCAGCCCAGAACCAAACAGTAACACAATTGTAAACATTAGCTTTTCTCCTGCAAATTTTTATTATCTGCTAAGATTAGCACAACAGCAATGACTGGTCTAGCACTGTTAGAAAGCAACACACAGACTGAATAAAGCCTTGTACTGTTTTCATTTACCAGTTCCCAACCTCAGTTTCACCTTGTCACTCTCCAATCAAAGGCAAAACTAACAACGAATGTCTCCCTCAACACACAAATTAGCAGAAAGAAATTTCTTTCTTCAGCTTCTGTGAGTGAAAGGCAGCAACAATAGAGTTAATGCAGCTAATCTTCAGCTGAGGGAAATTATTATGGGCAGAGATTTTTCTGCAATAGAAAAAACCTGCAGCTTTTCTCTGACTAAGGCAAAGAGATACTTGATTCAACCCAATTTCTTGTGGCTGATCTAGCTACTAAATAGTTGTAAAAAATTTAAAGGGAAGGAGGCAGAAAGGACAGCAATCAAGTGGCAAATAATTCACTACCCTGAGTTTAAAAAAGTAACTTCCCTGTTATTTTCCCCATAATCAGTTCCATAGAATCTACCACTGCTTTTTGACGTGCTTGGAGGCATCAAAGTACCACTGTTCATGGAAAGCACTGCCAGCACCAGTAGGAAACTGAAGAATTTTAGAGAAAGCTCATTATCATGCTGATTTACATGGAAGGTTGTTTATTTTCCAGAACTAGTGTATTTTTGGCATACACTTCAAAAGGTTTAGAAATCATGTGGTAAACATCTATCATGTGATAAACACTTTTCAAATTGTTGAGAGGCCCTCGACCACCTGTGGTTGTGCTACAGTTCTGTGCATGAAGGGCTGTTTTACTGAACAGAATAAAATCCCACAAAATGCAAAGAATCCAGACACATTTCCCTCCATAACATGATGCAAAATAAAAAACTATTATACTGAAGCAGGGTTAAAAAAGCACTTCAAGATTCTTCTCCTTGTTTTTTGCTTTAAAGAGATATTGAAGAATTTTAAAACACAATTTAAGCATAAAAGCAGTACATACTAGAATAGACAGAGCTGTAAGTTCTGCTGTGATCAACTGGAGTACATCCCTTACTGCTGGATTTAGCTGTACCATCCCACATCAGCAGAAGGCTAGGGATGTAGTCCTAACAGTGTCATTACTGTTTCATTACATTTCAGATTTCTGCCTGTCATCAGAGCCCACTGCAGTTAAAGACAGACTGCTAACCAAGGCTGGGATCATTTACCTTCAATGTAATAAAAGCTAGGGTACACGTTTTAAAGTCGTGAATCCCATTGGGCTTTGCACTCCAAGACATAACAGCTGCTGAACTACTTAGACAAAACTTTAAATGCTCTGAAGTATTACCAAATAATAGCTGAGAAGTTTCAATTCCACCACCTTGAACACACAGCAGAATCATTAACCTGATCAGGCTGAGTACTACGAAGGATAAAAAAAGCATGAGTGACTTTCCATGACACAGCAATCCAGTACTTGTGTCAGAATTCATGTCTTCTCTTTGCAGAGAACAGTGATGCAATTTTTGCTCCTGGCACATTTCTATAACCAGCCCAACCTCCCAGGGAAAGGTGAAGAGATGTGCAGCACTTCTGAAAGAAGACAGGTGGGGTGAAATCATACTGTGAGACACGTTTGACCCATCAGCTGCCCACTGAGTCCCCCTGACCTCAGCTGACACAGGAGCTACGCTGTTTGTACCCAGCCTGTGCCAGGGGGCAGGACAAAGCAACAGCTGCAAGCCTCTCTTGGCTCTGCCTCAGGCACCCTTGCTGCTGTTCAAAGGTAGCCTGAGGCTAAAGCAATTCACAGCCCTCCTGAGGTGCATGGCAACCAGAGCCTACTGTGTTCACAGAGTTCAGCTGCAAGTGGCAAACCACATTGAGGCCCTCCTAAGAAAGACCCTACACTCATCTCAGCTGCCAAATGTTAGCCACACAACACCCTTGCAGCTGCTCCTCCACATGCATGGAAGCAGGAGCATGCCCTGAGTATCTCCAGAACACAGGTTTGCAGCCAGAGTTTGAATTTGAGGCTTGTGATGCTGACAGAAGATAGCTGGGCCATTGCATGTGACCTCCACACAGAGCCCCACAGCATCCCCCTTTCTGCAGCCCCTGATGGCAGTGAGGCTTGTTCCTAGGACTGGAACACCAGGTGAGGATTGCAGGAGGAACTGTCTGAATGTAAATTAATGCACTCCAGAGATGGGGGAGCCAAGATATTCAGGACTGACTTTGGTGCATGTTGGCCTGCAGAAGGGTACGAAATGCTGGCAGAGACTGGGCCAGCTGGTCTCCTGGTGCTGCAAGAACCTTCCAGGTGGAATTCCCTCGCAGCATGGAAGCCTGCAGCCTGAAGATGGGAAACACTGACTTTTTGATAGTGAGTGAAAACCAGTAAGATCCAGTCACAAGTGGAGATAAAATCCAAAAGCTGCTACATAGGTGCTTTGTTGCTTTGGAATGGTGAACTCTCCAAGGCTGAAGACTGTTGACCTGTACTTTTCTAGCCAAACCTGCTTATATTGTAAGCCTTTAGACATAAACTGTTGACCAAATCTGAGATAGTGGACCTAGCCACACCTAAACTCCTCTGAGTTTAGAAAATAAGGGGGTCCCATTGAAGCTCAGAACTGGAGAGACCATGACCCTATTGCACTATTATCTGTTTTAATAGATAATAGTTATTTACTTATTGTATTACAGCCTCATTACAGCAGTATTTAGACAATAAATTAGCAATAAATCAAATAATAATCATGCACATAATCACTATATCCTACTTCTTGTTCCTGGCCAAGAGCTGTTGACTACTCTGACACAAGTCCATCCTGAGGAAACCAAAACATCTTGAGTTCTCAACTCGGTTTTGCACAAGTCCTTACAAGTCAGAAGACCTTTACCTCAAGGCAAACCAGGAACTTACCTTTACGATCCTGTAAAGGCTACCTTTTAACTAGCATGTGCAAGTGTGTTCAATTACTTACCTTTTAACTAGGATGTACAGGCATAATTTAACAATTAAAAAAGCTTACACTGATAAAAAAGATTACACTGATAAAGGAAGAGCATGACTGCAGAACATAATATGAGCTACCACATATCTACCATAATCTATTTTATGGAGGATGGAAATTAAAGCAATGTAATTAACCCACATAACCTTTATTCTTGTTTAACCTAATTTTGAGACTGCAGGTCTAAGAGAAATGATTCTTATGAAGAACATGCTACACACAGCACAGCAAGACTGAGCAAGCATGCATTCACTGCAAAGGAGATGAGTGGCTGGGAGTCACTGAAAGCCAACTTGAAATGCAAAAGGCAGAACTGAAGATCTGCTTGCCAGCATCTCACAGCCAAATGGCACAGTAGATTCCTTCAGAGCAAATGAGGAACTACATGAAAAATGTTTGCATATACTTCTTAAAAAATAAATAAATAAAAGGACCTTTAGAATTTGCAGACTGCTATGCATAGCCAGCACAGTTCTTTCCTCCTATCAGAGGATAAAAAAATTCAATCAGAAGAACATTCACTGATATGAAGAAATCCAGAAAATGCTGCCAGTTTCATTTTTTAAAAAATAAATTAAACAATATTACAAACAACCAAAACCCACTTTACTGAAGTGTTTTCAAGAGCCATGTGACAATAATTGGTCTTCAGAGCTAAGGCAGTTCAATAGATGCAGTTGTTCCTTTTTTCAGAATAATCTTACATGTTCAAATTTTTGAAGTCAATTGCAATGGTTGTAATGGGTGTAAAAGCTTCTAAGTCTATTTAGGGAGACTCAATTTGACTTATAATCACACAGTGAAAAATACTACTTGCTGAGTAAGTTATAAAAAAACAGAAACACACCATTTGTGTTGTGTATCATGCAGAATATGAGGTTGGAAACCGTCTAAGGAAGATGAAGGTACATGAATGACAGAATCAATTAGTCAATCACAGAATTGATTAACTAGGTTGGAAAAGACCTCTGAGATCATCAGTCCAACTGTGTCCTGTACTTCATCAAAAGCAGCACGGCTGGCAAGTCAAGGGAGGGGATTCTCCCATCTACTCTGCTTTTGTGAGACCCCACCAGGAGTGCTGCATCCAGCTCTGGAGTTTCCAGCGTTACAAGGGTGGGGACCTGTTTGAGAGGTTCAACAGGAGGACTGTGAAGATGATCAGAGGGCTAGAACACATCCCCCAGGAAGGGGGTTAGGGCTGTTTCACCTGGAGAACAAAAGGCTCTGGGGAGAACTTATAGCATCTTGCAGTACCTAAAGGGGGCTTCAAGAGAACCGGAGAGGGACCTTTTACAAAGGCCTGTAGTGATAGGGCAAGGGGGAAAGACTTCAAGATGAAAGAGGGCTGATTTAGATTACTGTGAGGATAGAAAGACACTGAAACATACTACACAGAGAGTGGATACCCCATCCCTGGAAGTGTTCAATGCCAGTCTGGACAGGGCTTTGAGCAACCTGGTTTAGTGAAAGGTATCTCTGCCCATGTCAGAGGGGTTAAAACTGGATGACCTTTAAGGTGTCTGCCAACCTCAACTGTTTTATGACAGTAACATATAGACCTGATGTTTGTTACTGTCATTTAAAACTGGCCTCACACACTTGGATATAAAAGGACTACCATACTGGTATATTAAAGGGTTTTGTTACTAGAATATTTGGTTTGATGTCACAATGCAGAGCTTTGCTGGAGACACCTGAAGTCACTCTATATGTGCAGCACCACACAGAGATAAAAGATCAGGTCCCAACAGCTCTGCTGTTTTACTGAAGCAGCAGAATATCCAGCCCAGCCTCTCATCCACCACCTTCCTGTTCTAAAGATGGCTGGTTTGCTTCTCTTGGTACTTTTGTACTCTGTGGTATGTATGTCTCTTGAGATTTAAAGCAAATATACCCCTAGCCATTGAGTTATCTGTGTGGGAAAAGAAAGAAAAGATTTTAAGCGTTCCTCAGAAAAACAGGAAACCCTGCCTGCTGAAGTAAGCATCATAGCACTAACCCTTAACTCCAGCACTGCTCCCTGTCGCACCCAGGGGCAAAGATAAACTGCAGCAGGAAGGTATGATGAAGTTTGTTTAGAAGTGATTGCCCTCACCTGTCATTCCTGTCAGAGACTGAGCTCCCTGCAGCAGAGTCAGCAAGGGAAGCTGTGCCTCCAGCTAAGCTACACGGGTTACCATGCTGTATATTATCCCAAAGCACTGACAAGTGTTTACTGCACCTGATGCACTCAGCCCTCATGCTGAAGAAGCTGAAGCATCCCTGCCAATTCTGAAATGGGGACACTGGCCTTCTGAGGGCAGAGGGTTTCAGGGCAGGCAGCTGAGGAACAGGCAATGATTCCCCCAGCAGGTGCCAGAGCCTGAAAATTAGGATCCAGCAAATTTATTTCCTCCTTCCCCTTTCACAGTGTAACACAAAGAAAAAAAGTTTCATGGACAAGAAATCAGGGTTAAGAAATCAGGTACAAAAGTAAGGAGGACCTGTGTTTCAGTCTCTGTTTAGGCTCACTCCCAAGTCTTGGCTCTGGATGAAGACAAGCCTGCAGAGACAGGTATCACACCATGCCTTTTGGGGCTGCCTTATCACACAGGATATTGACTAGAGAGGTTCATATAAAGCAAAACAGCAGAAACAGACTTCAAAATATTCCCCTATACTCACAAATTACCTGACAGTTTCCTGGATTGTCAGAGGAACACTCACTTATCTCAGGTCAGCAATTAGCTCTATTTCTCAGTACACCACTTGCTCTCTAGCTTGTCTTCCTTTCAGCTGATTTTCATCCTGCTGACTGTATAATTTCTAAATGCTGTGGTCAAATGGTCAAAGAAATATTCCAAGCCTCAAAACAGATTGCTGCACATCCCTCATGAGGGAAAAGTATGATCAGCTACAGAGAAAGGATTTCATAAACCAAAATGGGAACACCCAAAACCTGTATAAGTGTACTTTGTACACCCCTTCCCTTAACACTGTAGCCAAACCCTATTGCCTGGCACTGCAGGCACTAAGATTTGATAAAGTCTTGAGTAGACAAGGAAAAGCTACATTTTTTCTACCTAACATCACCCTTCCAGAGGTACAGGCCAGACATTTGACTTTGACATCATGTTTGTTTTCTTAGTACATTAAGAACAGAAAGATCCTTTGCAGCTATTAATCACTCTACCTGTAACATCACTATATCCAAGTCACACTCACCCTTCCACCGTGTCTCTCAAGTTGTTTATGAATGCACTACAGTGCCTGTAGTTTGATTTTCTTCATGGGATAATTCTGAAGAATTCTAAAAATTCTCAATTAGCTCCTAGGCTCACTGTTCCTAGGGAAAATTACTTTTATTCTTTTATTTTCTGCAAAAAAAGCTTCACACTACTTGCCAGTTATAGTTTAAAAATATTACCTTTTTTTCTTCCCAGAGATACAGTGAATGTGTGCAGACATCCTTGTTGCTCCTCTATTAGGTAGATCTCATTGCCCATTTTTGGAAAATATAAATTACTTTGCTGACAGCTTGTTTCTAGCCCACACTGAGCAAAGAAATCTTAGTTTTCTTTACCAAGTTCTTATTTCACTTTTAAGTTAGTTCTCACAAGTGCTGTAATTCTCCTTCAGTAAAGCAAAACCTTAGAAAGCTGAGAGATTTCTTAAGATCAGGGTCACCTGCATTACCTGCAGGTCTGCAATACCTAACTAAAGGCATAAGCCATGCTTCCATTCACAGTAAGATTTCAAATGATGGGAAGCCAGTAATGACTACACTCAAGGTAAAAAACACATATACTCTGATTATAGAATTTAAGTGGGTTTGCAGCACTTTTCTCAGTGTTCTACTGAAAAATCATTGACCAGAAAACCTGCCTGCAGACAGGAAAGAAGTTTCTGTTGAAGTTTTTTGTTGCCCTCTGTCCTTAAAGTTTGCTGATTTTGTTACAAAAGGTACTTATAGATTCATACTAAGGTGAATAAACTACTTTGGAGGGGGCTGTCTAACGGCTGAGTAAAGGCTACAATTTCAGGCACAGTCAGGGAAAAAGGCTAATAGATAACATTTTTAACAAAGAGCCATCAATCCTACTCACAATGAGATGGTCTTTTGCTGCTCAGTCATTAAGCATTAGTAGATGATTAAGGTTCCATTATTAAACCAAGGGAAGGCAACAGGCCAGCACCTCTTAGAGACCCCACCATTTGTTACAAAGCAACAGGATTTGCTTTTCAAGGTTCTACCCCTCAGCTAGAGAAAGTAAAAATACACTGTAAGAGATATCTTCAGTGTGGGAAACACCTGCTTAATATCTTACCCAGGCAGCAATAAAACTCCTTTAGATTGTTTTCTTTTTAAAGTAAACACATGGGAACTTCCTAACACAAAGTTCATCGTGAGCCATAGGAGTGCTCACATTAACACTTATTCTTAATGATGTTCTTCTTAAGAACTGAATAGATGCCAGTATCCCAGGCCTACATTATTAGGAAGTTAACAAACTAAGAAGTTGTCCCCATGGCTGATCTCAAATTGTTGCTACTGGAAAGAAATCCACAAAAAGTCTATTTTTAACAGTCGCCTTTGGAACAATTCCAGATTATGGACTATTCAATTACTTTATAATTGAAAAAAAAACCCTGGATATATGAGTGTTGAAGGTGTATTCAGTAAAAGGCACGTTACTATTATAAAGTGCTATTAATCAGGGATAAAATTATCCTGGTCAAACAAGATGACTTGAATCAAAAGTCTGCAAAGTTAGAGAACTTTGCAGACTCCTAGAAAAGAAGCACTCACTTCACCAGGCAGTAATTTAAGAACCCCTTTTAAATAGCTGTTTCAGACTCCCAGTATAATGTACAACAGATGTGTGCCTAATACATTAATAGCACTATTAGCAGAAACAGAGGAATAATTTTGTGTTGATGAGTAAATTACTCTTACCTTCAGAGTGGCTATAAAAGAAATTCCTAGGTTGTGTTTGTGTACTAAGATGCACAAAGAATGTATTACAAACTTGTCAACCTTGCTAGCAGAGACATAAAAAAACTCTGACTGGAGAAAAATACTGACAAAAAGGGTTTGAGATTCCTCAATATTTGGGTGGCTTATCGGGATGAAATTGACTCAATCACATGAGAATTTAAAATACGGCTAAAGTTTTAGGAAATATTCTTTAATATTTATATTAAATATTATGTGCTATATTTAATATAACACATCTCATGAGGAAAACAAAGTTCTTATGAAAGATGAACTGTGAAAGATAGACTTAAAGAGTACTTTCCATCTTTGGAGTTTGTAAATTTCCAGCATTTCCTTATGCTGGCTCATACAGATAGGAGATAAAAGTTTGTCTGCATGCCAGCAAAATGCCCACACACTCGCCTTGATTAGTTTATAATACCTATTGGCTCAGAAGCTTCCAATGAATGCTCAAAAAGCTCACAGTTCTCAGCCATAGTGCCAAACTAGCCAGATGATTTTGAGTGGAGAAGGGACAGCAGCTTTCTTTTGAACCATCAGACAGACACCTGTCACCAGCTGGAACCTGAACGGGGCGGGCAATACCTACAAATCTTCCTCAGGGCCCTTGTTCAGAGCCACACACTTTGTTCGCAATTTCACCGTCCAGGCCGCAGTAAGTAAGAGTGGTGAACATGAAGCCTCTGGCCAAGCCAGATCAGGGGCTGGTGTGTCTTTGTCCTGTGTCTCACTCTAAGCTCCCCATCAGGCTGGGAGCTGGAAGAGGCTTCTTAGCAAACCACCCCAGGAGGAGGTCGGCTGTTCCTTAAGACTCGTTTGGTACTGCAGGACCCACAGTCCTGCTGGGACAACGCACCGTGGCGACTGAAGGAGCTGCTGTGAGAGCCTCAACTTTATTCTCTCGCCTTCTCCTGCTGCCTGTGCCGGCCGCATTACACGAGGATCCCTTCGCACCCATCTCGCTGTCCCCACACCCCTTGCCAGAGCCCCGCTCTCCCTGTTCCCCGGCACCACCTTCACCGAGCGCTCCCGTCCCTGCCGGCCGTGTCCCCGCACGACCCGGGAGGCGGCGCGGGGCAGGCTCCAGCCCGAGCCCCCGCCCCGCGTCCCGCCTCAGCCCAGCCCGCTCACCCGCGTCGTAGAAGGCGTCCAGCACCGCCGTCTCCCCGAAGTCCAGCTCGCCGAAGTTGACGGTGCTGAGCTGGGCTCCCTCGGCCTCGCAGGCCCGCAGCAGGCACTGCCGTGCCCCGGCCTCGGGGCTCCGCGCCCCGGCGCCCGCCTTGGGCGGGTCGTTCAGCACGTACACGGCCCGCAGGCAGCGCGGCCGCGGGGCTGCCGAGCCCACCTCCGCCGCCTCCGCCTCCGCCGGACCCCCGGCCGCCAGCTCCGGCTCCGCGCCGGGGGGCGCCGGCTCCGCAGCCGCGCTGCCGCTCACGGGGCTCTCCATAGCGGCGTCGAGAGCTGAGGGGAGCGGGGGCTGCCGGCAGGTGCTCAGGCGGGGCCGCGTCCCATCGCGAGCAGCCGGGCAAACCCCCGGCGAGGCGGCTCCCTCCCTCCCTCCTCGTGCCGGCCCCTCTACCCGCGCTTCTCTCCGCTCCCGGGCGGGCGGGCACGGAGACGGGACGAGGCGAGTTGAGGGCGGCCGGCACGGAGCGGGCTCGGCTCAGCTGGGCACCGCCCTCCCCGACCGAGACAGCCCGGGCAGCCCAGCGCGGAGTCCGGCTCCACCCCGCCGTGCCTTCCCGGGACAATGCGCCCGCTCCCGTCCGCGACCTCGGCGGCTGTGAGAGGAAGCGGCGCCGTCGGGCCGATCGCGCCCCGTTTATCTCCTGCCCTGCCCGCCCCTCGCCGGCAGCGCCCCCGCGCACCGCCCGCGGAGCGAAGGCAGCTGCTGCCCGTTTGTCTTCCCTCTGCTCCATCGCAACTTCTCCCCTGCTGAATCCCCCATCCAGTTGTTCACACGACTTTCACCACATTTAGAGTGTGTCAGAAGTTTGGGTAATAGTTCATCCTTAACTTCCTTCTCTTTTCTTAATCATCTCCCACGATCATGTCAAAATCAGCTTCTCGTAACTCTGTGGCAATTCCTGGCTTCTTTATAAGAACAAAATTATTTTTTCTTTTCTAACACGTTTTTCTTATTAGCTACGCTGGTGATAGCAGCCTGGGGTTCGGCACTGCTACTGGTCCAGGCACTGGTGCATGTGCCTGGATAGTTTAATAGCTCAGCCTTGTACCCCAGCTGTCAAAAGTCACCCTACAGAGACCACAACCAACTGGTGATCAAGGGAACAGTGGAAAAGATAGTCCTCCTGCAAATTTGTGCTCGAAGTAGTAAACGTCTCTGGAAAGTTTTTTGTTTTATTTTCCACTCATGGTGACAGATGAGGTTTAAGACAAAGAGTGTCTTCACCTTTTGCTGCAGAGTGAAAATGTGGCTATCCGAGAAAATGATTTTACCCCATGCTATAATCATGGAAATGGAGAACTGTTGAGGTTGGAAAAGACCTCTAACATCATGTACGTCAAACTGTTAACCCAGTACCACCATGTTAGCACTTAACATATCCCCAAGTGCCACACCCACACCTGAACACCTCCAGGGATGGTGACTCAACCACTACTCTGGGCAGCCTGTTACAATGCCTCACCAGCCTTTCAATGAGGTTATACAACAAAAGCAACAATGAAAGGCTTACAGCATGGTATTTCCTCTCAAGGTGTCTGTCAGTTTGGGATTAAAATAGATTTACTTATAAAATAGGAGAAATGCATGGGCTTAAGTTCAATTGTAACTTGCTTACGATTTAGCACGAATAGGCCCTGCACAAAACACTATAGGTGAACTTGAAATGAGCTCCCTTTGTCAGCATGGCTGGCTCAGCAGGGGAGAAAACAGAGTAAGACCAGACACTTCCAGATGAGGGCCAAGACCTTGGTACCCAGTAACACAAAAGAGAGTCCCAAGGCTGCACCAAGCTGCATGATAAGAGCAGTTAATGGCCTGTCCATGTGGGCATGGATAAAGAATCCAATGAGGTGCTGGAAGATCCTGGACCATAAATTTCTGTTGATCAGGAGGTGATAGGGCACATGAAGATCTTGTGCACAGACTGTGAGGGTGTGAAGGCACGGGGATTTCTGTATTCAGAGTCTCTGTGCAGCAGCTTAAGCAAAAATAAACCAAGTCTGCCTCAAATCCAGGGTCTGATCTCTGTGACACCAGGTATTGTCAGTAAGAATTGCAATAGCCAGTATTTCTACGAAACACTCCAAGATGAGGATAGCATAGTGCTGTGCAGTATTCGTGTTTGCTTAGTGGCTCATAAGGATTTTAGAGAGAATGTAGATAAATAATTTAACAGGCAAACCTATTTCTCATTTTGGAAAGTTTGGGACAAATGAACTTTTGTACTTGGTCCGCAGGTTGGGGATGTGTATGTACTTTTTTGACAGAAGCACTAGAATATGAGACTTTGGAGGAATGACATGGCCATCAGAGATCCCCCCATTCCCGGCAGCTTTTCTCTTTAGGCAAGAGTGAGCTATTGTATGACACACCAAGGTCTATTAGCCTTGATCCAGTAATGCACCACTTACTTGATATAACAGGAGAAAAATCGAAGTCTGCATTTAGAAGATAGTGTGCACATTGAGCCTTTCATCAATAAAAAGCACTAGCACATAAGTTTATGATCCTCCCCAATACCAATCCTACTTTGTACTTTTTGAATTATAAAAAAGTTTGTTTGAACAGCTGTTATTAAAAACTGGAAAGTACAGTACTGTCAAAGTTAAGGGATTATTTGCACAGGAAAGCTTTTCTTCAAGAACATTCTTGGGCTTTTAGCAACTAACATGCAAAAAAAAACCAAATTGCAATTAAATGTGTTTAGAACAATATATGCATGGTGTGGTGCCTTCTGTAATCTTGAAAATTGTTTCAGTGTCAATTTTCAACAAATAGGCTGGGATTGCTTAGTGGGATGCCACTGAGGCATAGTAAATAAGCCTTTTGTGCCTTCCAGAGGTTATAAAAATTTAGGTTGTTCTAGGTCTAAGGCATGTCTTCAGGTTTCATTTAGCAGTTTTTGTCATTTGTTACTTCTTTAAATTACTTGTGGAGAGGTCTGTCTCTTGGTCTTGAAGCAGAGTGATAGTTTCTTAGTAGATATTTTACATTATGATAAATAAGAAAAGGGTATTTTCCCCTTTTCCTCATTTTGTTTGTCTTTCAAATAATATTCTCACTGTTCCTTGGACATGTTTCCTAACAATCTATCATTGATTTTCAGTAGTTTAACCTGGTGCAACTTGTTCAGAGTTTGTATGCCTTCTTTCAAGCTAGAAACAAGGACCATTTTTAAATGAAGAAGCTTCATTTTACAGACTGTGACTGTCATGAGAAACTGTGGCTCAGTGCCTGACATTTCCAGTGAGCAACAGTATCTTCAGATCTAGCAAGTCACCTGAGTGAGAATAAATAGGAGATCAGACTTTGGGATATTTGAACTGTTTCCGTGCAAATCAAAAAGTGTAAAATGTAAAAGAAAAAAAGCTGAATCATGCAACGCTCTTTCCTCTTTTTGGAAAAGTGTCCAAGAATGAGGTTATAGAAAGAGCCACTCTGCCCCTGGAGTTGCCTATTTAAAAGTCCAGGACAAAAGTTAATATTCAGCTTCTAGATCACTTTCCAAGACTTTCTGCCTTTACATAGAACCCAGCTTAAAAAAACCAAGCCCAGTTTGTGAAGTCAACATTTGCTCTTGTACAGAACTGTAAAGATGATGGTACAATTTTCTCAGTCAGCACTTTGCACCTGTCAAATCCACTTAGTACAGAATATTAATTACCACTTCTGCAAAGAAAATAGATGTCCTTGAAACCACCTTTTTTTTTTTCTTTCATTTTGCAAATCCCTGAGTAGCATAACTGAGCTAAGGGAAGTGATTCCTTCCTTTTTTTTTTTTTTTCCCCAGGGCTAAAAACTTTCAGTTCAAACTGTAAAGGCATATAAATTTCAAACTGTAAATTTATATAAAGTTTGATTCCACAGGCAAATGTGCCACCTTTTCCCTAATGCATATGCAGCTACAGCATCCCTTTTTTTTTTTTAAAGAAAGCACAGACTAGAACAATCATAAAGGTTAGTCTGCAATTTCATTGTTCTCTGACATTTTCACCTATAAAGAGGCTCCTCCCATTTTATGCAGTGTAAGGGAAAGCCAAGCTCTCTTGGACCAGGTAAGTAGCAAATAAACCAGAAGACATCTGGGTCCATGGGGAGTCTGCAGATCTGAGCTGTTCCAGTGAGGTGCAAACCCACCTGGCCACGCCCTGGCAGTGTTTGCTGAAGGATGCTCACCAGCACAGTGTCCTGGGCATCCATCACACCTGCTCAGAGGTGCCTGGGAGCCCATCCACAGGCCCTTGGCACTGACCACCTCACTTATGGACGCAGACTTAGCCATGGGCACATCTCCCCTGCCCTTGTGTCCCAGGCAGAGAGCCCAGGTCAGGCAAGCAGCAGCATCCTGGACAGGCTTCCCCACAGAGCTCTGTCACGGTGACAGCTGCCTTGCATGAACATGCATCCTAAAAGCCTGAATTCTGTACCCTAGATGTGAGATATTTTTTCCTGTATTGGGAATATCAGGCATTAGGGAAAATATTTGGATATCCAGATTGTTTCCTGGCAAGCCAGTGTACCAACTTGCCACAGGATAATGCAAGTTGTGGTGTTTAAACTATTCCAAGCAAACATTTTGTTAATGGATCTTTTGGTGTTACTGGTGCTAGTGTGCTACCACATTTATTTTCATTCCCAGTGGGCAGGTCTCCAGGTAACCCTACAGATACTGCTGTCACATGATGACAAGGAAAATAATTGATTTCTTTACTGAACAGGATTTTTTTTCCTGAAGTATTAATCCAGACAGAAGATGTTTTAATTTTCAAAGTCATTATGTAGAAACCTTACTAGCTATTCAATAAAATTCTGTGAATTCTCCCTACAAATAATTCTCCCTAATAAACTGCTTGGATTTGTTCAAAAGTCAGATTAAAAATACCAACTCTGCATAAATGGAATCTAAGCAACAGGTATAATTCTTGAAGAAAAACTTAATGAAGATGACTTTAAAATGCTATGATGCTTTAAAAGTTGACTTGCAGCAAAGCACACCTCTTTTGCAAGGGGGAAACTTGGATGTCTCAGAGTCATGTGAAGTTAAAACACCTTGGCCACCAGATCATCACTGGAGCTGGGCTCAAAGATCTCAGGGATTCCTCTTGCTTTTACTTCATGGGCAGTGTGACACCTCACAAGCTCATTTGTTCTGATGAAGAATGAAGGCAAAGAAAGTGGCTGGTGTGTCTAAGAATAGAATCCCTGGCACAGCTTTCTGTTCAGACCCACTCTTTTGCACAGCGAAGCATGTTTATTGTACAGAACATCTGCTCCTCACCAACCCTTGCCAATGAAGACAGAGTGACATCCTGTGTGACAGACAAGGCCAGTCAAAGGGGGATCTTTCTCCTTCTTTGCTCTCTTCCTGCCTTGGAGAATAACAACTGTATAGATTGCACTTGTGTGCTCACAGGCACACAGAGCAGTGTGATCAACTCAAAATTGGCTTTGGCTCCAAATTCCTAATCTTTAGCTTTTGGTACATCTGGAACCCTAACCAAAAATTCTTCTTTTGGATTTTGACTAGTTACATGTCAAGACTTTGGGAGCAGGGATGACTAAGGAATGCAAGGTAGCAGTGAAAAAAGTATATAGGTATTCTCAATAGCTTCCATAAAATCAGATTTTCAATTAGAGAGGAATGCCTGCATTTGAAATAATAAAATAAACCAAACCAATAGACCACCTGTAAATAACATAGCAAAGTGAAGGAATAAAAACCCACTCAACCTTTCCTGAATCTCTGCAGAACTCACACTTTCTCTATGTCTGATAGTTGGCATTTCTTGCTATCAGACAGCTAGATCATATCAATGACACAAGACTTTGGCACATGCTTTTATAAAATTTGCTTAAAAGCTTTATTCTGATTTAGGTATCTATGGCTCTCTGGACTTTCTCACTCAGTTCATGAACTGAGGAGCAAACAGCCAGAAGATAACTCAAGTTCTCTCAAATACGGTTTTTAGCCAATTAATCAAACAGAAAACCTCTAATCTCCAGTTTAAAAACATTTCAAATAACTTCTAGTTTTTACATTTCAGATGGCAGAAAACCAAACCAGGCCCCTACTCAGAAACACCTCCCTTAGACCCTGAAATTTCTGAACCCTTACTAAGATGACTAATGTTAGAGAAAACCTTAAGAAAACCTGGGGAAAAGGAAAACTTTAAGCTTAGGGGGATGGAGTCTTCATCTGACCATCTATAAAATTCTGAATATTTGTATTCAAGTACTAGATGTTCATAAATAACAATATAAGCCCAAGATTTTTCCACTCATACAGCATCTTGGCATGATGTTTTCTCCTCTGCAGTCCTCTCCAATTCAGCAGGTCCTGAGGGTGAGAAATACACATTTCCCTAGGGAATAAGAAGCAGCTGCTTACAAGCAGCAGCTTCAAAAGGTCTGGTTTAAAAAGTTTGCATGGGCAGAAGATTAAATATTCTTACCAGGACTGATAAATTTTCTTGTTTCCAGCTTGATCAAAGTATCTAGACTTCTTTATGTGTCATGGCTCAGTGTTTTTCATACCATTTTAAGAAAATATTGTCACTTTTAGCCATTCTCCAGTTGTTTCTCACTGAAGAAACATTCATGGTAAAGACTACCTGAATATTATTTTTATTCCAGTCAAACAGTTGTGTCTACTGATTCATGAAAACCCAAGAAAATTGTGTCTGTGGCAGGGAAGACAACCTGGTTACACTCCTATTGTAAAAACAATGGAGAAGACTAGAATATGTGGTTCATTTTTATTGACATTTGGGTGGTTTTTATATTGCTGTAGATCCCAGAAAAATGAGGATACATGGGGCTTAGAAACGTGACAAAAGCAAAGCTCTCAGTGCTGTTTGAAAATATTTTAAATATTTGTAATCACAAGGGTTTTGCTGTTACCAGATGGGACTGTGAACAGCAAAGGAGTCCTGGGGAGCTGCTTTAAAGTGACAAATAAAAAACTTATCTGTTATGTTGATACTCACTTTTGTAATAGGTACTAGTGAAAGTTTCATATTTTTAAGCAAGTATGGAAATTTAGTAAAATTTCAGTAAGAATTCTTCGGTTGCACCTGCATTACTCCTTGTTAAGGCAGTCGAGAAATTGCAAAATTATTAAATATGAGCTTGATATGTGAAGAGAAAAAATTACCAATATCCAATATCCAAAATAGGGGCTGGCTTTTTTTCTAAAAAAGTACTATTAAATAATTCACCTTCATGAAGTAGCAATGTGAACAGTCATGGGAGAAGCAGGCAGGAATATGTAGGAGCACAGCTGAAGTACCTAGCGAGACAGAGAGCAACATCAGCCTGTTTTGAAATTTCTGGCAACTATTTTCTCAGCTTGCATGATGCTCATGCTCTGAAGGTGTGAAATCATTAGCATTGGCTCTGACTTGAATATTTGGCCTTGGCTAGGTGGAGTTCTCAATACTTTTAATGGTGGAATCCAAATGTGTGTAACACTGAGCAGTGAGGTCCTGAAGCTCTCCTGGTTACACAGTGAGACCTATGTGTGATGCCAGACACTTCTCTGCTTTGTCAACTTGCATTACATTTATTCTCTGCTAGAGCAGTGTCACAGGCTTGAGACTATTAAAGTTGCTGCCAAATAACACGTCACTCCTGTACAGTTGGAAAATTTAATGGCCAGACACATTGTCACTCAAATGCAGTCCCTTTTCAGACATCTATCTGCCAGAATGATAGGAATCATTACAGAAAATTTTACAGTGCCATAAGCAAGACCTTCAGCCCATCACTGTGTCAAATCACATTTCTGTCAAAATGCCAAAGAGTTTCTTCCTGTACTTCACAGTAAAAAGCAAGTTAAATAATAACCTGCTTCCTGTTCTAATCCAACACACCTAGAAAGCACTGAGCATTCCTGACCTTTTTGTAGGAACCAATATAGTCTTTGCTAATAACCTTGCAATGGAAACACCTACCTCTTCTTTTTATTTGGGAAATTTCAAGTAATGGCAATTTGAGGAAAAGAGTTGAGTTAGTGATAGCAATAAGATTTCTGGAAGCAGTAGTAAAAGGTATCCTTTTTATTACTGCACAGATTTTTTTCCTCTAGAAGTTTAAATCCAGTTGTAAAACTGTGAATTATTTCAGTTTTGCACTGGAGAGTTCTCAGCTATTCACACAGCAATAAAGAAGTAGAAAATCAGGTTAGTACTTTGGCACACACAGGCACATAGGACAAACGACAGATACTCTTTCTTATATCCCCAAATGGAAAGAACAATGGGTTGCAGATTTCCTTATGACACACACACTGCTGCAGCATGAAACCAACCTGAGGAGAGTCCAATTTACTTTCTGTTTAACAGAAAGAGGCACAGCAACATCTTGGTCCAGCACATCTTGGTCCATCCTACAAAATTACTCCAGCCAGAGCCTGCAGAAGGCAACCAGCTCACCTGAGCAGCATCAGCACTTTCATTTAGGCAGAGGCTGTGGGCTGTGTCCTTAAGTGGGCAATTCCTCTTCTCCGTGTCACAGGGGTACTGGGACACGCATTTCTAGAGCAGGAAGGTGTCAGATTTGGGACAAGAGGAAATTTAGAGTCTGAGATTGCTGCTTTTTATAATTATGCAGGAGAAGGCTGAGGAAGCATGAGGCCTGAGTTAGAGCACACAGAAGGTGAGTGAAAATGGGGATAGGAGAATTCAGGCTTACCCCAGACTTGCACCCAGCTGGAGAGAGCACTGGTGGCATCTGGGAGTTCTGAATCAGCACTTAGACTGAATCAGCCTTATTGACTTTAATAGATCTCAATTAGATCAAGTCCAATATTGAAGCCTGTAGTTATTGCAGTAGTGTGACATCCTTCTTGTGTCAAGAGCTTCCCAAGCACATGTTACAGAGCTTATTTCTGAGGTGAGCAGGTTCTTCAGGTTAGAACATCCGTTTTCCATTCCCTGAGAACAGTGACACACCAGGCACAACTGTGTGATCATGGCACAAACAACCTGCACCTCCCACACGAAACATGCCAAACACTAATAAATAAAATTTCTCCAGCCAGCACTGCTTTTGCTGAGGTCTCAAAATTTACATCATGCCTCCCCCTACCTAGTACTTTTATTTGCTAAATATCTGAATCTGTGCTTCTAACAGTATACTTGTCTGAGCTCAGTAGATTTGGCTCTTTGAATCCAGAGCAGCCAAATTATCTAGCAGTAGCAATTTCCATGCAGGTGCACCTTCTTTTCTACTTACCCTGCTTTAGCTGTTGTTCTCTGTTTGGTGCTCTGTTCTAGGAGAAAGAGCATGGTGCACAGATTGTGTGATTGAGCTTTCTCCTTTACTTGGTGTGCCCTTGGCAATGAAAACCATGTCTAGAAGGGGGTAAACCCAGGTAATTGGTCATCTTGTGGCAGGGACAGCTGCCCAGCCTAATTTTCACTAGCTCTAAGATAAGCCAAAGAAGTGCTTTCACAAAATCCCAAACTCTTCCTTGCTGTTACCCGAGGAGGTGAAGAGCAGCCTGATGGGCCCCTTTGCTAAAAGGATGCTTGCTGTTCAGTAGCTGGATGAAGGAAATAAGGAAGAGTTTGTTGTACTGAGGAATATGATCTCCCATGCCAAATGAAAATGCTGGGTCTGGGCTCAGTGAAGTGAAGAGGTTTTACCAGAAACAGTTTCAAGAACAGATGTTTCTTTAATGTCCTGATATTCAAAATTGAAGTCTGCTCATTCTTATCTAATTTGCTTTGGAGCTCTAATTTTCAAGTTTTCTCCTTCAAGAAACAGCCTATTAGATGTTTTAAGATCGTACTGATAAATGCCAATTTTGTTTTCCTGTGATTATCATCAGCTATATTCTCCTGTTGCTTTTCCTACATGAAAAAGAAAGATAATGGAGCTTGAAACCTGCTTATCCAAGGGGGCCAAGAGATATTGGTAGGCCCTGCCTCTCTATTGTAACCTCTACAATGTGTCAGGACAATTATTCTAATGAATCTATTGATTTGTCTAGAATTATAGTTAATTATCTTGCCAAAATATACTAATCACTCCAGTTCGTAGGGTAAAAATTCAATTTTAAAAATTCGCATATTAAAATTTTCATCCTACAGTGCTAACACAGTTAAAAATACTATTTAATTTCTAATACTTTAAGTAAAATTTCACAGGAGCATGAAGTCATTTTGTTAGTTCAGCTGTTTGCACTCCAGCCCCTGTTCAATAGTGGAACTGTGAGCACTCCAAGGGGCACCTCAGCTGCATCATTGGCTCAAGAAAAGCCTGACTGAGGCAGCATAAAGAAAGTCCCTCAACCCTCTCTTCCTCAGGCTGCCTGTGGTTTACACTCACCACTTCTCAAAGTTTGTGTCTGCGTTGGGTTGGAAATCATCTTCATTAAAAGAGAGAACACCAAACAGCAACGTGTGGAGTGGTGCAATAACCTTTGTTCCCCGAGTCAAAAGCAGAGAGAAGGATGGCCCAGGGCCATTTCCTGACTGGCACAGGGCTGGTGGCACCAGGCTGGTGGCACTGAGGCTGCTCATTCCCATCGCACACTCACCACTGCAGCTTCCTGCCAGCATTTAAATGGTGTCTTTTGCTTCCTCAGTTGCTCTTCCCCAGGCTGGGAAGTGCTGACACCCTCTCACCTCCAGGTGTGGTGACCTAAAGAAGCTGGTTGTTTTCCAAAGGCAGGGAATGGCTGGAGTGGTGAGGCTGCAGCTCAGGAGGAGGGAAGCAGCTGCAGGAAGCTGGGAGTGAACAGGCAGGGTCACACACAGCCAGCTGCTAATTCCTAGGCCAGCTCCAGAGTCAGCTGAGGCAAAAGGTGCCAAGCAAAATCTAAGTTCTGGCTGAAGGGTATTAATAACCATGGAGACAATTACCCAATGTTTTGTGTGGGGAATTCAGCTCCAGCTCTTGTAGCTCTTTTTAACTTATGGATTGCCATGAACAGAAGTCAGTGCTTGGAGGACCCTGTCCTTGCCAAAGCCTATGGGAATTGTTGGTGCCCAGCAGCACTGCCACCCTCACACAATTGAAAAGCCTCCTCAGTGCCAAGTTGTAAAGTGCCAAATTGTAAAGTAGCTGTACTACTTTAAACAAAACTCCTGCCTGCTTTCGAACAAAAGTCCTCTACTGTGTGAAAGGTATGATCTTTCTCACCAGCCTTCACACTTTGCTCATCAATGCACTTCTGTCCAGTTTCGAGCCCCAGGGTCCTCATTCAGAGGAGACACAGACATTGGAGTCCTCACCTCTTCCTGCCCTGCAGGGACTGCTGATCATTCCTGCAAGCAGGAGCACTGCCCATCACCCCACCCAGCCATATTCTCTCCTTGGCTTGTGGTGCTTGGTATTTATGGGGACCCACGAACTGCAGAACCTCCAACCACAGTCCCCTGCTCCCAAGGCAGGCCCCTGGAGCATAAACACCCCAGACAGAGGATAAAAGTGTCAGCACAGATGTGCTGTGGCATGGCCAAGGAAAGCACAGGAACACCAGACCCCTTTGGCCACGCCAGCCCTGCAGCAGCAAAGCCCCAGGGCTGTCAGTGCCGCAGGCTCCATGCGCGGGATGCACAGGGAAGCAGCAGCCCTGCAGCCGGACAGCCTGGGAGAGGGGAGCGGGGGACAGGGGGCTGCTCACACCCCAGTCAGCTCCACAGCAAGAGGAGGGAAAGGATGCTGTATTCTCAGCAGAGCATGAACTTCCGAGGGTGTTTACAGCGCTGTCTCACCTTGTTTCATACGTGCAAATTTCAGTCCTGTCTGTCACAGAGCGTGGTGGTCATGGACATTTCATACACAAATTAACCCATAAAAACTACTGCATAGAGTTGTGTTCAGTCCTTTGACCTGTTAGCATAACAAAAAATTATCTGAACCTTTTGCTCACTCACAAATGAATTATTAAGAAAAGCACAGAAGATGAAATTTAAAATACACTTTCGAGTATTTGCCATCTTACTTCCATGTAGAACTTCTTAAAGTTCTATGATCTCACATTAAGAAATACTTGCTCCTTTAAGAATTGTAAGAACAAAAAGAGAACATAAAACTGTTTTCTTAATAACCAAAAGTTTACCAAATCAAGAATTTGGATATTATCATGCAAAAGTATGAGCCTGACTTCTACACATGAACAGAAGTCTGCTACAGGAATGGTATGTGCATGTTAAAAGTCATTTTACACAACTCTCCAAACAACAAGATTTAATTACTCTCACAGCAAAATCACTTTGTACCTCACCAGTGTTTTCTGATTTTCTTTAAATATAAAACCAAACACTTTTAAAAGCAGCAGTTTATATCCACATGTTTAATGCATATTTGATATTGTTTAGAAAGGGAAAATCCATGTCTTATGTGAAATACTTTGTATTACAATAATGAAATGCAGCAAGAAGAACTTGTATTTCTACAGTGTCCTCTCCCAGAAAAAACCAACTTGCAAAGCAAAGCATTTTCACAAATACTTTTTAACCATCTCCTACAAAGCACGGTTTTTTGGACTTCTAACTTAGATTTGTAAAATGACAAGTTATCATGTCAACAGGAGGGAAAAAAAATGTTTTTTTCTTTTGGAATCTAGACCAAATTCAGACTTTCATTTTTGAAAGATGGAACACTTATATGTGTATATATATATGTATATTTCTGAGGCACAGCTCAGGAATCAATACTTTATTTATGACAGATACAGTAGTTTATCTCTTTCCAGGGAATTAGGAATCCAGAGCAGTTAATTCCTGGATAAATATGGCAAATGTATAACTACAAACCCAAACAGAATTCTTATCCCTTCATTTCCTTCTGTTCTCCTAACTCTGCTACTAACTTTACAAAAATCATGGAAGTAATGTAGAAATCCTTATTCCTGGAAAGCTATGGCAGGACTCTCAGTCTTTGTACAAAAATATTTTAATGTAGATATTTAGAAATGTTACATAGGACCATTTCAGTGATAAAATATTTTATTAGTGTTTCTGTTTGAGTACATTGAGCAATTAAAAAAAATTCTCAAGTTTTACTACCCTATCTTTAAATCTCAGACACTACTGTTACAATAAAAGCAGATGCTCTGAAAGAAAAAATCATCCCAACAGTAAGGTTCTGTACTGCCAGCTGAGACCTTTAAAGCCAGATTTGGGTATGGTGGAGTGTGTATTTTATATATTTGTGCATACCAAAAAGATTATGGGAACTCTGCCAACCATATGTGAATGTGACCAGCCAACTTCATACTGCATCTCACCCAGCTCCTGGCAGGCGGGGGGGTTCACGTTGATACAGGGTGTGCTGCTGGAGCCAGCTCTAGCATTTGATGGGATGACAAGCAGATCCTTTGTGTGTGGGGTTTTGTTACTTGGAAGTATCACCATCACCAGCATCACTTACCCACTCACTCCATGCTATGCAAAAATATCTGTTATTTAAACACTTGTTAAACTTAACAGAGATTGCTGACAAGATATGAGATACTCTGTGGTTAGTTAAGAACATATGAAACCACAACCATGAAAATGTGAAATTTTGAAAGAATGAAAGCAAACAGAGAAACTGAAGTAAGCATCTGGTTCAACAAAATGTTGAGAAGACAGTCCTCCTGCAAAAGGAGGACTATGAAGTGTATCAGTGTAAGTGTACAATATTATATAGCAAACAATACCACATCAACAGCAAATGAAACACTGTCACACGGCAGAGAACCTTGTGCATGAAATAATACAACTTTTTATTCATGTTTTATAGATTACTTTTATTTATTTTTGCTTTAATAATGCATATTCTGTTCACTCTGTGCAAAATTGGGGACAGAGGTGGGTGTTTAAATCATCTAATGAAAATCAAGCGGAGATGAACATTCAGGTTGAGGGAGAGGCCTATCCAAACCAGGGAAGCTAAAAAGCCACAGCTGCTCAAGACAAAGCTGCTCTCAGCTGTGCTCTTTTGTCCTGCCAGCTGGCACCAACGTGCTCTCCTGGCCAGCACTGGGAAGGTGACCTCTGCCAGACACCGGGGACAGCAGGACACCGGGGACAGGAGTTGCTGTGGTGGCTACATAGGGAGACCTGGCCTCAACCGGCTCCAGTCAGTGTGTGGCAAAGAAAGGCACAAATCATTGCAAAGACCAGACTTCTGTTGGTTTGTTTCCTTCTTGTAAATACATTACTGTACACAATGTAAGTTTAAGTTGTAGGGGATCTGGGGACAAAAAATTGCATATTTAACAGAACTTAAAACCATAACGAAAAGTAGGCTGTTCAATCTCGAAGCAAAAATAATCCCTTCAGCCCCAACATTAACATTCATTCCTGGCTATATGAAGTACAAACATCTTAAAATCTGTGACAAAAGACAATTAAAAACCAAAAGTCAAAATCATAAAGCTTGTAAACAGATAATCTGAAATACACTTTATTTATGGAAAAATATCATCAAAATAGTACCACTATGGACTAAACTGCCTGAGTTTTCATTTCACCTAGAATCTTGAAGTAGAGAGCCTTTAGCACAAGAAGATCAATTCAGTCACAACTAGTGCTGCACAGCACAGCTTTGGGTAGAAATTTGTTCTTGTTGGTATTTTTGTTGTGCTATCAAAAACTGTTGTGCTAATCCTTCAAATAAAGGGATGTTGAGGCAATTCTTAAATCATTTGGCACAAAGTTATTTTGGCTGGGGCATAAATTTGAGTCTCAGTCATGAAGAATAATGCAACATTCCACCTATCAAGTATTCACTTTGATTGAAGAGCTTTCTTTATGTCATTAACTTCCATCTAAAAACAAACAGAGGAAAAAGTATTTGATTAAAATAGATGATTTAGCAAACTGAGGCACAGTTGGTGTCACCTGAAAAGTGTGTTCCCTCTTGTCCACAGGTGTCATCTACAGGCTTTATACCACTCTTATTTCCACAGATTTCACAAATAGAGGTACTTCTCAACTACATAAGATGACCATTCACAGCCTCCTCTCTCAGATCATGACAAGTACAGTCATTAAATGTTCTGCAAGATCTTTCAATCTCTTTAAATTACAACTTTTACAAGCCACACAGCTCACTGCCTGGCATTACTGCAGAATGTGCATGCACCAGCAGCTGCACTTACAGCCAGCATGGTGGTTGCCTTCTACAACCATCAAGCCTGTGCCCAGGCATCTTAAAGGCTCTGAAGGATGTACAGCCATGCTTAAAGGGATGTGGCTGAAACCATCAGCAGCCCCAGGTGTACACTTGGTCCCTGTGACAGACACTGGAAGCCCTAAGGCAGGGTCCTGGATTTACTCAAACCCACCAGTTTCAGCCTGTGTTCAACTGCACCATCATCAAGGCAGTCTTTAATACATGGCCTGATACTGTGCTACTGTGTGTCTGTCAGAGCACTCTGAAAGTAAAGTAATGCTACCTTTTTTTGTTAACTCTTATCTTCATGTAAATCTAATAGCGCCATCTTATCTAGCATCTGAACGTTTACCAGTGTAAGCAACATTCGAACTGGAGTAAAAGCATTCAGCTATAAGATCATAATTTTAAACTCATTAGTGCAGGACATAAAGATGTAAAGTTATCTCTGGATAACTCTGAATAGCCTGGCCCGACAGACTAAATCAACAGTGCCTATTGAAAATATTCCCTGGGTTTTATCTGAATAAATTTCAGTTTAAGCTGAACAAGAATTGTGTATTATTAGGAGCCATGTTGCTATGTGGTTGGACACATAAAGTCCTTTAAGCAGCCCTGGAGCATGGACATTGAGGATCTCCAGTTCTGCTACCCTCTGTCATGTTCCCAAGTGCTTTACAGAGAGGGAACAGTCCAGTGAAATTACAATTCAATTTTCTATCCCTAGTTTGAAGTACAGTTGCCCTACACCATAAAAATATAAAATATAATTGATACCAGACCACTTCAAGTACATGGAATAGAAGAGTGTAGCACAGCATAGATTAGAATGGAATCATTTTGGTTGGAAGGGGCATATAATGACCCTTCAGTCCATCTGCCTGACCAAATTAAAGCATGCTGTTAAGGTCATTGTTTAAATCACTCCCCAAACCCCTAAAAATAGGGGGCTAAACAAAATCTGACAACACATCCCCAACATTAAAAATAATTCAAGTACCTGCAATCGTAGACGGATTTTCTTCTCTTCATCCAACTCAGAGAGCAACTGTTTTATCTCTTTTCTGTTAAAAGAATGCAAAAGAAGCTTGGGATGGAAATGACCACACTAGTAAAATACAAAATATTATCTCTTGGAGACATATTTACCTCACTTCACTAGTTTGGTTTTTTCCTCTGAACAATTGAAGTCAATGTACTCTTGTATACTCCAGGCTATGGTAGAGAGAAGTCAAACTCCCTATGGGACAGTACCCCGCCCATCCCACATGGCTAATGCCTAATGCCTCCTAACAGCCCTGCATCCACAGGCTTTGCTCTGGCCTAGCTGTATCAACAACACATCAGCACCCAGCTGCCTTTTTGCATACAAAATGTAGATGCATTGACTGTTGGTGGGTTATAGGAACTGGTAACACAAATCCTGCCCATCTTATCACATACTTAAGCCGCTTAAAATCTATTTATGCCAGCAATACAATGTAACCTTCAACTTAATTTATAAGACTTAACAATCCCAAATATGGATTTTCTGCCATTCTTCTTTGTTGGGAAAGGGAACATAGCTATGAGGAGCAGACACGTTCTCATGTTCCCACTGAGTGATCTCACCTTAGGACAGATACCAGTAGGTGGAAGCTGCCCTTGCAAGAAGGGCCGGGGAGACCAGAGGAGCAGGGTCAGCCTGAGAGGCGAGGCCGTGGGGCTTGCTGGCTACATCCAGCTTGAACCATGCCCTCCCGCATCTTCTCCCAAACTCCGCACACCTCTGTTCCGCCACACGCTCTGCACGCTGCTTGCCCTTTTCCTTTTCCTGCCTGGGCTACACACAACTGACAATGTAAGGGAAGGTTTAGCTTCCAAAGCATTCAATAGTCTCAGGAACATCAAAAGTTACATGCCAGCCCCGCTCTCTCCTAAGAAATGAGCAACTTAAAGAAAACAAAGGTGCCCAAAACTAAAATAGTAAGATTCAAGGCCATAAACACAAAGGCCTTCAGAAGACCTAGTCACAATTCGAGTAACATGAGCTTCCTGGGAAAATGTGCTAACAAATCAATTTAATAACTTTAGGAGCTTGTAGCAATTTGTACTACAACTATAACAAATGCACCCCATTTATTATGACCAATGCACATGAGTTCCCAGGTAGTTATTGACAAATAAACCAAAATTCACTGCTTATAGCTTGCTAGTTAACTTTTTTAACACCTCATAAACATCATAACACAGGAAAAAAAAGCTGGTGGATAGTGCAGGTTTTTTTGTGGAGTTTCTCACCCCTGAATATGTTCTGTCACATGAAAATCACTCAGAAACACATATGCCAGCTGAGCTGTAACATCCATGAAGGCAAACTCAATCAGAAGCTGCCACCACTATGCACGAACGGATCCATCCCACCTACAGCTGTGATTTGCAGCACTTACTTTTGCTGGTCTTTCATGGTTTCAATGATGGTTCTCAGCTCCCTAATTTGTGTTCTCAGCTCCTCCAGGGCAGTCTGACCTTGGCTCAAGTGCTCAGTCTTTGGCTTTCCTTCAGTACCAAACAGGGATGGGGAATTTGACCTGTGGCCTGTTGTTCCCATAGCAATTGAGTGAAATCCAGGTGATGGTGAAGGGGATAGTGATGGTTGTACATTACTGCCACTAGCCAGACCTCCTGGTTTTGGAGGCAAGGAAGTTTTGTTATCAGACACCTGCAACAAAAAAAAAACAAAAAACAACATTTAATGTCTGCAGAAAGCTTTATGAAAATCAAACCTCTAACCAATGCTAAGTATTTAGCTGCTCTTCAGTAATGCTGAAATTCCATCAGTCAAACATGGACAGCCTTGGCAAAAGCATGATAAATATAGTGATTAGTCATCATCTTTGTATGTGTGCTTCAGAGGGGGTCTAGTTGTGATGCAAAAGTTCAGCAACAGCATTTCCAAGATGTCAGACCTAGCAGTGAATTAAACCAGGGACAGATGCTCAGTGTTTCTCTCAGATGTTTGTGAGAACATATCTCCATCCATGGATGTCTCCCACAGAGCACAAAACCACGTGGACAAGAATCCAAGTTATATTTTTTGTAAACTAAATTCATAATTTCCCACCAACTATTGAAGGAATCTTCCAAGTTTTTTCAAAAATTAAAAAATGCATTACATGTCCTCTCTAGCATTACGAAAATAAAAAAAAAAATCATTAGATTCACTTGTTGGTATGACATATATAGAAAAAAATCCCCATGGCTTCAACATTTTATTAATAATAAATAAATGTAGTGTACTGTACTCTGTTAATCAAAGCTTCCATGAATCCCCATAACTACCAATAGCTGTTTATTCCTCCAGGAACTTGACAGAAAAACACACCATTAACCTATAGCCCTGGAATCATGTGATTAGCTAAAAAGGATTCCATGCTTCTTAACTGTGATACAGTCCTCTACTTATTAGACAAGCCTCTACTCATATATGCTACATAAAGTAATATACGTATATAATGTAATATAAAATTTTATACTTACTAGACAATTAAAAAATCTGCAGTTTACCAACCATACATGACCATCTACTTCACTGCATACAAAGAGCAGTGCACAGGCACAGGTGTCACAATGGCAAGTGAAGGGAATCTTTGCACTGTTATTTGGCAGTGCTGTGTGTGCATTACATGACAGCTACCAGGCATATTTGAAAATCTAATTTGGACAAGAGTAAGAAAAAGCTCTAGGCAACCTTCCAACTCTCTTTGAAAAAGAGATATTGAAGTTGAATGGTAAATAGGGCAAAATACTGAGAATAAATGGTATGGAAATGGAAGGAGACACTGTAAGTGAGGACTTGGAGATTGGCAGGGTGGCATTAGCTGAACAAAGTAATTGAGAGAAAAGTTAGTGATGACATGAAAATCAGGAGAAATTATGATGAGGAGAGAAGAGCAGGATCCACCAAGCTGTGCAAAAAACAGTCTTCCCTACAATACTGTTGTAATGTTAGGTCATACAACCATAATTGAGCACAGAACCTGGTCTGGGAAAACACTGGATTCAAGAAGCATTCTGCACAAAACCCAAGTCTGACCATAAATATAAACAAAAATGGTATTATAATCACAAGAAAGCTGAATCACTCTTGTGCCTTGAAAATTTGACTCAGTGACCTGAATAGTATTCTTTTAACATTTTATCAATTACTTTGTGTATCTGGGTTGGAAGAGACCTTAAAGGTCACCCAGTTCAAATCCCCCTGCCAAGGAAATGGGCACCTTTCACTAGACCAGGTGCTGCACATCCCATCCAGCCTGGTCTTAAACATTTCCAAGGATGGGACATACACAACTTTTCTGTTTTGGCACCCATTCCAGTGCCTTGCCACCCTCACAGTAAATAATTTTTTCCTAATATCTAATCTAAACCTACCCACTTTCAGTTTCAAACCATTCCATCATCCTCTCCTATCACTCCATGCTCTCATAAATAGTCCCCCTCCATCTTTCTTGACAGTTAACTTCAGGTACTGAAAGGCCACAATTAGGTCACCTCAAAACCTTCCCTTTACCAAGCTGAACAAACCCAGCTCTCTCAGCCTTTCCTCATAGGAGAGGTGCTCCATCCCTCTGACCATCTCAGTGGCCTCCTCTGGACTTGCTCCAACAGGCCCATGTCCCTCCTGTGCTGGAGACCCCAGAGCTGGATGCAGAACTCCAGATGGGGTCTCACCAGAGCAGAGAGGGGTGTGAGAAATATGTAACAATAAACAGATCTTTCATGGATAATAACCCCATATAACAGTAGGTGCAAGTTTCCTTTGGACTGAAAATAAATTTCAGGCTGAGTTCAAATCTGGAGCAGGCAAGCAAGGCACAACTGGAGTCATTGATCTGAGCATCTTATTCCAGAGCTTAACTGGCTATCAACATTAAAGCCTCAAGTAGCTGTTTTCTAATAGCAGCCATCTCATTTTACAAGAACAACATCTACAGTGCTGTCTATAACTCAGAAGTGTTGGCCCTGCAGTATTCCTTGGTGCAAGCGCTCCCAGAAGAGGGAGCTACATAGCAAAACATTGTCCTCATAACTTGATCACAGAAGTGCACAACTTCATCTCTCAAATACTTGTTAAACTATTAGAATGTAGTATTTTTATTATTAAAGTTATTCTTATGTATTAAAAAAGAGTTCCAACCTTTAAAGCCTGACCTACACAGTCCTTTTGTAATATTGATTGTGCTGCAGGAGTCTACCAACATACAGTAAGAATGGCACAAGCCTATAAAATGAATACAATTATACCAGTATAAAAACTGATTATATTTGCAAATTTAAATTCAAATTTAAATATTTTCTCTGCTCACAGACTCTTCTAATGTAAACTCAATTTAAAGTTGCAAAAAGACAGGGTCTTTGTTTCTAAAATTTATTTCCCAGCTTCTGTGATTCTGTAAAATGCATTTACACAAGAAGTACTTTTTTCACGGTATGGTTATTTGACACATTTTAACTGTGCAATTCACTTTAAACCTGCATTTCAAGCACAAAACAATCTTTAGTACCCTTTATAATTTTAAGCTTCTTTAAGTGGGCAGTTACCAGGTGATTGATGAATTAAATTTTAAATATTTCAGTACTGCTTTAAAAAAAGAAGTTGCATGTGATAAGGTTAAGCAGAGGCATTCCAATTAACTTACTTGTGATATTGTAACAGTTCTTGATTTCCTTGACACTTCAAGAGTTTTGTGAGTAATGGAAACATGGTCTTCCTTCTCATCTTCAGGACTTGGTGAGTCAAAGAAATCAGGGCTTGAAAGGGATGACTGTATAGACAAACACCACAAAAGAAGAAAAAAAAAGCACAGATATTTTCATTGTACAAGAACTTTTTTAGCCATCATTTTTTAAGTAACAATACTTAAAATAAGGACTCTTTGTCCCCGTACTCCCTCTTTTTTGCATCTCATTTTCAAAGCTAGAATGCTTTCAAAGCATTCAAGAAATAAGGTATGTTTATGAGCTGAATTCAGCACCAATTTACAGCTTTGCACTGCATGATATCACAAGATGCAAGCGGGCTCCTGTCCCAGGCAGGACGCTGAGTGCTGAGCCTGGGGATGTGCTGAGGGCTGAGCCTGGGGATGTTGGGGATGTGCTGAGGGCTGAGCCTGGGGATGTTGGGGATGTGCTGAGGGCTGAGCCTGGGGATGTGCTGAGGGCTGAGCCCTGGGGATGTGCTGAGTGCTGAGCCTGGGGATGTGTTGAGGGCTGAGCCTGGGGATGTTGGGGATGTGCTGAGGGCTGAGCCTGGGGATGTGCTGAGGGCTGTGCCTGGGGATGTGTTGAGGGCTGAGCCTGGGGATGTTGGGGATGTGCTGAGGGCTGAGCCCTGGGGATGTTGGGGATGTGCTGAGGGCTGTGCCCTGGGGATGTGCTGAGGGCTGAGCCTGGGGATGTGCTGAGGGCTGAGCCTGGGGATGTGTTGAGGGCTGAGCCTGGGGATGTTGGGGGTGTGCTGAGGGCTGTGCCCTGGGGATGTTGGGGATGTGCTGAGGGCTGTGCCCTGGGGATGTTGGGGATGTGCTGAGGGCTGAGCCCTGGGGATGTTGGGGATGTGCTGAGGGCTGTGCCCTGGGGATGTGCTGAGGGCTGAGCCCTGGGGATGCCAGCTCTGTCACAACGCCAGCTCTGTCATGATGCCAGCTCTGTCACCGGGGTGGCTCTGCCCTGGCTCTGCTCAGAGCAGGTCTGACCCTGCTGCTCCCCAGAGGCTCCAGCCACTGCCAGGGCACGGTGCTGGCACTGCCTTGGACACAGCCGAAGGTAAAGGCACAAAAAGGGAGGGTTCTTTCCACCCCTTGATGCTTTCTCATAGATGTGACAGGGTAAGGAGAACCTCTATATTGCTCTTATATATTTCTCTACTTATGACAGCAGTCATTTTGGAAAGCATTCTCTTTTTTGAGTTCTATTAGTTTCGCAATAATCCTTTTTGCTTCCTTCCACTTGGTTTTCCTTCAGCAACATGGACCCAGGTAACCATCAGTAGTTGCTCTCATTCTGATATTCCAGAACACAGAAAGCATGGAAACAAACAATCCCTAAACCCCAGAGAAGAAGACACTGAAAAGCTAAGCAGTGGTTTCCACAGTATTATGAGACCAACTTGTCTAAAGACAGATATTAGAGAGTGAAATTTAAATCACCCTTGTATTTACAACTGTGACCTTAATGAGAAGAAACACATGATAGCTCAGGGAGGGCTGTTGAACACTGAATGGTCTATTTGTCCTCAAAATCTGATAAATGTCTCCAAGAAACCAAGAGAAATGCTTCTTTTGGGAAACATTTTCAAAATCCTCAATATTTCACACAAATTAGTCTATTCCAAAGATTTTTATAAGGGATTTTTCTGGGCTCAATCATGTCTGGCAAGGAACACTTGGCAGCACCCAAATAAGGGGGTATAAACCTTAGAAGGAAGGGAATGTTTTAAACATCAGTATTCAAAACACTGGCAGCCTTGGACAGTAATTTTCCCGATCTGCATCTCTCTGCCTCATTGTACGTGTGAAAGAGTGGCTGGGTAAAAGTATAAAAACATCAAGGAGCACAAGTAGGAGGGGGGGAAATTCAGAAAAAATATTTTTAAAAATAGTTTTTAAAGAAAAGGAAAATTAACTTACAGATGTGAGAGACTGGGAGGGTGGTCGCCTGCCAGTAGCTTTTGGTCTGGTTGTAGTTGGATGATTAAGCTTCTCAGCAATTGGTATTACAGAATCAAAACCTTCCAAGTCTTAAAAATAAAATAGAATCGATTTGGTTTTCTGGCAATTGTCTTCAAAGGGAAAGAATCACATTTTTTTCCTAATTTCAAAGAAATGAAATCCCATTTTCCCCACTGTGTCACAGTGTTCTGCACATATTTAGCCACCATGATGGCACTGAAAAAACCTGGAAGTCAAAGGCAGCTGTAATCCAGTCACCCTTGCCAAGAACAATTACCCTTCCATCTCAAACACAATAAAGCAGAGGGGGAACGTGTAGAGGAGCCTTTGGCTTTGTTTTCAGCATAGTGAAAGCTAAATGACATCATGGGTTCTACAGCATGGAATAAACAGTTTCAAAATTTCCATCTGGCTACTGAAGGGGTTAGTAATTTTTTTTCCTGAATAACTGGAGACATAAGACTTTGCACACATTGTCTCAGGAACTGTACTGTCAGCTCTGCATTGCAGTAATTGCTCAGGAGAATGCAGAATGAGAATGATCGAGCTGGAAGTGATGTGCACGTTCCTGGACACCTGCAGCTGGAGGCACCATGGTTTCCAGGAGCTGCAGGTGAGAGGACCATCTCCCTCCAGTAGCCCAGAGGCTGTGCTAAGGAAAAGCTCCAACAGGCTCCTGAAGCTGTACAGAGTCCAGGGAAAGCAGGTCTGCTTGAAAGCTCTACCAACCATCTCCATGGCCAGTGAAAAGCTCTGGGGAAGTGTTTACTGAATCCAGCCACAGGGTAGCATGTTTACGTGAAAGAAAGATGTGGAGGCTCAAGGAATACCACAGCTCATGATCACATGGATAAATCAAATGGCTTAATACCATTCATCTATTTTTATGGGTTGTATCAGTTTCACTCACCTTCATTTCAAAATGCCCTACAGCATATGTTGAGCAGGAAGGAGTCAGAAAACACACAAGAGGTACTTTAGACAAGATAAATCAAAATTCTTCAAAATTACTTTCAGATATGAATCAAATATAGGAATGATATTCATTATTCAGAGACTATTTTTCATTACACACATGTAGGAAAAAATAGCTTTTAAGTTAATAGTTCTATATACTAGGCACTTAATTTTCCAAATATTACAGAACAATAAATCTCTGATGATCCAGTTTTGTTGTCATATTACAACCAACCATTGTACAAAATTATGCAACAGAAAAACAAATTAATTAATGGGCCTGTGCAATAAACTATATGCACTGAAAGACATTTAAATTGATTCCAAGTACTCATGATTTGTCAGCTGGAAAGTAAATGGGATTGTAGCTCCCTTATTCAGCAATATCCTCCCATCTCCAAGAGATTAAAAAAAAGAAGCAGAAAAAAAAGAGAGCTCTTTCAATAGCCCTGAAATAGTCTAAGGTTATTCACCTCCAAATGCTACTCTATTTTTGGAGCGACTCTTCCTATATATAACCAGTGACCCCACTGTCCTCTAGCATGTGTTTTTGTCATTGCTCTTGCAATTGACTGTTGCAGCCTGTGTGCTAAGGTAGGTCACCCACCCAGTCTGTCACTGGGATTTTGGCAATCTGAAGCCTCAGTTGTACCCAACATGTCAGGTGAGGCCACAGTGCTTTAAAAGTTAAAATTAGTTAATTTTAGCAGATTGCACAAAACCTATATGGAGTACTACAGAACTTCAGGGTTTCAGGAGAGCAGAAGCAGAAGGAAAAATTTGTTTTCTGGGAAAAAATATAGCAAGTAATTATAAGAGCTGGTTTCTATTAATATCCAGTTTTAAGCTGACCCATAAGATAGCCAAATGAGTTAAGATCACAAAGCAAATCAGTAATCAATATATTAACATATTGTCTAACTTTAATCTTCACTACTGAGTTACTTTGCTAAATGGCACAGCCAAAATGTAATACCATCAAAAATATACACTCTCCCTCTAAATGGGTGATACTCACCCACATGTGCAGAAATGGAGGCTGAAGCAATCCTTCCATTTGCTCCAGCCACTCTCTCCTGCTTTACTGTTTTTACTATTTTTTTTCCTGAGCAAGCTTTAATCCAGCTCATTTTTCAGCGGCATGTGCCAAGCCATGCGCTGAAGGAAGGATCAGTTATCAGCACCAAAGGACTGATTCAAGCTGCCCAAACTGAGGGGAAGAGCAGATTTCTGCTTTGGGGGCAGGAAATTGGCTGAAATTATTCTGCAGCCTAGGAAAGCTGCAGGGCATGACTTCCCTCTCCCCATTTTCCACTTCTGTGTTCTACACAGGATATGAAAGGAGATTGGTGAGATGGGAGTCAGTCTCTTATCCCAGCAACAAGAGAGGAGGAAACAGCCTCAAGTTGTGCCTTGAAGTTTAGTTAGGGGAGGTTTAGATTGGATACTAGGAAAAATGTCCTCACTGAAAGTGTGGTCCAGCATTGGAACAGGTTGCCCTGGGAAGTGGAAGAGCCATCTGCTCCTCAAGGTATTCAAAGAATGTGCAAATGTGGTGCTTAGAGAGGTGGTTTAGTAGTGGACTTGGTACTGCTGGGTTAATGGTTGGACTCCATTATCTCAGAGGTCTTTTCCAACATTAAAGTTTCTATAATTTTGTAAGTGCCACTGTCCCTTTCTCTGCTTTTACAAAAGAGAACACTCATATGGAAAACTATCAATGAAAAAATAGTGAAGTCAATTAATTCAATGTGTTTCTTTGGCTTAAATAAACTACCAAATACATAGAGTTCTATATTTGATCAGAATAAAATACTCAGGTTTAAATTTTAAAAGGTATTGATAAACAGAAAATGTATAGATTTGCATCCTTGAGACCTATAAGCATTTGCAGACATAATTTGCTCCATGCATTTTATAAACACCATGAAAGATGAACATTGATGTGCAAAACTTCTATTATCAAGAAATATTGGGAATCCTACACTTTTCCCACTTCTGAATGCATTTTTGATAGCTAGAAAAATAAGCTAAAGCATCCTATACCTGCACTGAGTTTTAAAGAGAGTAGAACAGAGGCTATAAAGGCTCCACAGGTAGTATCTGCTGCCAAACTAGTGAAATCACAGCCATTCAGTTGATAATCTGAATGAAATTCTATTAAAGTGTAATGGACAATACTTGCTGCAATAATAAAATAGTAAATCCACTTCCAGCACTGTTCTATGCCCTTTTTCTCTCCATTTGTCCTCCTTATTTAGATGTTGTTCTTCCACCCAAATCCACTGTGCATCTAAGGCTATCACCACTTCCCACAATCATCACCTGTGGAGATATTCATTCAAGAAAATTCCCACCCAGTGAACTGGTAACAGAGCCACTCACAAAACTCCTGCCATGCTGTCATCTATGCTGTGGAATCAGTAATTCACTTGTGCTGGTTATTTGATTATTTCTTGCTGGTGGAAAGCAAGGCTATATGGTTCTGACTATATTAAACTCACTGAGGTCATTAAATGCAGGAATTTTGATTTTAGTTTGTATTTCTGCAGCTATCAGAAATTGGAAGCTTAAATTTACATACTAAAGAAAATGTACAGCCTCCCTGACAGGGCCCAAGTAGAATTTTATTAAAGAAAAAGTCCATTTTACTGTATTCACAGCCACATTAATTGTGTACAGCAACATCAGCATCCAGCAGACCTGGACTCTGCACTGGTCCAGCTTTTTCTTTGTCTGGTAATAACAAACAGTAAGGGAGAGTCTAGTAAACATGTAGAACACAGAGATGGCACCCATCAATTAAGTCCCTAATTAAAAAAGAGTTTCTATTTGTTCTACAAATAAACAGATGCATTCATCATTATTACTGTCTCACTGATCAAGCTGGAAATCCATTAAGTAATTCATGAGATGAGGAGAAAGGCATCAGAATAATTTTAATATATCAGTGTAGTACATAAAGTCTGGCTTACTGAGCAACCATATTTCCTGAATATGAAAAAATGTTAGCTGTGCAAGAATTGCTCCCTGGTATCCTTTCATGGACCTTTAGAATAGAGTATTTCTCCCCATTGCTATGTTTATCTGGAAACATGGGTATTTAAAGGATCATGTTGGTATTTTTTAAAAAAATGCCCAGATCCAGGAAAACAATTATTTAGAAAAAAAGTTCTAAACTCATTAGACTGGCACCTTCCTGGAAAAATGACCTTTAGTCCCTGCCTCCCAAAAGACCCCAGAAATAAATGGTTAAGTGGTTATGCTTCCTTCCTTACCCCTCTTATTCCCTATATTTACTATTCTGCCATAAAATGTAGCTAGGCTTTATCTTCCATTTTGGTTTTTTAGTATTTGGGCAAAATAATTTATACATAATGATGACAGAATTTTTTTTAATTATTAGAGAGAATTCACCTTGAAAAAAACTGAAATGGGAAATTATATATAAGAGAATCAACACTTTGAGAATGCTAATGGTGAGGTTTCACAGAACAGAAATATGGCAGGGCTGAAGGAAATGAGGCAAAATTGGCATTCAGTTCATTTGAAGAAGATTATGTCACAAAAGCCAGAGGTGGATTTCATTCCATAATCACCTTCAATAAGGTTGACAACAGGCATGTGAAATAGGATATATACTGTCTTTAAGTGCAATAATCCTTAAAGATGTCAAATGAGACACACACTGCAGACAAAATCTTCTGCATTAGTGCCCCATTCAATATATAGTAGAAATTTAAAAACAACTCAATAATCTGAATGTTAGTTGGAATTTTCAGAAGACTACAATTATTTTAACTATTTCAAGCATCCAGATTCTGCTACTCCCTCCATGCTGAACAGCACTGTACCCTTTGAGGAAGACAGCCATACTCCCAGCCAGGGTCCAGGCAGCAAATCTCACTCAGAATGAATCACAGACTGTTTTCCAAAGGTTTGGGTAATGCAGTTTTAGGAGGAGGGCTCCCTGGCTGCAAGGCTCCTTTATTCAGGGGTGCTCCTTTATTCAGGGCTCCTTTATTCATGTGCCAGGGAGAGCTGCCCACCCAGCTCTGTGCCCTGGGGTGAAACAGCCCAGCTCACCTGGCTCCCCAGGACTGTCACTGCACAGCTGCTGTGACTTTAGGACAACCTCTCCTAAAGCACCCAATTATATTCTCCCATTTCAGTCCTGACTTTTATCACTTTAATAGCTGAATGTAGAAATGAGTTGCCATAATGAGCTCTGCTAACCACTTGCCAGTGCCCTCATAAGGATTTTATTTTTAACAATTCAGAACATGCCAAGAAAGAACTGAAAGGTCAAGAAAACTGAGGAGCTAGAGGAAATGGATATGCTGTTTTCAGGCACCTCAACTTGATACACATGGCAACCAATTTAAATTTCTAGTTTACTGCTTTTTTCTGGACCCTTCAGGGCAAGAGCCCTACTTAAATTATATGAAGGACCATTACCATATTCCTGATTACAATATTTACAGTCCAGAACTATGTTTTATGTGCAATTTTGACTCACTGATGTAAATATTGCAACTTAAACCAGTTGGGCAATTCTGTTCCTTTGCATTGCCCTATTAAAATGAGTATGAATAGCAGCATAGAAAGAGGTTTAGACAGATTTTGATCTTCATTATATGAGTCACATTTTGTCCTCCAACACTTATATTTAAAACCCAGTATTTTCTGATTTTCCAACATTCATTCTGTGTTTTCAGGCAAAATAATTATAATATCTCACAGTAAAACAGCCTGTGATTTAAAGACAAATGTGCTCCATTCTACAACATTTCCCCAGAAATATTCTCCATCTTTTTCCCTAGTGTGGGCCAAATCTTATTAGATCACTTTTTCTTGCAGTTAGAAGCACAGCAATCACCTCTTCTGATAAATACAGCTCTAGAACAACTGCAAATACAGTTCAAGGAAACTTGATATACTGAAAAAAATTTAGTTTGTTTATTAGATATTTTCAAGAGGGTATTTTTAACTATCCCTTCAGGCAACCTAGCACCAGTCTTGCAGGGAGGGACAGAAAAACAAAAAGAATGGGTAATCACATGGCTTTGGCCAGGACTCCATGATCCACCAGCAAATAACCTGCAGATTAAAGCCTGAAGAAATGCTAAAAAATGGACTTGCACTGACCAGCTTCCAGGGAAGCTCTTGCAATATTTCATACCATCATTAGATGTTTCAGCAGGAATCAATGAAGGTATATGTGCCTTATGTTAGCACCAGTGAAGATTATTAACTGCTTTCATAAATACTAAGCAAATGTGTAAAGAGCCAGGAAAAATATTGGAAAGATGTGTCCACTTGGCTCTGTGCAACTCAGTCTTTCTGCAAAGCACAGAAATGGCTTTTCGTGGGGATTAACTGATCATTTCCACAGTAGATACATTATTTTTAATTCTTTGTGGTTTATTCCTAAATCACTTAGCTTAAATCCATATGGATTTTAGTATCAGTTGATGACAAAGCAACCCTGCTTTGGATAGACAAGGCTTGTTTCAGGATGCCAGAATTCCAAAGTGTGTGTGTCTGTGTGTGCGTCTCCGTGTGTGTGTCTGTGTGTCTGTGTGTGTAATTAGAAGATGTGGGATTGATCCTGACTTGCAGGAATAACCCAATACTATTTTTTGGAAAGCATTAGGTTTTGATCCACTGTTTTGGTAGGTACACTGGCATTTGGTCAGTGCTCAACCCATTACATCCACTAAGCTATTCCATCTGCTACAGGTTTCTGCCATCACACTGGCCGTCATGTACAAAATTCTTTATGAAATGGAAAAGAAACATATCACCTAAAGAAAGGTCAAGTTATGCCATAAGGCCTGAATTGAAGCTGTTGGTAGCTCTATGTAGGAACCAGTTTGTAGAGCAGGGTTTATTGTAGTGTAGCTTATGTTGCTTTAGAAGCATTTTCAAAGCTCAAAATGCCACTGCCAATCCAGACCAGTGTTGGGAGAGATGTGCAAACAGATGCAAGTAACCACTGTGATTTAAGCACAGCCTTGGGTACATGACCACACACTTTCCACTGAGTGTCCTGAACACTCATTAAATTTTTACTGTATGTATGCTGTGATTTTTTTCCACTTTCAGACTAGAAAACCATACTAGTATGTTTCTAAATGCTTTTTCACGATGAAATATATGTATTACAATTTGTGAAGACAAAATCTGTCTGCAAGGACAAGCTAATGAATCCAGAGCATTGACAAACACCACATGTAAACTGCACATGACCTTCGTCACTAAAATTTCTTATGATACAATAAATGATAATGATTTCTCATTTCAATACTATGATGCAAGATTTTCTGTCACAGTATGTTCAATTTCAACTTTTAATAAAAAAAAATCTGTAATATCCATGTAAACTTCAGCATTCTATGAAATGCTTCTTTTTGTATTTGCTTGTTATGCATTGTAAACTAAACCAAAGACAGGACAGAAAAGAAATGGGGAAAAAAGTGCCTTACCCTCATGAAATGAAGAAGAGTTAGCCATGGCAAAGAGATGTAAATAGGAAAAGTTGAATGCAAGATGTGTGGAAAGGAAAATAAAGACATCACTGAAAACAGGGAAAAAGAAAACAAAAGAAAAAGTGAGGAGGAATGGGGAATGGTTCCTCTTAAATAATATCATCTGAAGGCTAGTTTTCCAGTGGTTTCGTAAAGAGTGTGGAAAAAGTAATTGCATGAACAGAAATAAGAGCTGCCATTATATCTACAATCAGCAGTGATGTTGCTAAGCAGAATTTTTTCAAAATGTCAGTGCAGTTTGGAAAATTGTAATCAGTACTGAATTATCATCAAGAAATTTGCATGTGAAGTCACGGCTCTGCTGAACATGGTAAGGAAACCAAGTAATGAGCTAATAACTTTTTTATATATGCAACTCACAGAACATTTTTAACACTATTGCACATCATCTTAGCCTTGCTCAAGCATTTGTGATTTTCCCGATTGGTAAAGTGCAGGGGAGAATGTTTTTAATGGTGTGGAGTTTTCTGGTTAGACAACACCGATCCACTTTCTGAATTTTACTCAGAAAATGAATAGGAAAATGCCATTTCCAAGGGACCTAGACAAAATGCAAGTTTTGAATCTGGATTCCCAATTCAGCTCAGCATATTGCTCTCAGTTGTTGATGGCATTACTGATTTCATTGCTGCTGATCACTCATTTGTTTTTTGAGAGATGGCATATGGAAGAGCCCTTTATCTTCTCCTTCCCCATCACAGAGGTTTTGGTCTCAACATAGTAAAGAAAAGGAACCAACTTAGCAATCCTTAGAAAGGCTTCACAGAATAATGAACTGTTCTCCATCCAGCATTATCTTGCTTTGCTTTAATAACCAAAACTGTCTCCATTGTTTTTTCTCCATTTCTCTGCTCTGCAGGGAAGGAACAAGAGCTTTAGACTGGCTGTAGGACTAAGAAAGTGACAGCCACCACCCAGATTAACATCTCTAGTGCAAAGTAGCCAGGAGGTGCTGTGGTTTTCACTTTCAGCACACAATTTACCATCAGTACTTAGCAGAAGCATGAAAGAGGGTGAGGCAACTTGCAAGAGATTGTTGCTTTAACCCCTGTTCTCCCTGAGAGCTGAGTGACTGGGAATGGTATTTGACTAAAGGAATAATAAAGAGGAGCCCAGTAACCAGAATGGTCATGCATCCAAGATGCTAAAAAGGCATTTAACTTTAATTTTTATTAAAGGCTAATGCTAAGTCACACCTTGTCTGCCACATAGGTTCACTTTAACTTGTGCAAATCTGGATTTCTGAAAAGACACCAAATGGTAGATTTAATCAAATTCATTTTGACAGGATGGATGAGCCTCAGAGAAGCTGAGTTTGTCCTTCCTACAGAGCACAAGATATAGGGGCAAAACCAGTAAGATACATCACTGTTAAATGTTAGCTGGACCCACACGGCCAGATCCAGCAGTGTTTTGGAACACACTGGACAACTCCTCTCACACATCCATCATCTTTTCTAATAACTCATGTAGCCATAAGACTTTTCCAGCCCATTGTTCTCTTTGTAAATAAATCAAACAAAATCACACACTTACCATAAATCTCTACAATTACATTGTACCATAAACTGCTCTGAACTCCAAACCTCTCTCACAGGAAAAGACATTAATACACTCTGAATTGGTTTTCCTTATTAAGCCTTGATTTATTGCTCTGGCCTCTCTTAAAATGCCTTTTATTTATTTGACAATATTTTACACAAGCTGTCAAAAGCTGCCTGAAAATTTATAGCAGTTCTGATCTCTGGATCCTCTTTCAATTCAAACTCATAATTTATTTATTTTTTCTTTTAACAAGTTGTCTAACAGGCTAGAACAACATGATTTGCCCTTGTAAATGCCATTCTCGTTTGACCCTATCAAGTTATACTTATTTAAGTACTCACAGTATTTTATCCTTGAGCTCAGTAGGTTCTCTGTGTAAGTGGTAACAGGAGGACATCAGCTAAACCCTTTGCAACATGGTTTGGTTTATGGATTCTTGTTGGCTCCTATTCTGCATCTAAAAAAACCCCTAAGCAACACAAATTCCTCCCTCTGCTACCCTCTGCTCCCACTGCATGTTCTGGAAATGAACAAGAATTTTTATAAATCAGATTTCCTGCCTGACATGTTAAGAACAAAACAAAATAAAACCATAACCAACAAAACTTAAAAATACAAAACACTCTAAGCTTTTATCCTGATAGTGATTCCAAAGGAACTAGAACAAGGAATAAGAAAGTTCATCTCCATTACTCACAGGTAGCATAGGCTGCCTGCACTCATAACTTTCAAGTAAGCAGAGGCTTATGTGCCTTGAAGCAAATTTGTAAACACAGTTAAGAAACACTAAATGGTAGAATTTGTCTGCATTTCCTTACCATTCTTTCTAATAATCTCTACAATAAAAATGTTCATACAATTTATCATGAGCTTCTAGCTTTCCATGTTTAAGCCAAATGAAAACCTGGGAAAAGCATAATACCTGCTGCTCCAGAAGAACCATAGCAACAGCAGAAGCTTTACAAAAAGCAGATCTATGTATGCTGGAAAGCTCATAGACCTATGTGAAATGCATTTAGTGTTCTGATGTTATGTTGCAATTAAAATTCCTTTATAACCTGAAGTTCTACTTCCAAATCTGAGGAAAAGGCATGTTTGGTTGTTGAAAGGATGCTATTGTACAGAAATGCTTTACTGATAGAGGAGTCTGGGTAGACACCACCACACCAAAATGACATTTCATGCCCTGCTGAAAGGTAGCAATGCTTACACAGGCAGGATCCCTGGCTGTGCCTGAGACAAACACGGATCTGTGTGCGGGCACAGCTGCGAGCGAGCACCGAGAGCGACAGCAGCAGCTGCTGGGCTTTCTGAGCAGGGCAGGACATGGCTCTGGGGCTCGTGCCCACTGCAGGAGATGGCTCTGGGGCTCGTGCCCACTGCAGGAGATGGCTCTGGGGCTCGTGCCACTGCCCTAGGACACAGCTCACTGCAGGAGATGGCTCTGGGGCTCGTGCCCACTGCAGGAGATGGCTCTGGGGCTTGTGCCCACTGCAGGAGATGGACATGGCTCTGGGGCTCGTGCCCACTGCAGGAGATGGCTCTGGGGCTCGTGCCACTGCCCTAGGACACAGCTCACTGCAGGAGATGGCTCTGGGGCTCATGCCCACTGCAGGAGATGGCTCTGGGGCTTGTGCCACTGCCCTGGGACACAGCTAACTGCAGGAGATGGCTCTGGGGCTCGTGCCACTGCCCTGGGACACAGCTAACTGCAGGAGATGGCTCTGGGGCTTGTGCCCACTGCTCTGGGACACAGCTCACTGCAGGAGATGGCTCTGGGGCTCGTGCCCACTGCCCTGGGACAGAGCTCACTGCAGGAGATGGCTCTGGGGCTCGTGCCCACTGCCCCAGGACAGACACAGCTCACTGCACCCTGCTCACCCAGGGCCACCTCTGCAGCACTCACCCAGCAAACACCATCGCTCCTGCTTTGCCAGCTTGAGGAGGAAGGAGGGTGAGAGAAGACCAAAACATAACCTGTTGTTGCTCCTTTCCAGGTGACCTCCTGATTAAATGGTTCACGTGTCAGGAACACAAGTTGTTTACAATAGACATTTAGACTGCTTTTAATTAGTGTATGCAGTGAAATTTAGTCAAATTGACCTGTTCCTTTGTACTGGACAGTATAAAGATTACTAACTGCACCAAACCTACTATCTGTTGCAGTATTAAAACCGTGGCAGCACTATTACATCAGTTAAACAAGTATGCCTTATTATTGCTGGCCTTCTCACTTACTTCAGAGTTTTAAACAAAAAGAACAAGAGCCTCCTATTGAAAATAGCTCACTATTCTATATATTTATATATATTTTTAAAATAGAAAACCCCAACAAAACTACTTTAATTAAAGTAGAAATGATCCTTTAATCCTGCAATCTTTTAAAAACTCATATAAAAGCACTCACATTCATTGCCAAGTCCTCAATCTGCCTCTTGAATCATACAAAAGTCATTAAAAAGCAGAAACTTGCACAATAAATTTCTTAGGCAAACTGTAGAAAGCACTGTAACTTACCGATGTCATTGCTTCTTTCAGAGGAGTCTTTCTCTAGCGTGCCAGATACCGTACTGCCCACTAATTCCACTTTTGGACTATCACTCCTGCATTTGGATCAAGAAGAGGAGATGTTTTATTGGGAGATTTTGTGTGTGGGTTACAGTAAATTGGTAGCTAACTTGCAATTAATAATGAGAGAGCAAAGTATTCTTCCTTTGCAGCACCCGAGTGCCAGCAATGTCAGCGAGAGCAATCTCCAGCAAGTCGACATGCTGTCCGGATTAACCTTATCCCATTTCTCCTTAACACCTGTCCAAAAAGCCTCTTTTAGACACCCTAGTGTCCGGAATAATTCTTCAGATGTTCACAGCATCTCAACACGAAGGAAGTCCAAGGGCAAGGGGACATTATTCAACATCTTCTTTGTAGTTTTTTTCTAATTAATTGGCTTGCACAAACTACAGAACTGGACTACCTGGAATGCTGCAGAAAGTAAGAGAACCTAATGCTAGCATTGTGCATTTCAGCAGTTCTGAGTATTTATTTATAAATGCAAGTTGTCCACCATGTTTTTGCACTTTACTTATGAGACTAGTCTATGAATACTTTTTCCACAGTCCAAAGAACAACGATCACCTAATTTGTCAGAAATGTCTTTGAATGGTAATGCATCAGGACCTACTGTACTTTGCACAGAGGAGCTATTTTAAAATCAAACAGGAGATCAAACAAAAGCAACAAAATTATCCCTGCTTTGGAGAAAATTCTTTCCCACAAGCACTTGAGTTTACTAAAATAATTTATCTACTGAAACAATATAAAAAAAACCAGCAGTGGTAAGTGGGTAACTCAGTATTGCACAGTCACTCAAATCTCTGATATTAACTGTGACAACTGTTCAGTTAATGCAATACATTGTACCTGCCATCATTATCAGGTCACTTGACAAATACACTAGTTTGTCCACAATGACTATTCCCAGTGTAACACTATAAAAATTATGATGTATGTAAGGTACCCAGCTTAGGGGTAAAGGCATAGATCTGCCCCGAAACAACCCAGGCAGATGTGTACTATACATTGCAATAATTAGCTATTGACAAAAAAATACGTAGTGAGCTCACAAATCTTACTGATTTTTTCATTGGTGTCTGCTTTTGATACCATAAGCTGATGACAGATGGCCTGAACCTCAGCTCATGGCAGCAGCTTATAAGCAAAACACAAAGTGGCTGGAAACCCTAATTCAGACTACAGGGAGGCTGTGATAAAGAGCTGAAAATTTTTATTAAAACCCAGAAGAGGTCATAGATTAAGTGAATATATATCTCATTAAACCCTGTAAGAGGGTGACCAGCGAACAAAAAAATAGACAATCAGATTAACAGCAAACAAGTCCTCCATAGCTCTCAAATGGCAGGAAGTCTGCACCAGGAAGGATGCAGAAGAAATTTAACACATGCATAGAAAAATGTATTAATTGGCATGATGATAAATAAGGGCATTTCCAAGTGATCTACTGGAACAATTAGTTTTCTTATTTTTTGGTCTTTAACTTTTTCTTATATTGCTTATATATTTGTAAACCTATAAGAAGCAACAGAGTTTCTTGGCTGACAGAGCAACGAGCATCTGACTGCATACTCTGTTTTGCACACATTCATTTCCCAGCAATCTGAGAGCACAATGTGAGTTGGAAGCACTCAAGGAAATGTGTGAGCATGGCTTTGGAGAGATTCTTAGAATGGCACGATTTAGGGCTGAAAGTTACAACATTTACCATTTGCCTACAAAAGATACCAAGATATATGGCAACAGCCCCACAAAAAAAAAACCCCAATCCTGTTGTCAGAAGAATCAACAGGCTCATTGTGGCACCCTGCATCCACAGTGCTGTGAAAGGAGTGGAGCCCTCCCTTCTCATTCAGTGTCCCTCTCTGCTTATGCCCATACACACAGGCTGTCAGCTTGACCAGACAGATAATCAGCCTGAGAGAAACCCCACACTAATAGAAGTCCCACTGCAAATTGATTAATTGCCATCTGGAGCAACTCCCTGACCCATATGGCTGTGCAGCTGCACAAATGCTGGTGCTAAACATAAGGGAGGCTGTGGGAATGGGGTGCCAGCACAAGGAACCCTGTTAGCAGTGGCATGGACATGGATTGGTTTAAACTAATTGTAAAGATGCACCTTCTATAGGTGTTTATGGCTTGCCTACTCCAGAGAATTGACTTATCTATAAATTGTATAATCATGGTATGTCTAAGTAAGCTGTGAAGTCATTAGAACAAACTGACAGCTATTCACTGTCCCACATATTTTTTATCTGTCCTATTGCCCTTGAAGCCCTACTCTGCCTCCAGTGAAGGAGGATTATATTTAAATGGAAAAACAATCATCACTACAAAAAGTCAGTGATATGCATAAGATGCAAGTCACTTAGTACAGAAGAAAACCCTCTTTGGCTTAGCAGCTGCCATGGAAATTGCACAGGACCCACTTTGTGGGTCTACACAACTACAGCAATTTTCCCCGCAGGATCCAGTACTGGTTTTTGCTGGGATAGAGTCAATTTTCTTTATAGCAGCTTGCAAGGTGCTATGTTTTGGCTTTGTGCTGAAAACAGTGTAGATAGCAGAGGGGTGTTTTCATTGTTACTGAGCTGTGCTTGCAGAGTCAAGGCCTTTTCTCCTTCTGTCATCCCACCAGGGAGGAGGGTGGGGGGGACAACGAGTTGGGTGGGGACACAGCTGGCCCCAATGGACCCAGGGATGTCCCACACCTCAGGGTGCCACACTCAGCATGTAGAGCTGAGGGAAGAAGGAGGTGGGGGATGTTTGGAGTTATGGCATTTGTCTTCCCAAGTCACCACTGCAGGTGATGAAGCCCAACTTTCTAGGGGATAGCAGAACACCTGCCTGCCCATGGGAAGTAGCAACATTCTTTGCTTTGCTTGCACATGCATCATTTGCTTTTCCTGTTTTACTGTCTTTGTCTCCACCCACAAGTTTTTTACTTTTTCCCTTCTGATTCTCACTCCCATTCCGCTGTGGGAGTGTGAGTGAGTGTCTGCATAGGGCTCAGCTGCCCACCAGGGCTAAACTACAACAGGTCAGCAAAAGTTCTGCTGATTCAATTTTTATCCTAATTGCTTTAGGTTTTTTAGATTATGGAAATGCATACCAGTAGGTCTTAAAATAATTACTATCTTATTAAACTGAATGGATTTAAAAACAAAACACCTTTATTGAAGTAACTGCTTCCACTTGAAGCATCATATTTCTTAATTATCCAAGTAATTAAAAGTATTTTCCATTTTTTCTGTGCTAGATATAGGACCATTAAGACCAAAAAAGGTTGCCTGTTTAGGTGTGCCTTTTGCCTTTGATAAAATGAAAACTGAAATATCTTTAAAAATACGTGGTTACTTCATACAATTTTGTAATTAGGAAAAAAAAAAGGAAACCACAAGAGCAGCAATAAAACCTTCCAAAATTCTAAAAATTGCTAAAAATTTATAGCATGTTTAAAATATTTCAAGCAAACTATAGAACAGAAGAATAGTTACTCCATTGCATGCCTCACCAGTGAACTGAACACTAGGGTATGTATTGGTCTTTCCAAGACATCACACAGCTAAATCAGAAGACTGTAGCAAATACTTGTATTTCCAAGTATGCCCAGGTGATCAGCAGGTATGGGCTGTATTTTGGAGCAACTGGGCAAGCATGTTCAAAGCCAACTCCAAAAGAAGCTGTGGCAGTAGCATCTGGAGAGAAGAGTAAGCTCTCAGAGATGTACAACCAAAGCATTTCAGTAAGATGAAACTGGGAGCCCAAGGCAGTTGCCTATTTTTCTTTTCATTTGCCCCAGATTCTTACTAAGAGCATTTTTTAATTTAATCATATGTGGAAGTATGAAGGGAATCAATGTCTAGCATTTCACTCTAACCTACACTCTATTCTGGTATTTAATTCACCATTACTATTACTACTTGAACTCCAGTAGTTCAATAGCAGATAATTTTCCTAACAGTACAACAGTAAAAATATTTTCATGCCTATATTCCACTTTTTCTGCAAGATGCAGAGCTTGCCCATTTTAGGCAACTGTTTTATTCTGTTTTTCATCTAACTCTATTCACTATGCATAAGGAAATCTACAGTGCACAACCCACTTGTGATGACTCAAAGGTAGCCACCTAGACCTGCTTAGGACTACAGTGAGGCCTTTAATTTCTGCAACCTTTCCTCTAGCAGAGAATAAATGGACTTGTGTTGGCAAGTCCAATTTCTCAGTGCTTCTCAGTCTTCTCAAAGACTGTAACCATCAGTGATAAAAACATTATGTAACTGCAGAGTGACAACCAACATTAGAGAATAATTACTTGACAGCACTATTCTGCAGTGGCACCAGCTAAAAGAGCATTGAAGATTTGTATTTTGCTAAAGTTTGATCTAAAATGATCAAGGAAACCACACTGAAACCAGGCTGACAATATTTGAAATGTGCATTGCTAATGCTGTTCCTCAGCACAATCCAAGCTTGTGCATTGACTTAGTGCCCAAGGTAAGCTGCAAAAATTTCAGGTAAACTAAGAAAGTCAGGATCAGAGTAACATTCTGATGCAGGTATTCCCCACATATTCTGCACTGTTGCAGCAACAGTAGAATTTCATCAGTAGAAATGAGCTAGTCATGAACAGTGTAAGACTGCTATTATTGAGAAGTCAGTTATGATCCAGCCAGGTGACTATAAGGATTTTCTTTTTTTTCTTATTGTTCTTTAAATACAGCTTACTGTGAAATAAACTGGGACATAAACTGCAAGACCTAAATTCTTTAAATGAGTGTTTTTCCCACTGATCCCAAAAGCGTTGGACAGGAGAAAAGCAATACCTTGCATGAGTCACAGGCACAACTGGTCTTTCTGGTCGTCTCGGGGGCAAGGTGCCAGGTCTGGACACAGCGTTGGCTTTGGGGGGCCGGGGTTTCTTCGGAGGTATAGCAGGAACTGAAGGCTTCTGCAAGTCTAGCTGCTTTTGCTCTCTCTCTGATCTTTCTTTAAATCAATCATTTCCAGAAAAAAAGAACAGGGATATTATTAAGTGGAATTCATTTGCACTCACAAGTCTACATTCAAAGAAGAAATTTATAGATAGACTGTATACAAAGAAAAACCTTTCAATTTCTGTTCTAAATCATTCTTTATTTGATACATTTGCCACAAATCAGTTGCTCAACCTGCCTGGCTGTTCTGCCTGGAACTCCTCAGCCAAAACATGTGTGCAGCATCTTGATGGGAATACTATTTTTTATTTTAGTAACTTACTGGTTTCTGAGTGTAAAGTACAAGAATGGCAAGAAATTACATACCATATGGTACAGCTTCCCACGAGCACAACTTATATTAAATTTTAATATGAAACAATAGTAATTTAGAAGTTCACAAAAATAATTATGCTGGATATTCTTAACATCTCTTGGATAAACAGAGAAATACTATTTTTGGGAGGGGAAAAAGTATGTTTCAAGTGAACTACAGTTAAACGAAAATAAAATACAAGCAGAAAAATTTAACAATATCTAGCAGAATGTAAATCCCTCCGAAAAATCAGACCTATTATTTAGGTTTTAAGCACAGGATTATATGCTGAGTTTTTCAGCTTGCTGGTGAAAACCTAGATCATTTGCAGAATGGATTAGGCACAGTTAGGGAGGGAAACCATGCTAATACCCAGTGCCAAATATGCAGTGCCTGTGCATGTGTAAAGTAGAATACACATTAATAGCTCTTCTAAATAATGTGCTCTAAATTCCTAGTACAAAACAAACATGTAAGCGTGTTTGCCACACCCCAGAAGAACTGATTTTTCTTAAAGAAAGGCCAAAACACAACAAAACAAACACAACAAAAGTTGTGCTAGATGATCTTATAGGTCTCTTCCAGTCTTGAAAATTCTGTGATTCTGTGATTCTGTGTTCTTTATATACTACTATTTCAATACCCCACTTCCCTTGACAATGCTGCCTATGATATGCTGGGAATGTTACACCTCTGTATACATCTAAGAGGTATTGGGAATGTTACAGGATATTCCTTAATGGGTTCTTAATGAGAACCCATGAATGAGAGGATCATGGAATAAATCCCCAGAAACACATTAGGCACATTAGGTTTGGAATAGTCCAGCTAGCAGCTATTGTTCACAGGCAGTATGCTTTGAGCAGATGCACTCATTGGGTCCTCACTAACACCAAAGCTTTTCCAGCACACTGTGTAATTTTTACACACTTAATCCTATGACAGTTTCTACTGCGTCAGTGTCCAAGAATCTGAATTGTATGAGGGACAGGCTGGGCAGTGTGCCAACACACAGCTCAAAGGATGTTCCTGTGCCACCCCTGCTGTCACACCACATGAGCTATTCCTGCCACTCCCTGGTAATCCTAAATGCAGGCACTACTCCTACAGCCTCTTTTCAATGTTTAGAAAAGTTACAGATATTTATAGCCCAGCAGAGTAACATATTTAAATGTCCTCTGCTGTTTTAGTAGTTGGCTTTTTAAATCTTATAATGGCATAGCAAAAATTTTATTGCTATGATAACCACAAGAAGCAGCACACATCATCAAAAGCAAACCTGTGTAGAGAAAATAGCTAAAACACTTGTCAGATTGCTAAGATGTATATCCAGAAACATCTCTTGGTACAAAGTCTGAAGGTTCTGTCACTAAATTATAACTGCATTTAGTCATGTACATACACGTGCCTTTTAAAAGGCTGCAAGTTCAAATACTTAGACATTAAAAAATCCCATAAACAAACTTGTTCTTACAATCTAATAGTCCACTTAACATATCAAACTTGGCACCATCTTCAATTAGAGAATAGATGTGGCTATTTTCCTGAGACTATTCACCATTCACAATGAACACAATGAAACTATTAAAGGTTTAATTTGCTTGTCCCTGCTCTGTGTGGTACTGTGTCCCATTTCTCACAATGTTCAAACATGGCTTTGAAGGATTTTTTCGTTTCTTTGCTGCCTTGCCTGTGACTTTTGTGGCTATGATAATGGGGTGATTCATAAGCATTAATGACTGTATCTCCACAAAATCCCTTTGTGATGCAGGAAAACCACCAACCCAGCTTTCAACTAGAGAACCAAAGAAGACAGATGTTAAGAAAAAAGTACACCCTAATCTGGGGTATTTTGCTTGATCGAGCACCTGGGTTTTACAGAGCCCTGGGCTTTATACAGCTTTTCATGTATTGAGAGCAAATCTCCCCTGGCCTTCAGTGGTGGCTGCATGTACTCAACAGCTCTGGATGGGTTCAATTGAACACCCTGAATTCAGTCCATAAGTGAAAATGAGAACCTTTCCAAAATGCCTATCATCACAGTCTATCAGAGTGGAAAACAAACATCCAAACAATACACTTAGTGGAAACAGAGAGTGGGAAATGAGTATGTGCATTGGTTCTATTTCCCTCATCTCTCAGCAGAGAACAGGCAGGAAAGCACATTTCATACCTTTTTCTTCTGTTCGATTAGGAAGACATTCTGGCCTTTCGGGTGGTATCTTCTTGATTTCATGCTTTCGATCTGTGGTCCCTGCCAAAGACAGAAAAACTTGGAATTCTGACCAAGCCAACAAAACAGTGACATAAGATTTAATTCTGCATTTTCTTAGGCTTTTTATATTCCCCAATTTGAAAACGTCTTGCTAAAACTGAACATAAATTTATATAAAATATTTGCCTGTACCATAATGACAAAAAAGCAATTGGATATTTATGTCTTTGTAATCAAGTTCACAGTTTCCAAAGTGTACAATCCCAAAGAATAGACACTCTTTGACTATTCTATGGGAAAAAAATATAACTGCAGATTTAAAAATGCAGACAAATCCTTTATCATCACAGACATGAATGAAGAGCGACTCAACAGTGTGCAGAAACATTAGGAAATCAATTAATTGAGCAATGTCAATAGAAAGCGTGATGGAGCCGAATATACAGAGATTATTTTACATTAAATTAACACATCCCTCCCCTTTTTCTGCACTACTATTAGCTGTTCACTTCCACATATTAGAAGGAGGAGAAGAGCAGTACTGGCAGCATTCTGCATGACTATTTTAATTGACAGCTTTTGGCCTGGAGGTGTAAGCCCCTGGCTTCTCCTGCCTCTGTACTGGAGGCCCTGACATTCTGTTGCTTCAAGAAATATGAGAACTTGTGGCACCAACAACGGGAAGATTCTGCAAAAATTTCCTGGCACATACAAGATAAAATCTTCTAATCCCAGGTTATAACAAACACTTTATTGGATATTGGCTTTGCTGCATTGGCTAACCACTAGGTGCTAATGCCATTTCAACTTAGTAGTGTTGAAAACCGCTTTAGGTAACACTATTAGCATTTCAATAAAAATTACAGTAAATGAAATCCAAGAAAAGCAGAGAAGGCAGGGCAAAGAGCACAAGGCAATTTTTTTTGTTCCAATTTATTCTATTATATGCAACTCTCCAGTGCATTTACATTTTCTGAATGTGCTGTTGGAACTCCCTTCTGCAGCTGGTTCCTAGAAATCAGTCATCAGTGGTGATCACCAGCCGTTGTTTCTTTACCCAAGTGTGCTGTTGGACAGGCAATACCATGCCAATAAATAATACTAAATTCTCATTTATGGTTGGATTTGATAATATTAAGGGTCTTTTCCAACAGAAATGATTCTATGAAAAAGACTTCACTCCTGAGAGGAGAAGCTGTTGCTCCTGAGCAATCAAAGCCTTTCAAACCTCAAGTTATGCAAAGCACAAGTCAATGTATTGATAATCTTGCACACACTAGTGTGTTCAAAGAGAAAGACACATAAGTCTGTACCTAATTACAGTATGATTAACAGTCATCATTAACACACAGAGGGACATTTTCAGGCCAAGTCTAGAGCAATGACCCAGCAGCCACCGAGGAGCTCCCAGACTCAGTTGTTCTTCCTACTTGCATTGTGATTGATTAATTAACACCCAGGCAGGCACCATGGCCCTGCCTTAGCTCCCAGGGGACAGTCACCTTCAAGGAAGCTTTGGAAAGCTCTGTATCAGCTTCCAGAGGAACTCCAGAGTATTGCCACCCTTCAGTCTGGACACAGCTGTGTTGCTTACCCAGATACCCAGTGAAATGCCAATGCTTTCCAATGACTAGTTCATTAAGGAATTTGTGCCTCTAAATTTGGCTCTCCAGTTTTCACTTGCTTTGTAAAGTGCAGCACAGATGTCTGGCTGTTTACTGCTGTAGAGATTATAAATTTCTATCTCTACTATAATACAGACACCTCTTTACACATATGCCACTTGTACTACAAAGACAAGTTCTAATTATCTGCTTTGATTTTATATTCTGCATCAGAAGATGCTGACATTTAATTATTTAGGCTGCAACTGACAGTTTTAAATTTATTCATCACACTGTGGCTGGTCAAATATGCAGAAGCATTACTGAAGTTGTTGCCTTCTATCAACAGTAAGACCTGATGTGGAGATGTGGTAAAATACAGTATAATCTCAGTTATTTGACAAAGTAGAGGATGTCAGGATGATTAATCCTAATAAACACAGGATGATTTTCAGCTCTAGATATGTACCAGAAGAAACTCTTGTGCCTGATCAACCAGGAGTTGTCAAAGAATGAGTATGAAATGAAATGAAAATGAAATTAAATGAATGAAATGAAAAAAACTGCAATAGTCTTGGCTTTGACATAGACTTCAGAAGGCCTTAATCAGATTGTCTGCATCCTTTTTACAACTATTTTTCCTTCTGAAAAAGGGTACATTTCAGAAGGAAAAATGCTATGGTGACACAGTAAAGCATTCTATGCAAGCAGGTACCTATTAAAAGTGTTATTCTCTAATTTTAGCAGTATAAATTGAAAAAAATAGGAAGTTTTATAGAGTTTTTACAAAACACATCAAGCTTTTACATCAGTGGTTACTAAGACGTTGTTACACAGGCACCACTAGATGGCAAAGTCATACTGCTCTCTCTGGACACTATTACTGATTTAAAATCAAATTTATATTTCCTTGAGTCTCAAGACAGAATGAAGAACAAACCAGGGATGTCAATAAACAACACATATATTTATGGTCATGATTCTGTAGTCAAAGAACTGCATGACAAATTCAAAGTAGTTAAATTATAGCATATTAATTCACACAAAATTGTATATTGGTATAAGTGGCAATTCTACTAACAGTGTAAGTCTGTAGGAGAGGAAAATTTACTTTTTACAGCACCAAAAGCTGAAATACATCACAGTAACAAGAAAACTATCTGGAGATTGGACACATTTGTTTTGGTTTCTAATGTGTGCCTGCAGCGGGGGAAGCAGTAGTGCTGCTGCAGAGTTTTTACAAACTGACTGGGCTTAAGGGATTAAAGAATTCCAGCCACAGTTATGTTTCCACCACAACTGCAATACAAATGAAAACTCTGAGAGCATCCCCTGCCTTGTGATTTGTATTTTTACATGAATGGAACTGGAATTTGGTTTCTGAGATCTGTCAAGTGAGTAGATTCTTTTAACTAAGTTTCATGATAAAAATAAATAATGCAGGCACTTTTGAAAATTAGTATGGAGAGGTGCTTTTAAAATTACAAATAGAACTATGTTCAACTCTCAGTAACCACACACAATTCAGTATAACAGATCACAAAATCAGTTTTGCTAGCACTTCTGTTTGGAAATCAGACTCAGCCCCTTAATATCTTTTCAACACCTTTATCTACATAACCATTCAGGATTATTACTTTTAGTTTTACACTTAGGGCTATAAAAGTATTGAAAACCAAGAATCTATGGCCTAAAACCTGTAGCAGCCAGCCAGATCCAGCATTCATGCAGATCTGCAAGACTCAGATTGCAGCTCAGAGGAGGCCACTGCATGACACTATTTTATAGATATTCTAAAAAGCTCTGTGTCTCTAGAACAAATCAGATCTGTAGTGAGTGCAGTTTCCTCCTGCAGGTATTGTCAGACTCCACATACTGTGTCTGTACTGAAGGACATGCACACAATCAACTCCAGTCAGGGAACAAAACCAAAACAATTTGAAAAACTGAAGTATCACACTTGCTCTGATTTAACATGATTAAGGGGCAAAACAGGTTATTTTAAAAAATGGTATAGATGGTTGAGTATTTAAATACATTTAAAGCCAACCACAGTCTTTCAGGGTTACCAACTATTGTGATTTCATTAGTTGTAGTCTAGACATCTGCTTGTCAATTTTGATACAGATGAATTCTATACAGATTTGAATACACTTAATTTAGATTTAGATGTGCTCACTGACACATGCTGTAAAAATTCAACTGCACTTTACCTGATCCTTGTTTGATGACAGGAGCTGATGGAGGTGGTGGTTTCTTCGGTCTCTAAAATTTAATAACAGAAGAAAACAGGTTGCTTCAAAAGGCCTGTAAATCTCATTCATACAGAAGTTGGAGTTGATCATAAAATGCTTAACATTAATTATTACAAGTCATGAGACTACAGACCTGTCACATATTTCTCCTGAAATAACTTCATTAAAATGAATTTGAAGAGAGAAAATAGCATTGACAAATAAAATATCGTTTTTATATTTGCAATTGAAATGTCCTGCTGAGGAGTTTAAAAAGTTCATTTTATGTACCTTAAGACTGGAGGAATACATGACCTTTGGTCTAATGAAGAAGTCTATTTCTTTAAAATTTAACGTTGTAAATATTTACCCATTTTGGAAAAAAAAAAGCAAACACAAAGAAACTCCGAGATACATGTGGCAAAACCTGAGGTATTTTCAGACCCATAAATGAGGCAAAAATGCAGAACTCAGGAAATACAACAAAGGTTACTCTTTATTCACTTACTAGGAAAAATTTAGAGTTCCAGTTGTGAAAGATCCGGATTTAGATGTTTGGTGAAATGAAACTAGTTATTCTGACTAATCTGTCCTTTTAATACTTTTACCATCTCTGTTAGGATGATTTTCCTTGTAGATCTGTAATAGTAAGACTGAGAAACATGGCCACCAATGGTTCTGGCAGTGCCTGAACAATTCCTCTTCACCTGAGTTTGGGGGACTGATGGCTTTTCCTCTGTGCTGATGTGTGTGAATGCATGCACAGCACACTGGCAGTCACCACAAATATCGTGGACTGAGTACAGAACCAAATGGAGCATCATGCTAGATCAAAAGACATGCTCTATCTCTCACTTTGAAAAAAACCCCAACTATCAAGGTTATTGTAAAGAAATTCTAAGGAAGAAAAAAACATTTTCCTCCCCATATGTTCATTCTTTTTTTCTCATCTTTCCTTTGCTACAGATTGATCACAATCACTTTGACTACATTGCTGGCTATGTAGCAATGTATATTGTCTCTTGGAACAAATGTGAAATGAAATGATTTTTCCAGATATGCTCAGCTTTGCCAAACTTCAATCAGCCATTTAGACTAGTATTTTCTCTCAAACTCTTATTGATCCCTGCCCTCCTCCCAGTTATTTTCTATCTATCTGCCAAAGCTTTTGAGAAAGATCAATTGCTTTGTTCACTTGCAGTAATTAGTTCAGTGTCTGCCCAAGAACTCTCAGATCTTGGTCTGAGTGCTGAAAGAGAGCAGATTTGCTGTGAAGGCTGAGTGCTTGCCACATACCCTTCCAAGGGATCTCTCTCAAATCTAGCAAATGCATTCATCTCTGGAGTAAATAAAATTTCAGCCCAGACAGGGTAAGCCTAACATCCTGAATCTCAAAGTTGTCATCCAGCAACCTTCAATTTTCTCCTACCATCTCACCCTGACCAGATCACCTCCCATCACCAACCTGACAAAGCATGGCCAGGAACTCAGGAGATCAGAATGATCTTCTACAGCCTGGCTGCCATGGGCCATTGTCCACAAACACTGAGTCCCTTACATCTCAGAGACACTTGTCCAATAATTTGGGGAACATGGTTTAAGGTTTAAATGTAGAAAAGTGAATAAAAATTTGGAAGGGAAATGAGACAGAGACAATGAATGTCCTGTGATAGGCGTTAGGAGTTCTCTTCATAATGGATGCAGAGGGAAATAGCTGATGCTGAGGACTCAACAGTACAGTACAGGCATTTGGAGTTTTATTGTGGACTGATCCCATTGACTGACCATACATCAGCAGCTGGAATACAAGAGATGCACTCCCTTAGCACATCTTTTGGCTCAGTTCTCTCCTGTAAGGGCTCTGTGTCCCCTGAGATGTCTTCCAAGGCATGACAAGTGCAGATGGACAAGTGACACATTCCCTATGGTCACTTCTGATTAAAACCAAAGCACTTATGTAGAGACACAAAGGAGAAAGGGTCTCATGGTTCATTTGACAAAGTGGCTTTAACTGAAAGCTGAAGAGGGAAATAGATTGGTTAGAAAGGACAGACCAAGGTCAGAAAGGGTGTAGGGTGAAGGAGCCTTAAAGACTCCTTAGGGGAACATGGAGGAGCCAGAAGGATTTACAAGGATCTGTGGCTGGATGAGATAACTGAGAAGGTGATGGAGACAGACAAGAATTTACAGAAAGGAAACCAGGACTGATTGGACAAGAAGAGAACAGAACTACAGAGCAGGGACACGGAGTAAAAGGGGAGAGGAAAAAAAGCTGTATAAAGAAATTTGGTGTAGGGATAGAAAGTAAATCCAGATGGTGATTTGGACTCAGGTAGTGAGCTCAGGGGAAAATCCTGTAATGGAGACCACCTGAGAGTGGAGATTGGGACTAGGCAGTGAATAGAAAAAACCTGGAACAAATAGACATGCGTGGAAAAGAGTCAGGCTTGGAAAATTAGGGACTGGACAAGGAGATGGGAAGAGATCCCAAGCTTTTGTTGAACAGACAGAAGAACTACTGCAACAAATACTTTCAGACCATGGGATGGAATCCAAGGTTTCTGGATCACATCAGAAAATACCTGACAAAATCACTGGTAAAGTATTTATCTCCTTCCCTTTTAGCACTGATTCAAGCAAAGACAGATGGTCTATAGTCCTACCAGTTACTTACTCAAGTGGCCAGATCTGTGGCATTTCAAAAATTGATAAAATTTTATTCTCCACAGTTAGAGCAAACCTAGCTGTAATTTCCAAGTGCCTGAATACCTAATTTACTTTACAAGTTATAGTCAATTGTACTCTAAAAATCACTTTAAAGATACATAATTTTTAAGTTCAAAAAGACTGAATAATTACACCACACAAAATGGACACCAATAAGGATTTTTTCCTTCTATAATAGGCTCACTATGTCTGCAGGTTTTTGATTTCTGCCTCTTCTAGAAATCACCTTCTTTCATTTTTCAGCCTTAAGCCAGGATATGCACTTTGCTGTGGAATTACCTTTTCATCTCCCACAGTTTTTGCTGCTCTTCTCCTTTCTTTTTCAAAAATTATCATGTTAGCCTCTGTGAGTTGTTTAACAGTTGCTTTATTAAGCTTTCCAAGTTATTTAATTTTTGCCTTCAGCATCCAATTTTATTGCCAAAGAGGGAAGCTGGGTGTCAGTAAGTTTTGGTTTTATCACAGAAGGCTTACACTGTCACTGTGAAATACTCATCAAAAGCCTGACTGCAAGCTTGTAATATCCCACTGATGACTCAAAAGGTTCCTAAAAATGGAATGGTCTTTTGGGGGAAGCAATCCATTACTTTATTCCAGGAAACCACAAGATTTCTAAATATTGTCTGGCAAGCAACAATGCCATCTTTTTCAAATAAATAGGAGCTGAAGAAACTTCTGCATAGGTTTTATACCTTCTTTTTTAGTAATTCTGAGAGGTAAAGAAACATGCTTCTGAGATACCAAAAGCTTATTATTTTTCAAATTTCACTGTTAAAATCTCACCCTTTTTGTTCTGGAACAGTGCTTGACTGCTGTTCATCAGCATGCAGGTGATCCTCAACTTTTCATATTCCACCACAAAAACAATGGAGAAGATTAAAGAATTCTGGATATCATTGCATCACCCGACTCAGTCCTGGGACCTCTAGTTCCTCTAGTTCTTGTCTCTCTCAAACTTGTAGGACACAGGACAGAGAGCTTTCAGAGCAGCATAGTGCAGGTGGGGTGACTGGATGGGCAAATCAAACCCTTCAAGGAAACTCTGTAATATGACTTTGAGTGCCACACACTCTTTTTATGGATGCTTTCTAACTAGAATTTTATTCCTTTATGTTTTTATGTTATTAGATGAGAAGAAAAAACTTCCACATATCTGAAAGAGGATTTATTTCAGCTCTACTTTAATTCTGAATTTTCAAGTGAAAATGAAAGAATATATTGCTTACCTCTTTTTCAAAGTCTGAAGGGAGTAGCTTGACAAAGTTATCTGGAAAGACACCTCGTCTGCCATTGAGTTCTCCTTCCCACCAACCCACATCAATGCAATCCTACAAAACAGTAAAATAAAATGAAAACCACAGTGAGCTGGTGCACTGAACAGATTTTTGAGCTAAAGTACTCTCTTGCATAATGTCCTGCCTGTTTGCTAGAGCATGACAATTTGCTGGAGTGCTAGGTTAACAGGGTAATCTATCAGACAAAAACTTCAATAACCACCCTGCATTCTATTATCACATGGAGCAGCCAGGAAAGAACAATGAACATGCTGTAAGAGTTCAAGACCTTGTCTGTGTCTAAAACAAAATGCTTGTTCACCATTTGATCTATTAAACAAGTCAGCATTTTGATCATCCATGACCCTATGTCTCTCTGACTTCATTCTGCAGAAAGACAATAACTTCATTAGACATCATACATCAGGAGATAAAAAAGCTCTCTTATTTCCCATACTTGTAAAAAAAGCTTGACACACTGGAATTATTAAATTCCATTTCACTCCAATTAATAAGGCATAATGCACCTGATTAATATCTGGCATAACCTTCTTTTTCTGCAGCATTTCTGAGCAGTGCAATGCAGAGTGCAAAACAATGTACAGCTAAATAGGTGAATAAGTAACACCAGTGAGTATAAATGATAAAAAATAGAAGTTATTTTTGTTATGAATAATAACAGTAACAGAAGCCACAACATTTTAGAGAAGGTTAAAATTGTTCCCTAAGCCTTCAGTGCTCCATATTCCCTTTTTTGTGTCTGTTTGCTACATAGAACACTTCCTGTTGAGATTTTCCACATTCTTTTTTTCCTGAAAGCTCAGGCTGAAACAGCTCAGCTGTTTTCCAAAACACAATTACAGGAAAGTTACCCATTGTCTGCTCAGTCTTAAACCCACTTCAGCCAATTTTTGCAGTTGGCTCAACATCAGGCTGGCCAGCCTTTCCTGATTTCCATAAAATCTTTTATTTCAGCTGCTAAATGGATGACAGAACAATGCAGGTTAACTTAGTGAAGTGTGCTTAATACCAAGTCTTAAAAATATTGTTCACAATGAGTGTGCTTGTTGGTATTTTTCTGTAAGTTACAGGAGACAAACACTGGATGATATTTGAGAGAAAACAGACTAACATTAAAGATCATTGCTTTTATGCTTAGGGGGTGGTTTTTGTTACTTTTTTGTTTTAGAATCTTTATTTAGCTTATTTAGTCCTCCTGGTCTCCTGAGTATGTGCTAACTAAACACACCAGCTAAAGAGCCTGGTTTCTTACATCATGTCTGTTTTGGTGCATTTGGCTCTTTCCCCCCACTATCTCAGTATTTTTTCTGATGTAATGCAGGCACAAAACAATCCTTCCATTCTTTTTTTTTTTTTTTTTTTATAATCTTTTCTCATGGCTAATCTTTGCTTTTCTGTATTCTCCCTTCTCTTCAGCAGGGTGGCCTCCACCAGGGAGGACATTTCCTAGGCCTTCCCACAGTTATTCAGGAGGCGTTTCCCAGCTCTGTAAGACCTTTGTTAGTGACCAGGGCTGGTTCTTGACCAGCTGATGTTTCCAAAACATGAGCTGAGTGCCTATAGGACTGTCAAGGACTCCAGGGAGGCCAGGCATGGGCAGGCTGTGTGCAGGACTCTGCTCATGCTGCAGAGCCAGCGCCCCTCATTCCTGCTCTGAAGGATCTCTCCCACTTGGCTCTGTCCACTTGCACAGCCCAATACTCAGGGCACTCAACTGCTCTATCACATGGTGTGTTTTATAATGCCCTCCACCCCTCCACTGCTAAGCTGTAATTGCCTAAATATTTATACCCAATTCAGATTTTGAAAAATATTAAGAATAATTCGAGCATCCAGAGATGAAAAGCTTGTGCTTCAACTGATTGCACAGCTTAGCACTAGCTAATAGTCCTGACTGAACAGCACAAGACATCACAAATATGCTTTTTAGGTTAGATTTTTTATGCTCTTAGGGAACACAAATATTACTCCTACTTCTTCACTTCATTAACACTTGAATTTTTTTCCTTTTTAAAGCTCATTTGTTTTCATGAAGCTGCTGTTTGTGTCACACATTCATAAATCCCAAACAGCTGCAGTTTTGCTTTTTTCCCCTCTCCAGCTTGTCACTCATTGGCTTATGCAGCCAATCACCAGTGGAATTTAATTCAGTAAGTAAATCTCTTCAGGCAGTTTCTCTTTAATTTTCTCATTTACTTCACTTGCAAGAGGAGGCTTATGGGTCACTGAGAAAGAAATAAAGAGATTTCAGAAGTTAAAAGCTACTGATGAAATCTGGTGAAGAATCTCCATCGTGGTACCCTTTTGCTACCCACATCTGCAGGTTTGCCATGCCCCAGAAACCTCTGGAAGTCATCCTAAGGTGCTGGCAGAAGGTAGGTCTCAACTGTGGGACAGAGCAGCACACAAGCACACCTGAGCTACACTGCACAAGCTGCCCCAAGTACTGACAAAGGGCAGAGCTATGAAGCACAATCAAGGCAGCACGATGAAAACAACGTGTCTGCTTGTGAACATTGAGCAGAAATCACTCAAATTCTTCCAGATTGCCATCAGCCATGCAATCTTAACCATATTGTCTTTTTTTAAACACATCTTGTTAAAAAACCACGTGTTCAAGTACAGCAAAATGGCTGTAATTTCAAAATGCAAATTTTATAGAAAAGCTGTCAAGCAATCCAATATCAAGATTGACAAATCTTTATTAATAAGCCAAAATTTATTAACAAAACAAATGGATCTCTGCTTTATCTCCATGTTATCCTGTCAGAATCATATATAACAACTTAAACAAAAATCAGGTGATGCAATATCCCCAAAGTCCTATGAAGAAAATGTAACCCAAGTACTAGAAATGCATTTTGGTTTCCCTTAAGAAAAAAGCCCTCAAAAATATTTATTAAACTGAAGGAGTAAAACGTTGCAAAAAAGATACTCCAGCTACTGAAATTCATCAAGTTAAGGGGTAGCTGTGTAAACATTTAACTACCGTAAAAATCAGCTCCTACCAAAGCTTAATTTAGAGAGTATACCCACCATTCTCATTGCAGTGACAGTGCAATCAAAGACCTCAGAGAAATTCACTGCTGGTTCACATTGCCAAGCCTACTTTGATTGTTCAAGCAGAGGCAGACTCATAAAACAGAGAAATTAAAAATCTTGAGGGAGATTTTGGTATTTTCTCATTAAAATACAAATCTTGGTTTTATCCTCATTTCTAGTGAAGTAAAATCATCAAACAGTTTAGGATGAAAATGACCTCTAACATTACTGAATCCATTTTTTATCCCAGCACTGCCAAGCCCACCTCTAAACCATGTCCCTGTGTGCCACATCTACATGTCTTCTAAATACCTCCAGGGATGGAGACTCCACCACTTCCCTGTGCAGCCTGCTCCAGCGCTTGACATCTCCTTTGGTGACCAAATATTTCCTCACATCTGATCTAAAACTCCTCTGGCACAGCTCAAGGCCTGTCACCTGTCACTGGGGACAGCCTCACACTGCCTGTACCAGGGCACCTGGACAGGGGGGACAGTCACAGAGGGGATGCTCCCCCTGTGCTGGGCAGGAGCTTGGTGCCACTGCCCTGTCCCTTCAGTCCCTTCAGTCCCTCCAGGCAGAGGGAGGACAGGGAATCCTCCATGTCCAGCATCCTCTCTGCCCATCAGACCTGCCCCAGGGAAGGCAGGGTGTGATTCCAGCTGTCACATCCACTCAGCAACCATTCCAATACCTCAGCAGTTCCCAAATAAAGCATAAAAAACTGAATACACTGGCATAACTAGCAACATTCATTTTGTGCTAAATATTTGGGCAAAAGTTGGACAAAACATAGCAAAGGGAAAGACTAAAGTGTTGGGGAATTTTTGAGATGTTTAAACTTTATAAGAAGTAAATATTACACTAAATATAAGGTACTAAAATGTCAGCCTGGGCTGGAACATTTACATAAGTCAGAGGAAAGGGTAAATCTGGGAGAAATGGAAAGTACTAGAAAATCAGAATATAGCTACCTTTTGTCAACGTGTTGCCAAGAATTATCAGAGTATGTACAAGTGAACTAAAAACATCAGTCCTTTCATTGATGTGAAAAATAAGAACTGCTCTTTATGTAATTAGCAGTGAGACATGCAAGCTGTGAATAAAACTGGAAGAGAAAATCATCTGGAGAAAACAGACTTTTTTTTTCAAAAGGGAACATCTAAAAAGAAAACAAAATACAAACCCAAACCAATGGTACAACAAGAAAGGTAAAAACACAGTTCTACTCTGAAACTTATGTCTGTGGTGACTAAAAGAGAAGGGACAGAGGAGAGGGGGAAGAGAGAGATACATGAGTAGAGAGACCAGCCAAAACCATGGGGAGATATTTGGCAAAGAAAGTTTCCATTCAGAGCACCAGATTTATCACACTGTTACTGAATGGAAGGGAAATACAGTGAGATACATAAGTAGAGCTGACAGCATAAAATCAAGGCTTAGTTACCTTTTAGCAACTGCAGAGATTCTGCAGCCACTCTCATACTGATGAAGAAAAGTCATAAAATGGTAGAGTCATGCTTCCTCCTCTTCTGGGTGTAAGAATCATGACTTTGGTCTCTTATGCACACAGTATCCTACATTGAAAGGTTTCTTAGCAGCAGAACTACTGCTCTGTATTAGAGCAAACATTGTGCTGTTCCTTCCTTTGGTGATCTCAGTTCAACAAGAAAAGAGCAGAAGATGGTGGAGATTGAAGGAAAAGCCCAGCATAAAGCACTTTATGCTCTGCAATCTGACAAATGCTCCACTCTGTGCTCAGACAGAGCCCACCCACACCACACGGGCCCATGGCATCCCCCATGCAGGAGCAGCTGCCACCAGCCAAGAACACAGAATTCCCTTTGGTCAAACACCATTTCCCTGGTGGTAAAAGAGGTGACAATGGAGGTGGATAAGGCAGAGCTGTCAGTCCCTGTCACCGTGATATTTTCTGAAAAATCCCTTCGCCAGGATTTTTATCCTGAGCAGCCTCAGAAAAGAAATGTAAACAATAATTATCTGATTGCTTGGAATGTGGTCTGGAGGTTGTTTACCAACAAGTGCATCTTTGATTGGTTCTATGTGAGTTGTTTTTAATTAATGACCAATTCCAGTCCAGTTGTGTCTGACTCTGGTCAGTCATGGGTTTTTATTATCGTTCTTGTCCAGCCTTCTGATGTCTCCTTTCTCTTTCTTTACTATAGTTTTAGTATATAATTTCTTTTAATATAATACTGTAATATAATAAATAAGCCTTCTGAGAACTTGGAGTCAATTCCCATCTCTCACCTTGTCCTGGGGACCCTCACAACACCACAAGTCCCCTTTAGTACCTGATACCACATTCAAGACCATGAAATTAAAAGGCTTAAGTTCATGCCTGGCAGGTATCTCTCATGCCAAGGTGTGTCCCAGCTACAAGCTTGGCTGTGACTGATAACCCCACTACCAAACCTGACTGAACTCTCCCTGCTGGAATTGCTGACAGCTTCACAGCCTCTCCCTCAGCTCCAAGGAGGCAGGAGTTTCGTCCACCCCACAGACAGAGGGGGTTTTATTTCATATAAAGTTCTTTCTTTTAAAAAAAACAGACTTGGTTATTAGAGATGGGTTTATTTCTAGCCCACACTACTATTTGTACTCTAGGCCTGAGCCAGATAAAAGGAACATGAAGTGCAAAGCAGCACTTCTCGTTGTGAACATATTTATAATAAAACTCTACTATTTGTATTTTTTTCATTATTTTACCAAGAATCAATAAAGCATGCAAGATTACTATAATTTAAATGTCAGACATGCTCCAGTGTATGTTTTCTTCCAAGTACCATGCATTATTCTACCCTTTTTCTTTTTCTTTTTTTTTTTTCTTGAAGCCACTTACAGGAGAATTACTGTGTGCTATGAGACTGTTCTTAATCACTTAAATAAAGCCCTGTAGCTACTTGGCTCTATGTATACATTATAATGTGTTCAGAAGCCCATTGGACTTGCACCTCAGTCATCACTGCAGCCAGCTGCAAGTGCATCAAGACTGCTCTCTCCAGCACTAACAACCATCTGATTCGGGGAATCTACCCATGGCTGAGCAATTCCTGCAGCTTTACCAAAGCTCAAGGAGGCCTGAGAGGAAGCAGGCATCCACATCCACTGCTGCAGCTGTGCTTTCCACTCCACTGTAGGGGCAAAGGTGTTTCCTGCCTTTTCCCCCAAAGCAGCCAGGCCTTCGAGGCAGCACCCACTCCCCTCCTCTCCTGCTGCCTTTGGGAGGACTGACAACTTCAGGGAGTGCCATGGCCCCAGTTCATCTCTCCACTCCCTAACCTACCTTCCAAGCTCCCCCAGTGAAGAGGAAGGCTTTTCCCAGTATAAGTAAATGAGAGTTATTTTCTATTCCCCAAGGTCACAAACTGAGTAATAAGCTATGTGATTATCTTCTCTCCTATCCATGGCTTGAACTGTAGCTGTGTAAACTCTTGAAGAAATAGATCTGAAAAAGGCCAATCTTCTCATCTGTAAATAGGACTTCTGTTTTTCTGAGGGAGCTGATTTCTGCATCCTCTGAACATGATGGTAGTTTGCAATACTGCTAAAATATGAAGCTATAGTTTAGATATCAACCCACAACTGCTTGATTTTTCAGCTCTTTGGTTAAAAGTTTTTGATTCAGAACTCTTCCATCACAGAGATTACACCATCACAGCTAAGACAGAAAGCAACACCAAGAACAAGAAAAAGCAGGCCCCCAGAAAAGTGTATGTGAAGCTTATACTGTAGTATCTGCACTGACATACACCATAATGGTGCAAGGCTTAAGAAAACATCACTTTTTGGGAAATCTCCACTAGACGACATAGTTCCTTACAAAATAATAATAAAAACAATAGTAATAGTAATAATAATAATAAATCATCCCAGTAGTTGGCATTTCCATTCATTAAATCTCTGCTTTCCTTCTGCCCTTGTAAAGTTGGTTCTCATCAAGAAGAATGTTGAGCTAGAAAAACGGCATTATTCAGAACGCCATGAATCTCTCTTGTGCCTGCCCTGGGAGCTTTCATGTGTCAGCTCTGCTGTGCTGGCAGCCCCCCATTAAATTACTGCTAACCCCACTGTAGGCATCTCTCCAGAATTCTTTTAACAACAGCTAGCCAACATCATCATTGAAAGAAAAACAAACCACCTTTAATGCAAACAAAATGTGTCTAGTGAGCTTTTCAAGACATCAACCATAATACACAACGAGATACATGCAACATATAAAGGCTTCTGAATGTGAGGATTAAAGGCTCATAGAAAGACAAATCTGGAGGACAAGCCCTCTGCCATTCAGGCCACCCTCACAGGGCACCCCTGGGGCCTCCAGGCTTGACTGCAGCGCTGGGGCCGAGAGGTCCCAGCTCTCACAAACACCAGAGAAGGCCACTGGACAGGCTCTGTGATTGCCAAACCATCATTAAAAACACATCAGATCTTCATTAATGCAATCTGGCTTTTGAGGGAAACAACAAAGTCATGTTAAATCAGGGTGAAAAGCATTTTAATAATATTCAAATATGTTTCTTTAGAAATTCTTGCTACATTCAGTGTCATGACTTTGACACCAAGACAGATCATACTCAAAATCCAAGTTTATCTTAAGAGTTAGAAAAGAATTGATTTTAGAATCCTCATCAGTTCTCATTAAACTTGGTAAACTATCTATGAATGAAGGAAATCATCTCTCCAGGGGCTAACATTACACTCACATTGTGCTACCTAGTACTTCTCCAAATGATCAAGGTTTGTTACTTACTATAAGCTCAGCTACTGGGATTGAGAACTTATAGTGCAAAAAAGTGCAAAATTTGTTAAATTCTGTTAAGAAAATGGCCATGATTTAGAGCATCTGGTTAGTAATCAGATACTCCGTGGCAGAAACATGATTTTAAGATCTGTCAATAAGACAGAATGAGTCTCTCAACAACTACCTAATATGAGATAATTTAGATAAAAGAGCCCAATAGACAATAAATTTGCCTTCTGAAGCAATCCTGGAGAAAACCCATTTTCATTTTACATACTTCTTGCAAATGTATGTAGATTATGAAATATTGAAAGAAAAGCATTAAAGGAAACCTCACAGTCTGGCCTCTAACCTCTGTTTGGCCCCTAACCCAGAGGCTTATCCTGCTCAAATCCTTAACCTCTTCCAAAAGCCCCAAATCCTGAATGGATCCTTCCCAGCTCCTGCCAGTTCTCATGCCCAAGCCACACAGAACCTCACATCTGATAATGCCAGTTGCATCTTTCAAAGCTTAAGGAGACAAACAGGAACATTTTTATTTATCTGCAAGCTCCAAGGCTCTACAAACTTCTGTGGAAGGAAACAGGAGAGATAGTCAGGAATTGGACATTATTTCAGCTGTGGTTACACTGCTCTTTCCAGGCTGTGGTTTTTACTGGAAGGCACAACAAGGAGACCCCTCTCCAGAAGAAAAAGTTTGTTCAAAAATTGGCTCAGGTTATTGAATCCTGCAAAAAAGAACTGGCTGAGAATAATGAACAACCTGCAATTCCCAGGACATTAGAGCAGAGGATCTAACAGAGCAGGGTTTTTTTTCTGTTAAATATGTTTCAGGCTAGGTCTAATCTTTTGACTTTACATTCTGTGACTAGATGGTTTAATCAGTAATGAGGCTAAAAAGCTTTGATGAAATATTTGTACAAACAGGAAGAATTAAGTTGCTTATTGAACAAAACCATCTCTTCTGAGGATTCACTTCATTTGCAATGTTCAGTCAGCAGAATTATTGTGGAAAAATAAATATGTTCCACATCATAAAACTCTAACACTCCAATACTCAAATTAAAGCTAAATTAGCCAACACAAACATGAAAGGTGGTTCTAATAACAGACATAATTTATGCCTCTGATGAGCCAAGATAAAATATTTATGTAATTACATTTTCTGTATTTAGAAAGATTATAAAAACCTAGAACAAAACATTTGAAAGACTATTTAATGCTATTACTACTTAGATTGAAGACATCTTAGGACCTGGGTCCTAATTACAATTACTAATTACTTGGGACTGTATGTGCATTTTCACTTCCCCTTGAAATAGCTTTCTCTGCCCTGAAAAGGTTGAGCTTCAGATAATACCATCAAACCAGCAGGTGAACCCAACATTCAGAATAAAAGAAGGGATGAAGCTAAGAAATGCATCTAAAGCCCACACTGTGAGCAATAATCACAGTTTTCCAGACACCTCAGCATTTCAGCAATATCTCAGTAGAAAAAAAGATTCTTTCCTTTTTTATCTCAAAATATGTCACCTTTTTAGATTAGCTTGGCTGTGTTAAACATACTTACAAACAAAATGCCTTTCAAATTATGCAAATCTTGGAGCACTGCATGCATGAGGGATCCTGCCACTTCACCTACATAGCTTGGCATGAACTTGTGTTTGTCAAAATTCAAATCTGGGACTTCCCATGAACAAAAGAATCACCTCCTTTTGAAGTCACTGTTGTAGCATCACAATTTGGGGTAACAAAACCAGGAAAAGACAACTTCAGTGTGTACTTAAAAAAAATAATATTATAAATATACTACTGAGATCAGCATTCAAGTGCTGGCTGTTCCACTCTCCCTAGACTAATCACAGGCTTAAAAGCTTATTTAAGTGCTGAGCTCAAACATTTGTGTTTCAGTAATATACCTAAAGATACCAATGAAAAGTAAGCTGCACCTGGTTCCCAAATAAACATTGTCAGGGTTTGTCTCTGCAGAGACCTTAATGCCCCACTGCTAATCACAGCAGCCAAGAAATGCTGCAAGATGTGACTAAGTGTTCAAAGTTATTTATAAACATTAAGAATCCTTGGCCAAGGACAAGGTTCATGCAATAGACTCTACTCAGAGTCTTTTTTCCATAATGTATTGAGTATATAACATAATTTCAGAAAATGAACATTTATTTACTTGATCATCAGAGTGCCCACAAGTTTTATGTAAGTGCTTTAAATCACTCATTTGAGGAAGCATTCATGCTTCTGTGCAATGACACAAGTTCTACCCCAGGCACTAGCTGCACACATTGGAGGTGTGTCAAACAGGACCCACCCCAGCTGCCATCCCTCATGGCACTGTGGCTTCAAACCCAGAAGAGATCCAAACCCTCTGATTCCTGTTAGTCAAACCCTACAGAGGGAAGTTTCAGGGCAGGGAAAAGTGACCTTACTGCTACACCAAGCTCTCAGCAAGCTGCTGGGACAGTCCCCCTCCTCCATCACCTGTCCCTGCTCACACAGCCCCTCTGTGCGTGCTGTGGTTGCCAGATGCAAGGGCAGAGGGCAGGAGAGCCCTCCCTTTGAGCAGCCACCTCTCATCCATCATGTAAATCGGCACCCTCAGCATGCACAGTGTGCAAAATCATTCCTTGTACGGAGTCAGCAGTGGGATACAAGCAGGGCTCCCAATCACAGGAGGAGGCACGATGTCCTGGGGGAAAAACTGGTGCCAAGGGAAGTGGTGAAGGGTAGAGGGCAAGGAACACAGAAAGCAGATTAGGTACGGCCATTAGGCCTGGCCAGTGATGAATAATTCATGGATATCTCAGGAGCCTTTATGGTACTGTTCTTTCTGAAGGAAATACCTATTCATTTCCAGAGGCAAGAAGTGCCTTTATGGCTTACATGCTTCTCTTTAAACACAAATATTCATAAAAGCTTTCTTAAAGCTATCATAAAAGCTTTCTTAAAGCTGGGCATTATTAAATGTTTACTTACTTACTTTACTTAAAGTATTCCTTTCAGTTTCTGTATGCAATATTGCTGCAGAAGTTTGCACAAATGTGCAAAATATCTTGTATTAAAATCCCAAAAAGGGGCATCTGCATGACCAAATATTCAGTGTCAACACAAGTCCATTGTGTTACTCTGACAGAAAGCCATCATTTTATTTTAATAAATCAGATCATACTTTAACTACATAACCTAATTTTTTGCATGGTTATATTAGAAAACTATTGTCTAAAAATGAGCTAAAAGCTTGATTTTAGTTGTCAATCAAGAAAAAACAAAACTACCTGACTATTATGAAATGTGACTAATTTTTTCCTTTCTTTCAAAGGAAGAAAGAGACAATCTTAAACTTTATTTTGAAAGCCTTAAGCTACAATAGTTCTGCTTGGAAGAATTCTATATTCTTGCCAATTAGGTGTTTTTTAAATGATCTGAGATATTATCACTCTGGTTTGTTGTTACCCATAGAGGTGAAAATAGTGAAGATTTCATCTTAATAAGGAAGAATTAGTGATAGCTACCTATTAGCTCATAATTAAGGAAAATCTTAGAGTTTTTAATTCCTTCACATATTTCTATAGCCAAGGTTTGTAAAATATGTGTGTGTTGTTTGTAATTAAAGACATACAGAAAAATTCAGCAATGAATAAAACCCCACAGAAACAATTTCTGGCAACCCTAGTGACTCCCCAGTCCAGCAAAATGCTCAACTGAGTATCAGCAAGTGCCTTCTGTGCCATCACACTGCCTGTGCTCCTTCCCCTGCTCACGGCCCCAGCTCTCTGGCAGGATCCTTTAGCACAGCACTCACCAATTTCATCCTTCAGGAGCCCCCTGCATCCGGCACAGCAGCTGTTTCCCTTCACTGCCCTGCCCAGATCAGTTTGCCTTGCCAATCTCTCAGCTAAAGAAAGTGCTCTGGACAATTACCTCCTGCACCAGGATGAGCATTTAGAGTTGGTGTAAGAGAGAAAAGCAGGAGAATTGTTTTGGCAAAAGGGCCACGCTCCTGTAACTGCCTATGAACACAGGCAGGGTTAAATGAGCTGCCTTGAGGCTACCCCAAGGGTTGGGCAGCATTAAAGGCTCTGCACAAGGACAGATTCCATGCTCTTACAGGGACAAACACACACAGCACCACTGCAGCAGTGAGAAAAGGACATGGTGAAAGAGACTACCAGGACTGAAACTCATTGAATTGTTTCCTTATGCTCTTCTACTCACCTGTGCTTACTTGTCTGTCTTATCACTCCACTGCACATTCCTCAGGGCAGGAAGTTGCTAAATGTACAGCATTTTGAACCACAAAACTTGCAAATCTCTCAATAAATTATTAACGGTAACACCAAAAGCAAATACAAGCTTTGTAAAAAGTGATTGCCATTATGCTTATTTTTATAACTAGGTTTGTGGCTCTTTGCCCCCCAGCACAGAATTAAGCTCTACAAATTGGGTCGCCATTAAATATCTAGACCAGATAGTCATGTAAATTTTTCACTAGTAATTATCCTATTGTGTCTTTTATGATACCAATGCAGTAACTTTCCCAGTGCTACTTGAATAGCATGAGCAAAACCACCTTATAACTTCAGAATTGCTGCTGATATCAGTGCTGCCCACTGATAATAAGGGTTCAGATGAGGATATCTTTCCATTGCTGCCAGCTTTTCAAACTTGCAATGATTTTTGAAGCAGCTAATTTTATTTATCCAGACCATTTTCACTCCTGGGAACAAAGTGGTCTTTGCTGTCTAGAGCTCATGTAGATTGATGCACTGCAATGAAATATTCTTTACATCCTTGCAGTAAAACTGCTTTTGAATGAGTGCACAGCTGCCAGCGTGTGCTTGATGTATTTGCTTTGAAATTATGTAGCCATTTCTATTGATCCCTCACACAGGTAATTTTCTGTGTGCCAGTGAAGTCTTCAGAATCCTATGCATTTTGTCATAATTTATCAAAGCTATTAATAAATTTGTAGAAAAGTGGCTTACAATAGCTAGATCTAAGAGGGCTGGAATAAAAAGTCCTGTAAAATTTTAATGATGACCGTTGAAAATGTCACATGAATTTTCTGCTGCTTAGAAAATACAATATTTATTACAAATACAAGCATGATAAAAGATTTGTTTGCCACTCTCCTTCAGCTGCAGCGTGCAGTGATTACCAGTGTTCTTACCCACACCCAAATGCTGTCAGGAATATTTTGAAGACACAAAACAACCCCAAAAAACCAAAAACCTAAGGAACACAAATGTTTGACAATATAAAAATAATCTACAGTGTCAATCTCATGGCCTATTACCATTCATAATTTTAACCTTATGAACATATCTAATCATCAAAATGCACAACCATCACCTTAACTGTATAAGTAATATTACTGTATTTTGGTTTTTATTCTTTCTTTCAAAGGTGCATCTTTCTTAGACTCCCTTTTTGCACAGCAAAGGTACCAGATCTTTTCGTTTATTGCCTTGAAGATGAAGTTTTTACCTTCTGTTACAATTCTGACCAATGTTTTCAGGGGTTTTACATTATTCTGCATGAAAGAATTAAAGGAATACTATTTGCCCACTTTTATTTCCACTTATTAATAAATAAAACCTTTTCTAGGTATTTACAAGGGTATTTGCTTCACTGGGCAATGAAAGGGAAGAAAAACCTTTTCCAGAATTTTTGGAATAGATGTATGTGAATTTTGGGCTTTTCTTCAGTCTTTTAGGTACATTTTAACTAAGATATATTTGGACTCAATCTCCTAGTGTGTATTTTCCAAATAATTGGCAATTATTTTTGGTTATCAGTTTTGCATAATGCCATCCTTTACCCTGTATCTCCCCAAATACACACCACTCTGACCTGTAAGTGATCAGCCTCTAATGACTTTCTTCAGCACTTAAATAAACCTTTCCAGCACATTCTCCATGTGATTAGGGAGTCACTTGTGATTTAGCAAATCTGTTCAAAGTTTTCTTTAGCTATTTCAAAGAAACCTCAGATATTCAAATTCTCCTATCACAGAGACCTATTGGGAAGTTCTGACCAGCTTGTGATTCAAGATCTCAACATCCATCAAAACAGTGAGAACTTGCAACAGAGTCTGCTCTTTATATTAGAGAGATATTTTATGATCTTGATTTTATGATCTTGACAAAGGGACTTTTACAACTCAATTGAATAAAAGAAAGAGAAATCTGTTATATTCTTATCCTTTTTGTCTGTGGATACTGTTAAAATGGTGATATTGAATTCTGCATTTACTGATTCTACACCTTTCCACAAAATTAGGTCCTAGCATTTTAAGATGAACCTTAGACAAACAGTTTCCTCCATTGTCACACAGTGTGCACCCGTACCCAGGCTCCTGTAGGAACTTCCCATCTAGCTCATTTGATCCATCCCCTTTTGTCTTACCACCTATCATGTGTTATCTTCATGGTTTTAAGATTATTGTAATGCATTTTACATTCTTCTAATGAGATTTCTCTCCCATTCTTCTGTCACTCATTACTTCAGCCACTCCCACACATTCTCACCAATGCTGTTGTTTTCAAATAGAAGCAATTTCAGCATGAGTTAAAATTATGAATCTTCAATGCTCCTATGGATCTAATTGTGGAAACCCAGACTAGTCTAGTGACAGACATTTTATGCTGGGAATGTATATCACTTTTTAGTTTTAGTGATTTCAACAAAATACATTATTTTACAATAATGCATCTGTGGTTGTAGGAAGTACTGTGACACCCATCTGTTTCCTTAGAAGTAGCAGTCTTCTCTCTTTAGGTCTACATAATTGAGAAGAATAAATGTTGCCTAATGCTTTCCAGCATAGAAAGCAAAACCTGCAAAACAATTCATTACAAATAAATTAAAAGAAACTCTGTGATCTGATAGCAAAGCATATCAATGATAATAACTTCTGAAGCATTCCATATGTTTCTCTTTGATGCCTCTTAGTCAGCATGGCTCACTAACTGGTCATGTGTGGTGATTTGAGCTCCAGGTCACTCTCTAGCAGAAGCCATCGGTGGGCAGAAAGGTGGGGCTGACTTTGTTATTGCTGACTAAAAGAAAGATGACAACAGACATCTGCTTCAGAAGATCTGGAGTAAAATAAAGTTACTGTATTTTGTGGTAAAGCATAAAGGAGACGTCACTGTTTTCAGAACTCTACAGCAAAGACCCTGACACCACATAGCCTGAATTTTATTTTTTTAACTGTGTTAAAAACAGATGAAGAAACCCCACAAGTCTGCAAAGCACAAAAGGATCTGCAAAGTGACTGCTTGTTAAGCACCATTTCTGCAGTGGCTCAGATCAGTTCTGACAGTGCATAAAAAGGCATCCCTAGAGAAACTCCAGGATTTTGTGCATTGAGATCCCCCTCTCTAGAGACATGGGTTTATGTAAGTGTTCACAGATGTGACATGACACAGAAAAAGAGAAGAAAAGTAAATAAAATGTCTGCAATGGCTTGATATCACTGGAGAACAGAAGGACAGGGCTAGAGAATAGTGTATTTACTATTCCAAATCATTCTCTTTGCCTGGCTTGGAAAATTGATCAATGTGGTCAAATCATCAGCTTAGTTTTTATAAAAGACAAATATCCTTCCACTGTGGCAGAGGGAAGAAGAAAATGCAAAAAAGCAAGCTAATGAAATCTCACATAGAAACCTCAGTAATGTAATTGTCTTTTTATCTATGCTTGCTGATGAACACAGCTCCACCCAGAGACCAGCCATCTTGGGGAATTAAATCATTCTGGTCAATAAAGCATAAAGTGGACAGGAGAAACCTCTTAAAAGCCATTTTCATGATCAGAAACACTGTTAAATACTCACAAGAGAACATTCTAAATCAGGCAAAGCTACACAGCTCTACAAGCTAAACAAAGGTCAATGAGGGCAAGCCATTAAAGGATATTTAATGTACACAATTTATTTTTACATTTGCAGTTTCTCTTCCTACCACATGTGTGATTACTTTTCTTTGGTTACATGCATATTGTTCAGGACAAAGATGTCCTATAGGATTGAAAATAGCTTCATATGTGGCAAACACAGCCCCAGATGGACTTCCCAAGTTTTGGGGTTTTTTTCACCCAGTGCCAAATTGTTCAGTCACGTAACAATTTCTTATGACACATCAATTACAGAATTAATTATTTTACTTTCATATAAGCTCAAACAAAAGCAGCAGTATTGTGTACATTGCTATGATTCATCTTCCTCATGGAAGATCCACAGCTTTTTCTAGTTTATAGATTTTTTTTTCCCCACAAATATTTATGTCCAGCAATCCAAAACTTTTAAACAAACTGTAAAGTCTTTAAAGAGGAGCAGGAAATTAAGTGCACCTATATTGTAATCTGTTCTTTGTAACATGGTGCACAGCTCTTCCAAAGGAAAACCAACTGTTTACTCACCATCTCACTCTATGGCTTTTGAAGATTTAGTATAAATCCTGGCACTGTTTTTTAATTTCTAATCTTAAATAATTACACATAGTTTTAGAAAAAACACAGATGTAAAACTATTTATTTTCTGCTCTGTCATCTTTCTCTGCTTTACCAGAATATTAAGGGTGGCTAAATTTTAAATGTTTAGTTCAGTAAATTAATTTAGCCACATTACTTCAAAATCTAACACAAAAATCTAATTCACAATGCCTACAAGAGAAATAACTCATTCACCAAAGAGAGATATTCAAAGCTGTTGCTTTCCTGAATCTTCCAGTTTATTTTCTAAGCCATTATGTTTGTTACAGGGATCAATTTACAATTTATGTTGATCTGCCAGCGGATTCAAATTAAAATTAATTGTATAAATTTGAGCACACATTGGCTGTTCTTTGCTTAACGTTCATTATCAGGGTAAGGCTCTAAAGCACAAGAGGAAGGGAGATGTAGAGCTCTGAAGTCTGCATAATGTTTCATTGTCAAACCAGCATTGGTTTAGCAGCAACACTATAGGCACAAACACTAATTTTATGGCAATTTAATTATGCAAATTTTAAAAACTGTATCACTGCTTATAGGAGAATAGTATTGCTTTTACCTTACTGATAAGTGTGACAACATCACCTTCCCGGATTGTGAGTTCATCGTCGTTCTGCGCTTCGTACGGAAATATCACTTTGCAATACTCCTTGTCTGAAAGGAAGAACATTCACTGTGATAAATTATCACTTTATAACAACTGCTTATTCAAGGGTGAATAATCTTCATAAAATATTCCATTAGTGTCTCTGTGCTGCCTCATTTCCTTGCCATCTTTCTCTTTGTATTTTAGACCTTCACAAACAACATGAAATATTTAAAAAACTGCAGGCTGATAAGCATTCCCACACACGTCATCCAGGGAGTCAGCTCTGTAGCCCCTAGAACCATTATCTCAAATGAAATTGCTCCAGACAGCAACCTGCCACCAGCCTTTCCCTTAGAGTAAACCTGTATCTGCCACTTCCTTCCATAGTTCCACTGGTACAGCCTCCCACCAGACTGCATAAACTGAAACATAAAGAATGCAGTAGGGTGACACAGCTTACCTACCCCCTTGTGTGCAAGAAAGCAGATATTTATGAATCCATACAGATGGTACAACAATAAATAAGACATTAATGAATGTTACGCCATTAATAACTAAACCACCTGTACACTCAGTGTAAGAGTTTTGAGTATTACTCCAAAGTTTCCTTGATTCTTTTTCCTTTACTGTCTATAAGGGCATCATCTCAACTTTCATCTGGAAAATACAGAAGCCAGCACTCCTACTCAGAAATCATAAAAAGCAGTTGTCATGAAAAGCAGTAACTTCCATGTTGCTGTGCAACAGATGAGTATGTCAATGTGCCTTACAAATAAAAAGGGAATATGTTTTACAGCTGTTAAACTATGCATAAAAATATGTGATACTCCAAGACAGCAGGTCTAAAAGGACTAAGTAAACTACTCTACTGTTTGTAGAAGGGCATGTGATTTTGTAGAAATGTTCACCTCCCTTTAAATGTCTCATTTTTGATGACTTCTCTGTCTAGTCAACTTCCATATTCAATGCAGAGAAGTACTGGCAGGCCACAGAAATCCAAATTAATTTGAAATAACAGGACTTATTCTTTTATCATTACTATAAAGAGAACCTGCATTATCACACTTGAGGGTATCTGAGGCTCTACCAGGGGGTCAGTTCAGCTGCCCAGACACTAAGTGCCTTTTCAGACACTTGTGAGTGTGTAAGACACACGCATAGTATGGCAGAACCTATGGAATTCCCAGGTTCCTCTGGTCTGACAGCCGGAGGTAATTCAAAACAAAATACCATGGGGGTATCTCAATGAGCTCCAGATGCAGGCTACTGATTTCAGCCCCCAAGCTTTGGTCCTGTGTCTAAATTTAGATTCAGGCATCCAATGTTAGAAACCAACCTGGTCAGGGCATTAAAGTCAATGGAGACCAGGTCACTAAACTGAGCAAAGCCTTGAGAGCCACTCCTGACTCCAGGAGCAGACACCTACATTTGATTACCTGAACCATTTGCTCCCTGGACAGCAGTGACAGATGTGTAATGGGACCAGCCCCCAAAAAATCCAGATACCAAACTCATGATTATAACCCAAACTTAGGGCTCTGACACATAAGCTCCCTCCAAACTTCTAAAGTTTAGTGAGAGGAACACCAGCTGTAAAGAAGCAGCCCAGAAATGTGCATCTGAAAATTTGCTCTCTGCAAGCACCATCAGCCTGAGAAATTAAATAGCACTAGTAGTGAACAGGAAAGCTCTTCATTTCACACACAGTCATTCAGAAACAGTATGAATTTTATGTGTCATTGGTTCAAGCAAGCAAGAACTTCTTAGGCTTTTCAGATTTCTTATTCTGAACTCAAATATTTAAAATGTTTGATGACCATTACAGTTGGTTTTCTGGCCATGCCCTGTATTAGGTCTGGCTGACATGGAGTTAATTTTCTTCACAGCAGCCCACATGGTGCTGCATTTTTGATTTGTGACTAAAACTGCACTGGTTACACACTGGTGTTTTCACTGTTGCCCAGCATACCTACACAGCTTTCTTTTTCCCCCCTTTTCTATCCCCCAAGTAGGCCAGGGTGAGCAAGAAGCTGTAGGGGACACAGCAGCTGACCCAAGATGAGTAAAGGGATATTCTGTGCCATATGGCCCCCTGCTCAGCAATAAAAATGAATAATGCAATAAATGGCTTTGGGGGTGTTTCCATTCCTTGGAGACTGGCTGGACATTGATCCCCTGTAGGTGGTGAAAGAATTGAGCTACTGAATGGTGGTTGCCTTTGTGCTGCCTCTTTTTATTTCTCTTTCATTTATTTATCAAACTGTCTTTATTCATTGATTTTCTCGCTTTTGCTTGCTCGGCTCTCTCCCATATGGGGAACAAGTGGCTGGGTGGAGCACAGCTGCTGGGTGGGCCAGCTCACCAAACCTCCCCTGGAGTCGCTGGAGAAACAAAATTCAGGTGAAGAAAATGAACAAAAGTTTTGAGGGAAAAGAAGTGAGCAAGGGAGGGAAATCCTTTTCCCTGTTCTGAAAGCAGAGAACGCTATGAAATAAACATTTGGTGACTTTTCCAAACCACTGGGCATGTGCGAACCACCAGGTCACAACTCAGATTCAGAAGATGAAATGGATGTCCAACTGCTGCTTTACTGCATTCTGAGGAAGGGTTGGGATGTCTCCTTGTGGACTTGGCTAGGTTGTTTCACCTGCTCACTGCCTTGCCTTAGAGACAGTATAACAACATTTTATGTAAAAGCTGGTAGAAAGCTCACACACAGTAACTTAGCTGGATGCAAAGCAGCATGTAGATAAATATGAGATTCAACACATTTTACACTTCAGTGGCATGCTGCCTTAAATTATCATCGTGGGTTTTTTTCCTATTCTGAGTATATCCACACTCTGAAAAGCAGCTGTGCTAAATAATAGATTCAATGTATTAGCCCAGAGTTGATGTAGATGCAATACTGCACTAAAGAAGCTGAGTGCTGCACACTCAGGCAAGTCTCCAGTTACTGGGAAGAGGCTTAGCATTTCTTTTTTGGGATGCAGAACTGACTGGATTCTCAGAGGTAAACAACACCTGAGGCCCAGAAGGATGATACCAGAACATCCATTCTCAGACACATACATTGATCCTCCGTTCAATAACAGCATCAGCTGAAGATTAAGTGGGAAGCCAAGCACAAAGTACAGCCAAAAAACTGCAAACAGGCACCACAGCATCACTCTGACAGGATGTCTGCAGTGCACCTTCTGCTCAAGGCACATGAATCACACAGGCTTCAGGTTAAAAAATGCTTTGGATAGCAAAGGGTTTGGGTATCCTGAGTCCTGTAACAGAGAAGCCTCCCTCAGGCTTGCTATTTGAAGACTGGGTATTTGAATTGTCTTTCAGGATGAAGACCCTGATAGACAAGAGTGGAGAAAGGGCTGTGGTTTCAGCATCTGAAATATCAGTAGATGATCAGGAAGCAAGCTCTCTCCAGCAGACAGATACACTTCTTGTCCTTCTAGTTTTGGTGTCAAGAACTCTGTTGTCCCCAACTCTGTCCATTCTCCCCACCAAATTATAAACCTTTTATTTTCTTAAACAAAAGCAAACCTAAATAACAGCAAACCAAGGAATTAAACTATAGAAAATGTCAAAAATCAACCAATTGATGATGTGGTTCATAAAGAGCCAGAAGAAACTTCTGAGAGGCACAAGAGGGAGCTGGGGGAGGCTCATGGTCCCCCTGTGCTCTGAATGCTGGCACAGGAACACAGAGTGAAGGAACAGCCACAGAAAAAGAATATGGTTTATGTACAGTGGAAGTCTGGACTTCCTGAGTACAATTCAGACAAACCTACACTAAATCACTGAGCCCAGTGGATCATCTTGCAACAGAGGTCTCAACATCACAGATGGGTTGGGAGCAATGTAAGCAACTGGACAAAGTCAGCTTTCAATCTTCTCCTAAGGGATAGGTAAACCAACATGATTTAAGCAAGCAAAAACAAAGCCAACAGAACTCAAAATAATATGAACCTTTAAAATCAAATTAATAAAAGCAGAGAAAAATCTAATAGGCTATGTCACATCAGGACTAAAATTGTCCTTACTCAGTAAGAGACAATACCGCAGCAGAATGTAGAAACACTTAATGTCCACAGTCCTGTTTAGATAGGAAGGAAGAAAAGAGAAAAAACCTATTTCAGACACAGCATTGTATAGACCACACTGGAATTTGCTGAATTTGAATTTGGGATTTTCTGAATAAAATAAAAAAAAACCCAGAAAAATACTAAGAGTCAAAACAATATGTCCTATTATATGCCTGGCAAATAAGCCAAATTAAAACTTCAAACTAAGATACTAAGTATCCCTCAGCTATAGATGATAAATCTCATTTTTACATTTGACATCCAAAGCTGAGTTTATACATCACAGACAGTTCTTCCAGAAGCCTCTGTTTTTCCTCCTGACCTGATAAAAATATATCTGTTAATAAACCCCCAACAGCAGATGTCTTGGAAACAGTAAGGGAGAAGAAAAGATGATACTCATGAGCTTTTTAGTGCTGTTTTATCAATTCAGCAGTACTTTACTCTATCAGACATCAGTCTCTCACTGCAAACTCACAGCTCCTCCCAACCACGGGCACTGCTCAAGGGACTGAGTGAATGGATAAAGCTAAAGGGTATGAGATATTTTATGGGGGTTGTTATCATGTGTCTTTGTGCAACACTGTCTGTCCCCAGGTTGAAAATGGGGCCTTTTTGGCAAAGTCCCAACCCCTCGAAAAATCATTGCTCAAGAGGAAGAGTAATAGCAAGGGGCCACTTCACTACCCAGGCCATTGCAGGGACAGTGTTCCCCTGACAGAATCCAGTGGCTCAATGTGTATTTACAACTGCAGCGTAAAGAGCTGATGTCAAGCTGCAGACCTGCTCTGGGACTTGGGGTCCTGCAGTAGTATACCAGGTAAATTGGTTTGTTTGTATTTTGAGAGACTGGTTAAATATTGTACTGTTCCAACCAGATCTGAGCAAACTCCATTTACTGTATCAGTGAACCCTGCTGCACTTCTAAAGCATGACTCTTGTGTTTGTTCTCCTGCCACACTCTTGGGGTGAGCTGAAACCTTCAAGAAGGCAGTCCACAGACAAATATTCATTCCAGCTTAAATTTCAATGGGGACAGTGACTCTGGAATTTGCTTTTCCTCTTAGGGCAGGATGACACAATCTCTTTCTTTTACTTCTATTGTTGCTTCTTTGTATGGTTAATCTTTGTGGCTTAAATATTTGCCCATCAGCAAAGTCTAAATCATACAGCAATCAATATGGACACAAACAGTAATACTAAGCAAGAAAACAAGCAGCATTAAGGTAGTATTCCTTGAGCTTAAACTTCCTCTCTTTGACTATCACTCATAAAATGTTTCTGAAATGCAGTAAAACATACAAAATCTAATGAAAAATTACATAATTATTACCAAAATCTCAAATCAGACAACAAAAAAAAAAATCCAAACACTATATTCAGCACAATTTGGTTTTACTATTAATTGCTGCACTCAAGACTCATAAATAGATTTCACTAATAAATATTTTCACAGAACTTAGTAAGATGTAAACTGTCAAAACACCATCTTATTAAGAAAACAGAAACAGAAGTAACTATGGTCCTATTAATACATATTCACCATGCAAAAAGATTGTTTGCTATGATCTTGGTATTCCTATACAATAGCTTAACACAAATTTTAAATAGTGAGTGGAGTAATCAAATTAAGTGCTGTGGTGAAGGCACTCTGTGACTTACTGCATTTGCTCTTTTGTTGTCTGCTTTTTTATACTTTATTAATGCAGTCTCAGTAATCTGCAAGAACTCTGAGATGTTGTGGATGGTTTTGTTTTGCTTAATTTTAGAATCCAACAGAGCTACTTCAAAGATATATTTTCTACAACATATCCTATTCACCACAAGCCACTCATACTAAAAGTAAGCTATTTCATAGAAAACAATATATCCCACCCCAGAAAGAGGATTGTAAACACTGATGCATTAATGTGCCATCCTATCTACTTGGCAGAGATGGAACTTCAAGAGCAGAATACTCCTCTAAATCTAGGAATCCACAAATCTAGATCAAACAGCTCTCCCCTTTTCTCTTTGAAGATGCATTCCCTCATTTGTAAAAGATTACTGATGTTTTCCAAGGGATCACTCAAACCCTGTAAAGATTTGTACCTTCACTGTGCTCTTCCTTTGAGCAAAAATTGTCTTTGGCCCTCAAGACTCATAAAATCTTAAGTACATTTCTGGGGAGATTTACAAAGTGTATTGTTGGGAGATGCACCTTAGAGACCACACACCTCTGCCTTTTGCTTCAACAAACTCACCCCATTACAGAGCTTAGCTCACCTTGCACGTTCCAGGAGCAGTTGGCACATTAAGCGCCTCACTGCTGATCACTGCCCCATCACATCAGAAAAGTTACAGAAAAAAGCAGACTGGAATCCAAGTGTGAGAAAAGTCAGCAATCATCACTCCTTGATGAAGCCCCATGGGCAGAGGGAAAATGCTGCTGGTGCCTGCTTCCTCTCTCTTTTCTCAATGCAACTGCATTTTTTTAATCCAGTTGGCACTAAGGTATAACATCATCAGTCATGGAAATAAATGAGGAAAATTAAAAACTGGATTCTTCCTCACCCAACATAACCTCTGTCTTGCTTGCAACATTCATCTCCAAGAGTAATCCCAAAGGAATCTAAACCATGTATCTAAAAGCTCCCTCTGTGTTCTGAACTTAGTCTGTGGATCTTCTGTTTCCTGCTGCTTCCTTGGAGAATGGCACAGTATCTGTTCTGCTCAGCAGGTAAAGACTCCAGCAAGGACTGGGACACGACCATCCCAGGCAGAAGTGAAAGTACTTGAGGTCCAGGGTGGAATGATATTTTTGTGCTGAGCACAGCAATGGGAACATTCACCAGTTTTCTGAGACTGCAAACTTCCTTCTGCTGAATGCCTTTTCAAGCTTGTTTGTGGTAAAAAGTAAAAATTGAATTTTTGAGAAAAGACAGATACTATACAGATTACAGTCCTGTGCCAAGGTCTGATTATACTCCTAATTTCTGATTATCAGACATTAATTTTATTATGGAGAAATTATTCCTCTGCCTATATTAAACACCAAACCAGACTGAAGCAGGTTTCATTTGCACTGAAAGGTTTTTCAATTTAAGTGAAGGACAACTTCAGCTGAATGAAATGTGTCTTCAATGATGTCATTTGAGGCTAAGAAAATTATATATAATTACATTACATCAGACCTTCCTATAGATGTGCTTCTCTTTCCCAAGCATTAACAGAGATGCCAAGAATTCTACTGAGGCCCCAGAGACTCCAGAAAAGATAAAACAATAAATAATGCAGTTTCATTAAAATGCAACAAGATACTGTGCAAATAAGTAGTCCACTTTTCTCACCAACTCTGACAAAGTGGATGTTGAATGAAGACATCAATAGAAGGATCTTTCTGGCCAAAAAGATATGTCCATGGGAAATAAAAAGAGGTGAAAGGAGGACCATCCAGAGCCCAAAAGTGTTGATGGAAAAGTGTCTCTGAAAAGTGAAAAGTGTCTCCCATACATTCAGCCAGAGCTCAGTGCATCATGGTAGAAGACACAATTTTCTAACCATTGGTCAGAAGGTTTCCACACTCAATTTATAAAATATGAACCTCCCATACCCTGGGATGGGATTTAGTGAGCAGCTTCAGCTGTCAGAAGTATAAGGTGATGTGGAAGAAGCAGCCTGGCTTCCACACAAGGGTCAATGCTGCAGGTGGGAAAGCCCCTGGACCTGCACTCAGGTCAGCTTGAGCTGCTCAGCCTGCAGGCTGGCAAAGGCAATTCCAAAACACCTTCAGGAGCCCTCTTCTGCATTAGCAGTTCACACATTTTTCAGTATTTCAAGTTTCCACTTCCTCAGGGCAATTGAAATCATGCAGTATTTCCCATTAGAGCCTGCTGGCATGGGGGCACAAGATGAGAGGATGTAGCAAGTCAGTGATTGTGGTGGGGCTAATGGACAGTAACTCACTAAAAGCTCTTTTAAGCTGCTTTTCCAACTCTGAGCTGAAAACCTGAACAAACCAGTTTGCAACCACACACTTCCCTCAGACAGACCCTGCCCTGCTGATCCAGATGCTTTCCTACATATGTCTGTATTGGTTTCAGTTCTGAGACAAAATGTTATCTGACAACTATCCAAAAAAGATTAACACATCAGGGAAGAAGGACTGGGCAATATTTAAAGAAAGTCAACTCTGTTATATTCAGCCTCTTTTCTAAGGTATGTCTCTTCCCTCTTACTCTTTTCCACCAGAATCTGTAACATTTATTTGCAACTCTACATAAATAAAATCAAAAGAAGGGAAATATATATTTATGTTATTTGGTAAGCTGGTTACATATGCCTCCCTAGAACAGCATAGAGACATACCTGAAAGATTTAATCATTATTTCATCAGTGCTAAGCACTGAAATGATGCAAAAAGGACTGAAGGTCAGAGAATCAGAGAATAGTTTGGATTAGAAAGAAACTTTAGGATCACCTAGTCCCAATGCCCCTGCCATGGGCAAGGACACCTTTCACTATACCAGGTGGCTCAGAGCCCCATCCAGCCCGGCCCTGAGCACTGCCAGGGATGGGGCAGCCATCCTTCTCTGGGCAGCCTGCTCTGTGCCTGACTATGCTCACAGCAAGAAATTTCTAACACCTGATCTAAACCTGCCCTCTCTCAGTTTAAAGCCATTTTGTCCTCGTCCTGTCACTACATTCCCCTATAAAAATTCACTCTCCAGCTCTCTTGTAGGTCCCCTTGAGGTACTGGAAAGCTGCTGGAAGGTCTCCCTGAAGCCTTCTCTTTGATTTCCCATACAAACCATTCCATGCATACAGTGTTATTTCTGATACATAAAGAAATAAAAATAAAATAATTACAATATTTTTTTTAAAAAAAGGAAAAAGGCAAAGGCATTCGCAATGAGAGAATTTTTTCTATGACCTACCTACAAGTTACAACCTGAATTTGGATCTTATTCAACTCTGATTAATTCCAAAGTATCCTCAAGGCTGAAAGTTTATCACATAATTTAACTTGATTTTTAGTAGCAGAAAATCTGAGGTAGGGTCACAAGAGCAAAAACAATTCAGAGGATTCTGTGAAACAAAGCATTTTGTCTAGGTACCACCTACTCAAAGTTTATCCTAAATATATCTATCTGCATCCTGGCTTTTTTACATATAGGACACTCTTTTAACCAAAACCAAAGAAAAGCATTCAGCTTGATTTTAAGAGCACAAAGTGCAAAAAAGAAAAACCTATGAAACCTACTTTTTGTTCTGCTGTCCACTTCTATTTTTGTTGGCTCCTGAGTTGCTGTGGCTGGAGGTAATTTCTTCCCAACACTCTGAAAAAAAATAATTATTCTTCTTTAAAATTTGCAGGTTCAGTTAAAAGTTGGACAACATAAAAATAGTAATGGAAATACAAAATATAGGAGTAGAAAAGGGACAGTAAGGAAAAAGAGGCAAATTATAAACTATACTTATGCTTGTTACTGGGGATTAACTTTTTTTCAAAATTATAAAGAATTAGTAAAAATGTGATCCTTTAATTTCCCGCTACTAATGTTTCTAACATTTTTAAATGATAACCCCTTAACACTTCCCTGAGTTTCAGGGAAGACTCACAGAAGTTTCACTGGTAGATTGAATATTAAACAATTGATGAAATGACTTAGGGAAAGATGTTATTCAGTACCAGAAGTAAAGCTGAAAGAAGCAGCAGAGAGGAACTCACTTGACTTCTGTTCATACAAGGAACATTCATTTCAGTCATTCTAGATTGAGTGTGATTTTTATATCAACATCTCTTTCTTATTTTATTTTTTTTATATCTTTTTAGCAAAAGTAACTAATTTACAGTGAACTACTATAATAAGCAATAATCTGCCTCAGACAGGTAAGTTGAGGTAATATTAAATAAATACCATCTGCTCCCACCAAAATAAAATAGAAGAAAATCAGTGATATTCATCTTTATGTATCTTCTCCTATTATATGCACACTATCCCCTCTCTTTCTCAGCTTGTCTCCCTATGATAAAAGTTTTCTATCTTTAAAATCCTAGCAATGTGTAGATAAGAAAATAAGCATAATTGTTGGCATAATTGTTTCAGAAAAGCCCTAGCTGCCATTCCCTGCAAGGTCTGCACAAGCACCACAAATCTCCTCCAGGCTCTCATGACCTCCCGAATGACAGCTTAGAGAGCAGAGCGCTGAGATCCAGCCCTGCCAGTGCTGAGTACCACAAGGTCCATAAGAAAACCCTGGTCAATGTAAGAAGCAACAGGAGTAGGGCTCTTTGAGTAGCTGAATATTCCAAGGTGTATAAAGAATACTGAGAGCTCCATGTTAATAATATGCAATAACGTGTGATAATATATCTATGGAAAGGACTCAGATACACACAGGGATTTCAGGCTGGTAAAAAGAGCACTTAAGGAGGAAAGATAGTTCTGAGAGTTGTGCACAAGACATCATCAAATCCATGCTGGCAGCAATGCAGACTATGAATTGCAATAACCAAAGGCATTCCATTGAAATTTAACTTGCAGGTGGGAAGAAGAAACACCTGCCCTTCTAATGAGCTTATAACTCTGCTCAGAATCCAGAGTTTGTGAACTGCTAAGGAAGAGAAATAAACAACACAACACTAGAGAACCTCCCAAACTATTTTCTGAGGTGGGAATGAAAGCTAAGAGGCATTAGCTGGAAATAAGAAAAATAGGAGATAACAGATATCTGCAAATTGAGAGAGAGCGAAACAGAAAAGTTCATGACCTGGTTGTGCTGGAGAAGTTTAAAGTCAAGAAGGATGATTATAAATCTGAGATCTATCTACAAAGCAGTGAAAATTGTACTAAAAGAGATACAATGAAGAACTTGAAGCTACCAGGCATTGGCATTTACACAGACAGAAGTACAGAATGCCTCCAAGATGAAAGCAAGACTGGGAAGGCAGCTCCTGGTTCAGAGGCAAACAGGGCAGATCAAGATAGCTGCACATCACAGTACATGCTCAGTCATCCTCAAACCTTTATTCACATTTCTGCTTCATGAAATTGTTTAGGAAAATGATGAAAGTAGATACTCTAAACTGCACTGCAATATAGACATGCTCACTAAAAGAATATGAAAACTCTTTAAATTAGGGGAGGTTTTGTTATTTTAAAGATGAAATTATTATGCAAGAGGAGTTAATTAAAGGAAATATTTTAGTAATTGCTTTACCATACACGAATCATCAATTTTATGCCATGAAACCAAACACCATATAAACCCACAACAGGCTAAAATATAACAAGCTACAGATCACAACAAAAGAATAACGAGTAAAAAGGAAGATATTTGTGTATCCTACTGGAAAATCCATTATGCAAAGTAATTTCCTAATATATACAAGGAGATGCAACAGCAATGCTTGAAAACATTATTTCATCTGTTCATTCAGAACAAATGGCTGTGCAGGTGATAAATCAGCATTGGGAACCAATTTGTGAACAGAAAAGGGAATACTATCCAAACAAGGCTGCTCTTTTATTAGGAGCTAGGAGGAAGAATTAAAATAATTTTTATGAGGGTTGCATAGGACCCACTCCAGTGAGAAGGGATACCTGAATTTGTTGCAGGACAGGGAAAGCAGAAGACAAGTGGAACTGCTACTCTCTAATTGTGAGGGGACTACACTCTGTGATTTCTAGGGGTGAAAAAAGCATCACTGACAGGAAAAAGGAATAAAAAATTATAAGTCACGTAAATCTGGTTTCAGGTGGACATGAACTGCCAAGTTCAATTGTCCTGTTATGAGGTTCTAAAGGAGGTGGGATTTAAAAATTATTATTTATGTTTCCAAGTGGTCTACATTTGCATGGAAAATGTGTCACCACTTTCTGAAAACATCTACATGAAACTTAATATAGTACTTTTTTGTTCATTAGGAAATACCCAAGATAAACTCTCCTCACTCTAAGAGATGCTGAATCCTCTTTGATCTGGTAAATCTGATGGTTTTGCTATAACAGGCTAAAAACTCCAGGATAGCTAAGACTTGGAGACCCAGACCAAACATTATTAGCAGACCCACCAATTTTTCTGACAAGAAAACAAAAATGGGAGACGGTGACATCTCCCATATAAGCCAGAAACTTTCCTGCCCTTTCTCCAACTCTTCTGTGTCACTCATACTCCCATACAGGTCAAATATCTACCAAATTTTTAGTGGTGGGGAGAACAAAGCAAGCCCAACTTGAATTCTTGCTGATCCAATACACATCTGCATGACATAGACTCCTCTTCTCAAAAACAGTTACTACAGGATATTTTGTTGTCTTCTTCAGCAAAGAACACCCAATATGTTGAACTGAAGATTTCAATATAATTCTTTCTCTTCCTCTGTTTTTCCTTCACATAAGAAGGTGGGCCAAGCCCTTCTAGACACATTGATCTGTGCTACAAAGTACTGATAGACAGCTCCAGCTTTGCTGGTAGTCTTTTGCCTGATTAATTCTTACCTTTTGGGCTCAGGATTCCTAAGAAGCAACTACATCTTAGCCCTTTGGGACACAGGCACAAAAGACTTAGAACTTGAAGGACATTTTGGGAATTTAGACATTCCAAATGCAATACCAGGATCCTCAACCCTGTCAGCAATCCCTAACCTCTCCCAGCATAAACTGTCTCACTTCATTTACCTAAATCTGTCATGTTGTCAATAATGGTTGCAATTAAAAGTCAAATGCAGCATGAACCAGAATGCCCATAATGGTATCTCCCAGTAGTGTCCTAAAAACCAGGCTACAAAGACAAGTGAAGTTCTGCATTTTCTCTCTTAAACTATCTTGGATTCTTGGCTGCAGAAAGGTTTCATCACCAGCAAGAAAGGCAGCATATCATTCCATGCCCTTGTATCTCTAGCCCAGTGGTACAGAGACACTCCTAAAGACACTCCTAAAGACACTCCTAAAGTTTCGGTTTCCATCTGTCCCCCTCCAGCATGCTGATTATCATAAATCCCTTTTCTAGGTGGTGGCAGTGAGCCTTGCTCCACTTGCATTTCTCTGTAGATATCACTCTGACTTGCTCAGTCCTGTCACACAAGAAAAACATGGTGGAAACAGTTTGTGTTTTCTGACCCCAAGCCTAGGTTGACACCTAACACAACAGAATAGTATCAACAAAAGAGGCAGAATCTTAATCCCACTATTTCTGCATTAGATTATTTAGCTGTCAGACACAAATTTCATTTATCTCCTGACAAGAGAATCCTAAAGATGAAAAGGGATGAAGTGCCCTCTTGCTGCAGCAACAGCTGATAAAAGCATGAAAAATCACCATGATTTGGTGTACAGATATTCAGAGGGGTGAGACAGATTTAGCAGCAAGCTGGCAGTGCTAATGCTTGGTCAGTGAAACCAATGGAAGGACAGCCCAGCACCAAATAACCAGTTCTGTGGGCCCTGATAGCATTTTGGCACACTGCAAATCTGCATCACTGCAGACCACTTTCCTCTGATACTGAATTAACAGGGATTGCAAAAATTGCTTAGGTGGCCACAAAGTCAGGTAAATGAGGTCATGGTACAATCTGAACAGTCTCAGTTTCTTTCATTTATATATTTTGTGTCAACTGCAGTCCCTGTAACAGCAGAGAACAACACAAAAGAAACAGAACACGAAGTGGACAATAAACAAATTGAGTTTTTCTCACCTGAAGATACTGTGGTTGTTCCTACAACCATTGAGCTCTGACCAGAAAGAGAAAAGTAGACCTGTGACCAAGTTACTTCCTTCAGGATATTTTAACATTATATTTCAGGGTTTTCTATTGTGGCCGAAAACTGATTTGTATATTTACTTTCATTATTCAGATCTAGTGTATCTAGAATATTTCATCTGAAAATTCGAATTGAATTGTCATATGTGCACAGGTAGGTCAATGCAGAAGGTTCTGTTTCACTTTGCACCAAAGTAGCATCCTTATCCTTTGAGGCTTCTTTAACAATACAGGCTTCTTGAAGCAATAGCTTATTTACTCAGGAATAAGGAAAAAAGAATTTACTCAGTATCATTATTTATTTTGAAAAGTGTATTGAGGTCTTTATCCTAAATAAAATTATTTGGAAACTGCTGCTTGGAATACAACTCTATGAAGATACTGTTAAAGAATACATCAGACATTAAAGAATTCATAAAAAGGGGCAGTATGAGCTAGAAATATGAAGCTTAACATAGTTTGTCAGTTTGAATAGTGAATACAACAATGTGCACTGGTGCTTTGCACAAGGGAGGAAAAGGCAGTTATGTATCTTTTGAACTTTTAGATTTTCAGAAAACCTCAATGACCGGGTCAGAGGAAAAAAGTGTCATGTTTCTCTGACCACAATACTTCCTCCTAACATTCACCTAAGTATATTTAGATGTGGCTTATATGCATGTGAATTTTCTAATATATAGGTTTATATGCAAATCCACGGCCACTATTCATGAGAGTATAAAAGCTGTAGCCTTCAATGTGTTTTACACTCCATTTTTTAACTGAGAACATTTGTTCACAAAGAAGCAGAAATGGTTATTAGAGTCTTCTAGCTCTGAATTAACAGGAGCATAAATCATCTTCTCATTGACTATGTATAATGCTGGTGTCGTAAAGGAAAAGCCATATTAATTCTTTTTTTTCTAATATGCTTAAGGAGTGTCATCTAGTGCTCTATCCATCCTATCTGTTCTGCCTTAAAATCTGAAAAAGAGAAAAAATATAAAAACCCCAAAGACTTTCAGATGTCAAAATGCTCTCACTCTGTCAGAAACAAAATAAATGTCCAAGATTTCATTTTTTCCCTTGCTACCAACATTCAGCTCCACCTAAAGCCCTTTCTGTGACAGCATGATCAAATATTGCTATCCTGAGGTTTCCCAAAAGGACAGAGTTAACACTTTTCTGAAGGGTCACCACATGGGACTTCAAAGAGGGTAATGGGAATTTTAAGAAACATTTATAAAGAAAACAAAAGTTCTTGAAGAAAAGGGAACCAAACACCTGTCTAAACATTTGATTGCTTCAGTCTTCTACAGTAGCTTCTTGCTCTGTAACTACTTTCTTCACAGCTTTGCTTTGCTAGAAAGACTATCCATGTGCATGTACAATTATTTGCGTTTTTTGACACCAGCCAGTTAGGTACATCTGCCCAATGCACTCCCAGTCAATGTGGGGAGACTCAGTTGCCAAAACTGCACACGTTTCTACTGCCAGCTCACAGCCTGGTGCAGGTGAACTCCCCTTGGCTCAGCAGGGGAGGAAACAAAGACTGGGAACCTTCAGATAAGGGTGCCCAGTCCCTGAGAGCCTGAGGCTGGGAGATAAGAGCAGTTAATGGCCTGCCCAGGTAGACAAGGAGAAAGAATCCAGTGAGATATTGCAAGACCCCAGACAATGATTCACCCTTGGACCAAGAGGGGCAGGCGGGGCACGTGAACATCTTGCGCACAAACTGGGAGGGTGTAAAGGCCCAGGGATTTCTTTGTTCAGGGTCCCTCTCCAGAGGCACCCAGCTTGAGCTTAAAAATAAACCAACTCTGCCTCAAACCCAGGGTTCAAACTCCTCTTTAGTAGCTCTTGCCTTTAAATCATACAGAAGTTGAAACATGAACATCACTCAGCTCTAAATACCAGATGATGCTTCCCTAAAGAACGGTCCCCCTAACCACCACCATCTAAGCATCAGATGTAGCACAACTCAGAGGACTTTTTAGTGGGATGTTTGGTAAATACTACACAGAATGCAGACAACAAAGCAATTAAAGTATTTTAAGCTTCATATTACAATTTCTTTTCACATAGACAAACTATACTTTCTTCCATCCAACAAAGGCACATTTTCACACTTTGTCCATATTCCAGCAGATTAAAAGGCAGTTTTTTCCAACTGATATCTATTTTAGATGACACTTGGACTTGAATGAACAGAGGTCTTCTGATTTACATCATATCTTTGTAAAGAAATAAGTCCTTTTTCTAATTTTGAAAAAGATTTTACCTGTGAAAGGCTTTACCCTTCTGCAGTAAGATTGAAAGCCCCTGTATTTAGATGCTGTGAAAGGCATATGAACTTCCAGCATCTTAATTCTCTCTGTCTAGACAAAATCAACAATCTCTAAATAAAAGATGATCCTCCAAATAAGCATCCTGTTGTTTCAAAGCAAAAGACCAAAGCCTTCATCCCACTGGAGCTCTTTGGAAATGAACACAATTTCAGCCATCAGCATGACTCTTACCACAATTAACAAGTTTGGACAAAGCAACCAAGTCAAGAGTGAAGGAGTGGAGGCCCCATAAATGCTCATGTACATCAGTCCACTGGGAACTGGCCACAACACCATCAGTGCTTTAGAGGAAAGCAATATTCAAGTAGTCAACAAGAATATGCTGCTTGAATATTAAAGGCTTTTAGAATTGGCATGCATATGCAGAAAAACTAAAGGTATTTGGGGGAAAAGGGCTTTCTAGTGTTCAATTCAGGTGTTACTTCTTGACTACAAAGAAAGAAAAAGAAAGAAAAGACAAGGTGTGTATAAAAATAGCATGTCTGTCTAAATCCTGCTACAATACCCATCACAGAGAATGGTGAACAGGTTGTGATTACATTACACCATCCTTAGCTCACTTGGTGCCCTAGAAATACAGCACTGATTGTCAGAGCATCTTACAATTACTGCATCTGTCATCCACTGTCACAGCCCTGGAATCCAAGCAGACAAGCAAGCAAGTAAACAAAGCAAAGGAAACAGAACTGAGGTCCCCAGACAAGGGAAATTTTAGAAAAAAACATGATTTTTCTGTTTTTTTTTTTTCTGATTCATCACTGATGTTTATTCTTCTTATATGATTCTTTCTTACAGTTGACAAGAAGCAAAACAAGTTTTACTCGTTGGTTAAAATGCTTAAACTACATCAAGCCTAAGTATAAATTTTTGAATGCTTAAGGAATAGTTGTATTTTATTTTGATTAAAAGGCAGTCTAGTTTTCAAAATAACTGTAACTTCTGAAATATTTAGTAAAAGAAGTTACTGGTGTTTTACTTAACTACATCAAAAAGTATTTGAAAATCACATGAAGGGAAGTCCTTGAAAATCACCTGCTGGACAGAGAAGGAATTATTTATATGTTTGTGGCAGAATAAAGGGAAAATGACAAGCCTGTACTACTTTTGGCATAGCACTGTGAAGGATTACATACAGAAGAAAAGGGAAGGAGAAAGGAAGGGCAGGATCATTTAATCAGTATATGCTGACACTCCCTATTGGCTCAGAGTCTGTTACTCCAAAACTAAAGATGAGACTAAGTTCTTTGATAGATTTTCCAGGTGTGTATTTTCTTTAGGAGAAGGCATGACGTCCTGCAATTAAACTTGCTTTATTGCTTTTATCTTGTATGAATCAAATTTTACCTACTGAATATGCTACTCACAATTGCTTATTATTTTAGTGATTATTTAGCATGATTTCTTACTTAACCACTGAAAAACTAAGTAATCTTAAAATTTAGGGTTTCATACTACCCTTTGCCCTGTTGTGACTACATGAGCCTCACAGTTTACATGTAATCTGGTTATACTTCTTAGTACAATGACATTCAGCTGGTTTTGTCAAGATTTAGTGTTCTGATGTAGTTATTCAAGATTGACTTAACTTCATTCAAGCATCAGCTGTGAGCCAAATGCCAGACCCTGCAGGCTTCCCTTTTGTCACTGGAGGTAAAACAGTCCCTTTAGCATGTAATTCATCTTTGGGATAAAGAAATCTCCTGTCCTAATAATGCTTTTTAGTCTTCAGACTATGAAGAAAGACTGCTGGTTGTCAAAAGCAACACCACAGACACCTAAATTCAATCACCAGAATCCCATGATAGTTGCTATTTTTAAATATCTGTTGTGTGATCCATGCATGTTACCTGCCAGGACAACAGCCAGGTAATCTTTCTAAGGATCTGTCCTTATCTATCTGGATCTATATATCTACAGATTAGCAATAAAGCTATAAATCCAGCTACCTAATAACTAAATAATAAGACAATGATGTTGCAGCATATAGTGTTGTCCAATTCACAGCAATGTTCATTAAAATACACAAATTTTAAAAGTTCCTGGTTCTGGCTCCTGAAGAAGATTCAAACTGTAACCTCACTGCACATTCAAAACTAAAATTGAGAATAGGAAGAGTTTACTGTTCATCCTTTAAAAAAAGGTATTAACTTGGATAAGTAACTTATTAAAAGACAGAAAACAAAGAGTTTCATCATGGTGATCAGTAGAGCTGTTCAGGGATCTAGATCAAGGCTCTTGTTTCCCACACCTTCCCAGATGACCCACCAAAGGGAAAAGACAGAAACTAAATTCAGGTAGAAATAAAATGACACATTTGCAGGAAAAGTGCTATTTTAATAGAGAAATGACAGGCTTTGAAACCCATACTTGTTAATACTTTGGAAAGCAATAAAGAGCAATGAGAAGCTATAAAAATGCTGCATAAATTCATCCAACACCTTGGCCATTGTGTGCAGTTCTCAGCTCCTTTTGCCCTCACACACAAACCCCCTGAGTTCTCAAAGGGACTGAAAAAGACAGAAAGTCCCCAAGAATGATCAAACATATGGAACAGATCTCTCATTCTGAGAAAAAAAGATACAGGTGACACAAGTCTATAAAAATCAGGGGAGAAGGTAGACGGGGAGGAGTCACTCATTAACTCTTGCAGTAATAAAAATTAAGGACTCACTCTTCTCTTCCAGTAATTAAAATTAAGGGCTATCAGATGAAATTAGCAGGTGCCATATTCAAAACAAACAGAGGGAGGTAACTCCTTCCCACAGTGTGTGCTCCAGCAGACTGGAACTCTTTCACAGGAGCTACAGGTGCTAAAATGTCACATGCAATGAAAATGTGACTACTTGATTTGCCAAGGAACAAAGATCCTTTATGGTTATTAATACAAATTTCAAAATTATTAGAGGCTGTTAAGACTCCCCACAGGAATTTCTTTGTGCAACATTTCCAACATCATCCCCAGGCCTGCAGTATTGACCTCTCGAGGAGGCACAATGAGATTCCAGACACAGTTCTGATCTGCACTACAGATTTCCCAAGATCCTCCAGTTTCCAAGAATTATTATCCTTTAACATAGGGAAATGGAATATTGAATACAGGACTCTTCAGAAAGTAAATTCAAATAAAGCAAAGTGATATAAAACCAAAGTGAGGGAAAACTTAAGGGAAACTTGAAAGGATTATTCTAACTCCTATCTCCCACCCAAATATTATCAAACACACTAAGTTCTTCAGTTAAAAAGAAAGCAAAATCATAGGGAGAACAAAATTATATGGAGGAAATAATTAGAAAAGCCTTCAAAATTATACAGTCCTCTGATAAGACGCTACAGAAATTTCCAATGGAAAATTTTTAAAACTAAGAAATGTTTTATGTGTGTAAGTCTACTTTCCTGGGCCATCTTTCGTAGTTGCCACAGAAATGGAAAACTCACTATGAATCTAAAAGATTATAAAAATCAAATACTGGATTGACAGTCAGCTATTGCAATGAAAAAGACAAATCCACAGTACAGAAATGTATATTTACATTTCCTGTTTAGCCACCTCAAGCATGCTATGACCTGTAATGTGGATTATGTCCATCACAACCCTAGTAAGCGAAACCTTGTACAACTTACCACCCTCCTGAATAAACTGATTTATTTCCAGTCAAGCTGTCTGGAAGGGCTTTGACTGTTACCAGCTTTTGCTGAGAAACCACTAGAGATTTAAGACATCTTGAGATGCAAAATATTTCAGAGTGTGAATACAAACTGTTCTCTCAGTGATGAAATTGATGTTTATGCCGAACTGTATCGTCCACATTCATGTAATTTATATTTCTACATTTAGAGGAGTCTCAAAGCTTCATAGTGGAGAAGACTTCTAATTAGAGAGGCTGCTGCACAGACTCCTAACTTCCCATTTGCAATGACAAAACATCTCTTCAGCAATTTCTGAGCTGCTTAAATGGAAAATTGATTCTGTTCCTGTTTCCAGCTGTTGAGCTCCATTTAGAAATGACCTGAGCCAGCACCAAATGTCTCATCCAAGCACTAAAACTACCAGGTATTTAGGAAGCCATCAGTCTTCAAACCACAGATGAAGAATATCTTCATTAGCATTATGCAACTCACCAGAGAAATCTGTGCTATCTGAAATAACATTCAAAGAAATAGGTAGGTAAACCATGCAATGCAAAGTTTTTGGTTTAACCTCTTGGATGGAAAAGGGAGTAGAAACAAAACCATGAACAGTGAAACATCACTCCCAGTAAAACTCCGGATAGCTTGGAGTGCAAATTTTGCTTTTTGCAGTGTAGTCCACAGTTAAATCTGTTCTACTAACGGGTAAGTTTAGTCTCTAAAACTGTTGTAACTTCATATTTTGACAAGCTCTTAAAATATGAAATTGTGGGCAGGGAGGGGACTGAAGAGGCTTTTTTCCTTCCAACATGCTTGATGTGTTGGACAGGAGAGAAACCTATATACCTTAACTTGCATACATTAGATCGTCAGTATTTCTGTAAAATTTGGACTCCTGGCATTTGATGCTGTCAGGCTGTCAGTTTCAAACCATTAATGAACTAAAAATCTGCCTTGCTAAAAGGTTAATGGTGAGAAAGTGAACAGAAGAGTTTAGATTAGATAGATGCTGCTGAAACAATTGGAGCGAGACATATTAGAACCACTGATGAGTAAAACCACTTAAGTAAATGAAATAAAAGGCAAGCACAGAATGAAGCCCACACAGCATGCTCCCAGCTGCCTGATCTCAAAGCTCTGGAAGCGTGCACATCACAATGAGCACGGTGAACAAGCTCATTTTCTGCTTTCCTCAAGCTGCAGATTTGTAATGCTAGAAGGTGCTTTTGTAGCAAAACTATTTTTTTTAAGCAGAAAGCCTTCTTTCTTCCCTGGTTTATTTTTCATTCTCCTTTTTTACTTTCCTTCACATAAATGTAAAGGAATTATGTCCCCTTGCTCTCTTTGTCATGAATTTTACAATTTGCAGGTTGCCATTCACAATTAATTTCTATCTCTTCTAGGAAAAATACTGTAGTCAGTCTGCAGTCAGTGAATGAAATTCCTTCCTGCTCTCCCAAGAGAACCATGCCTGTCTAGATTACAGCGCTGGTACCTTGCATGATCCAGACTGCACCATCCAGCCTAGAAACATGGTTAGAAAACCTCCCTCTTTTACAACAATTATTGAACCTTACAACTGCTACATGAATCTCCACTTCCTTTTCCAGCAGTAAGGGAAGCAGTGCAGCTACTTCCATCTCTGAGAAGAATAACAAAATCTATGAAAACAGTAAGCAGGGAATGTCTCTTCTTTAATATCATCCTCTTCAAAGTGGCAACAATATTTCTTAGCTCCTTTGTGAAAGTTATGATGTCAACAAACTGACAAGTAGCTGTTCAATGACATTTTTCAAATTCAATTATAATAAACAAAAGAACAAACCCATATTGTCATGCAGATTATCCCAGATTTAGTGCTGACAACAAATATTTATTCCATTTTGGAATAATACTTCTTCTTTTCTCCTCAGATTAATTTTAATTTTTTTTAGATTTGGGGTTTTCCCCTTCACCTTACATCACTTAAATCAAAAGTTACTGAGGAAGAATAGGGAGATATTTTTATTTTAAACACTTACAGGGAAGACTGCAGAGCGACAAGTGACTCAAAACACAAATGGAAAATGACCTTCACCATGTGTTCCAGCTTTTCTTTCCAGCACGTGCTCTAGGTAGAGAGGCTGCTGCAGAGGGAAGCATCAGCTGTGCAGGTGGAGGGCTCTGCTCGTTGTGTGGCCAGTGCATGGCCAGGAGCCACCAGGAGCCCCAGCCTGGCCCCTGGTCACTGCTGCAGCAGGACCTCCCCTCTCTCCCTCTCCTTGGCTTCTATTGGGAAGCTTTTATAAAGCCCTTAGCCAGCTAACTGTAATAATATGAGCTCACATCTCCAGTATTTAAGGACTATTTTAGAAACACAGAATGCCAAGAACCTCCTATAGAAACACACACAAAGCATTAAAAAGGCTTCTCAGAGACTGGCCTACAGATTTTTTTATCTTACCAAGTGCCTGGCTCATCTATGATCCTTTCACACTACTTTCCTCCTTCCTCTTTTCTATATTTAAGGCAGAAAACAAGAAAGACACATGGCACATTTTAGGAGAAAAGGCAACTCAAAAAACTTGTTCCTTTATTTCTGCACACAGCTTACTGACTTTTGCTGTGAAAAGCCAAAGTTGAGGGAAATTTATACTAAGAGCTCCCAAAGTATCTGCAAATAATCAAACAGTTTATTTGGTATCTCTCCATTCAGCTTTCTATAAAATTTTACAAGCAACAGTTGATTTTAGTTCCTTTTTTTCTTGGAGAGAAAAAAGAATCATTTCCATGTAGGTTTTATTACCACAATATAATTTTCTAAAACACTCATTCATATCCATTTTCCTCACTTGGACAAATGGCACCTCACACAGAAGAGGAATTAGTGAAGCTCTTCCTCTTTTTTCTGACAAGAAGTACAGTTTTGTTGGTGTCTTTAGGAAGGAAAAAACACAGGGTGGGGGGTGGTGAATTCTCACTTACTAAGCAAACATTTGAAAGAGCAACACATCCTAAAGACTTTAAAACTAGTCTTGCTTAACTCTAAACTTGCATTATTCTTTAGAGTAAGAAAATTGAAACCACATCATATAGAAATAGAAAACATGTGTGCAAGTTTAATGGCCAAACAGGCAGAGAGGAAAAAATGCAAGCTAAATAGAGCCAGGAGAGAATATGGTTTTCACACAAAAGTAACCCCCTATTCTAATATGGACCTCCACAGCAGGAATGGATTTCAGGATCCTCAGCACTCTTTTTCCTTCTTTTATTTTACCTAGCCAGCATCTCCGAAGTGTGCAGAAGAGCCAGAGAACCCTGCACATGAAACCTGCGCTATGCAGAGCATATTTTACGATACATATTTAAACAGCCACAGAAAGAAAACCCCAGCTAATTGTAAAATAAATACCTCCTCTCCCATTGTGAAGCCAAGCTGCCTCTCAGCAGCTGGAGGTGTCCAAGAGGAGCCCTGGAGTCCTGGCCCTGCCCTGCATGAGCTCAGCCCAGCGGAGCCCAGCCCTGACACTGACTCACAGGCAGGGCCATCCCCAGGAAACAAAAGTTCCACTTGTTTGTTTCACAGGAAACCTGGACCTTTTCCTACCCCTGCTCACTCACAGCAAGAAGTTTCCTCTCCTTTCCAGCTTAGACTTTCCTGGCTTCTTGAGACCACCAGCTAAGGAAAGCAAGGATGTGAGTGACAATTTACAGAACTTTTGTGAACGGCCCAGGCAGTAAATTTTGCAAATAACTCTATTGGCAAATGAGCTTATGACAAATTCTGAATGTACAGGTCTTTCTGTTGGGGTTGGGGAAAAAGGCTGACATTTCATGTAACTTATGTCTTTGTTTTGTGTTTTGTTTTTAAAGAAAAATGTTCAAGAAACTGAAATATCATTAACATGATGCACTGTTCCATTAAAATCTTATAAATTCTTAATGCTGCCTCCCTAAAAACATTCAACTTTAAAATGTTTGAATAAGGTCAAGGGAGGGAAAGACACAGATGATTTGGAAGAAATTAAAGATTTATATTTAAGCAAGCCACAAGATACTATACACTCTCATTTCCATTTGACTATTAAAAAATAATCCTCAACTAGGAAAAATATAAAGAAAGAAAACATTTCAGAAAAATTCCACAAGCTAGTAAAGCTAAATAGACAACAAAAGATGAGGGCATAGATTTCACTTTAAAGGTTATATTCAGTTTGGTTTACATTCATCAACCTTTTTATTTATGTAATTTTCAAAGTGGTGTAAGTAAATTTCAAGGCAGGTAATTTTTTTTTTTTGTATAACTATTTCTTCAATTTTCAAAAGGTAATGTGTTTTAAGATTATCAGAAGTTATTTCATTATAATTGCTTTATAATCTTGTCAAAGTTATTAAATGCAACAAGTCAGATATAGTAATTAAAAATCAGAAATACCATCCAACAAAATCCAAATGGAGCAAGAAAGAAAAATACATTTTACTGAGAACCACCAGGATGGTTTATAAAAATGTTATCCCTAAAGTCTTCATTACACTAATTAAAATCTTTTCAGATCGATGTATATAAATTAATTTTGCTTAGGTAGATTTTATTGCTATTAATGAACATATCATATTGATTCAGGAACCAGTCCTCTTAAACTCATCAGACAGTAACTAAGCTAGCTTGCATGTCAGTACTGTCACCTTCTGAAGCATTTTCTCTGTACTGTTGAAACACGAGACAAAAGTTCCTAGAAATTCAGTTTACAGCTCCATCAAGTATCTGTGGAACTCAGAAAATCAGCTTTATTGTAAGCTACGTAAGCAAAGCATCTTGGGGTTTTTAGCAATTCTTCTTTTAGGATGCCATTGGGGTAAAAGGCCTGGTAATGGTATAACTGAAATTCAGAGATTTACAGTGACTTGCAAGCTAATGATCACCAGCTGGATCCAGAGCAACTTAAAACATATAGACTTTTATTGCCATCCTATTATGAAATAAAATTGCATTAGCTTAAACCTACACATCCTGTTTTTCTGGCTGGAGCATCCTAAGATTTCCTAATCAAAACCTTGACTGAAATAACAGAGTTTTCCTTCCCACAGAGCACTCCTCCAGGAGAACTCAGTCTGGCAGAAGCCCAGTGCTGTGCCCCAGGAGAACAGATCAGACCTTCCACGTTGCTTTTAGGAATAACTTGTACTATCAATATTTCTTACACTACTCTGCTTCTATTTTAAGATGTTCCTCGAGCAGCTTGAGTCAGAAACAGTTGAAAATACTTTCATGCATATGTTTGGTGTGTTTCTTTCACACTGACAAATTTTTCCTGAATAAAGTCTAACTGTATACATGTAAAGTCTTGTGGCATGGACAACTAACTTGCAATTATTTAGAATCAAATAGCTGCTTTAATTTATAAAAAAAAAAGCCTAATAAAACCTCACAGGCAGCACAAACCACTGTGTGAGTAACACACATCCTTTGTGTGTTACACACCTTTCTGGCAATCCTTTGCCAAAAACCAGTAGTGCAGGCTGATGTGTAAGCTGAACCATGTCATTGGTACCTGGACAGCTCTGTTCAGATAGCTTGAACATTTTAGAACCCAAAGTGGCAGAACATGAAAGCACAGAAAGGAAGGAAGCATACAGGAGATCAGGAGTCACCCTTCACTCATATTTCACAGTTCAGTGACTCAGCAGAGAGTCACTGCCAGCTGAAGTTAGCAAATTTATACCTCTCTTTAAACCTAATCTTGCATTTCCCATTCTATTCCCTTAGTACTAGGTCCTGCTTTGAGTCTGCCTCCCTAAAATAGGACAAGCTGCTTTTCAACTCTCCCCTGTCAATCTTAATTCCCCTACCCCTCCTTCTTATTCCTCCAGAATAGGGTAGTAAATTATTTAAACTATTTATTTATAATGTCCAGGCTGCCTCATGAACATCAGCCACCATTTGCAAACCTGTACTATTTTTTCACATAATGAAAGAAAAACACAAATCATGTTTCCACAAGGAACAGGAAGTTACACCAGCAAAGGAGAGGGACCCTGCTGCAGGCAGCCCTGCTCTCATGACAGCTGCAGAAGGGGTCAGGGTCCTTCTTCCCCTGCAGCTTTCCTCACAAGATGGCACCAGAATAAATGCTCAGGACAGGGATGCCAGACTGTAGCAGACAGAAGCTTCAAAGCAGAACATGGGTGTGGCTTGAACAGATGAGTGCCTCCTCTGTTCCTACACGGAATCCGACAAACTGCTGATGCTGCCACGTCTGCTGCTGCCACTGCTGGTGGCTGTCTCTGAAGAAAGGGGTGCCAGAAACCTGTGCTTTCAAGTGCAAAGTGCTGCACACACACTTGGAGCTCCCACTGTGTGCTCTCTGCCTCAGCAGGTGCTTTCCAGTGTTGCTAGTCAGCACCAGGTGGTTTTGCTTGCATCCGTTTTTAATCTCAGGATTTTGAGCACTGACTCCAACATTTCTGTTAGGGGAGAAGCACTTCCAAAGGCATGGGAGAGGCAGAGCAAGTGGCAGTGAGCTGTGAGCAGCAGACACACGTGGCACACACAGCCAGGGCTGGCCATGCACCATGGGTGCATCCTCAGCTGGCTCAGAAACACAGGAGTCTCCAACTTGTGTCTCTCAAGGACTTCTCTTTAAATGACAACTGAAAATTAAGGGTAAAAACGTTTTCTGCAAGCAGGCAGGCAGGCAGGAACTGTCAGAACAGGTGTGCAAAGACAGACTCTCAGCACACTTTCTGGGTTCCCTGCTTGCTGGCTCAAAATAGAAACTCAGACCTTGCAGGCATTCAGTCTCAGAGTTTACAAATTTTTATCTTATTACAAAGGACAGGTAGACTTAATAATTGACAAGAGCTTCTAGCCCTTCTAGCCCTTGTGTCTACTTCCATTAGTTCTTCTCCATTTCTCCTATCCAAAACATACTGAATATATAAAAAAATAAAAACTTCTGTAGGAATTCAGTGCTTTGCAGTAAGGATCCCTAAACAGCAGTTAACTAGATCTTACAAGCTGCTGACTCTAGAGCCATGAAAGCTTCCCCCCCTTTATATTAAATCATTACAGAGTCTTCAATACTCCCTGGGCTGATGGCTGAGTATATAATTTACACTAAGTTGTGGCAAACAGTACTGTGATCTCATCAAAGGATGTTCATGAAATCTAGCTCTAATCTAATCCACCATGGCTAGCCAACAATAAAAGTTTTGCCTGAAGAAAGTTACAAATACATCTCAAGTGGAAAATGTAAGAAATACTCTCAGCAGTATCTTCTGAAGAAAGTAGTTTTCAGAAAGATAAAAATAGCTTTTTAAGACATTTTATATTAATCTATCATGGTCTTCAGCATTTCCAAGCTGAAGCCTCAACTCACAAATCAACCCAATACAGTTAACTCAGACTAAGAAATGTATTGGTTGAATTAATTTTCCTGTACTTGTAGAGGTTTATTCTTAGATACAGGAGAGGAAAAAATGATAGCTTGTTAGAACAATGGAAGCACATACAGATTATATTGGAAGGAAGTCCAACCTAGCAACAGAAGCTTTAGATAAGCTACTAAAAAATGAAAAAGGAAAAAAATAAGTAAGCATAAGCACCTGTTTAAATGTGTTTAAGCTGAGGTGAGACATGTGAGACAGGCATTTCTATTTGACCATAAATATTGTGCTGTTTCAAGAGTGTTACCCTGAATTTTCTCAGGACACACAGCCTGTCTTCATACCATATTTCTTCTAAAAACTCATCTGTTGGTGAGTTTGACTATGACTGCACGTGACCATGACTTCAGTCATGTCCACCATTGTAAATCAGTTCAGTTACATTTGTCAGTAATGGAAATTTGTCAGAGCCAAGCCTCAGGAATCTGATTCTGCTGACACACTGCCAGTGGTCAACTTGTCAGCACCAACAGGCCATGAAATGGACTACAAAGCATAATAAGTATTTGATTCTACTACTTCTCTAAAAGAGCAGAGCTCTGATAGTGCTGCTCAAACAAATCTCGCACAACTGCATCATTAACTTCCCTAGGATAATCTGCCTCTGTGATTTTAGAACAAATAACAGCTAAGCAATGAATTCTACACACCAATAAAACCAATGGGGTTTCACACAATTCCTCAGTTTTGCTTTTTATTGAGAGTTTATTGATCACCTTAGAAGGCAAGGGTGATTTTACCCCACATTGTTGCCATTGATCAAACACTTGAAGCACATTAAACTGCCTGGTGATTTACAGGAGACCCTAATGGCATCTGCTTCTGCTCAGATGGCAGCAAACCTTTCTGCCTTCATGCTCCTGCCAATATTTGTGTAAAAGCCTTTTTAACACCCCAGTAATTCTGTGTGAAATATGATCTAAGCTTATGATTCATAAAATTGAAAACATATTAGAACACAAAGTGATAACACCAACAAAATAAGACCCTGCTGATTCTTCTGTAAATGGGACTGACATTTTACATGAGAAATATCATGTTATAAATAATCCCACATTATAAAATCCTCACAGTAGCCTACTGATGCTTTTTAAAAAACAACTGTTGTTAGGAAATATTTTAAATCAAAAAAGTTAAAATTATCATTACATCAATAATGTTTCATCAATAACTGTATAAGGAAGAAGCAACAGAAAGAGTTTTAGGGTCTCCAGACTTCAGAAAGCTTTAAAAAATTTTAAAAGGGGGAATAGAAGAAAGCATTTTTACTCCTTCTTCAGAAGTTTACAAATTATTGAAAAACTAAGGGTACTTGCAAATGATAAATACACATAACAGGGCAAAGATCCTGTTAAATCTACATTGCTTGAGAAAAATATGCATGACTTGGAACTCTTCATGCATTGCTACACTTTGAACCAGTATGCAGAACTCTCAGGCTGAATTGGACCTTGCTAATGATGGCCAATTTAATTCAGGATTCTCTTACACTGAGCATTAAATGGTAAAGAAGATGGCAATGACAAGGGAGGAATTTCTTGCAGTGGGGAAATAAGTGTTTAGGGAGGTTGATGGTCTGCAATCCTGACAGATATCCTGTCTCTGCCTCATGTTTTGGTGCTGGCAGCAAGCAAAGATCCCAGTGCTGAAGCCTCTGAATGGCACCTCTCAAAGGTTAACCTGAACCTAGACAGGAAAAAAGCATCAACAGGAAAGAGGTGTTGCCTTAAGTTATCTACACATTGCAAACACAAGAGATGGATTGTGTTTACAAAATGAAGCCATTATTTTCTACTAACTATGGCAATTTTAGGAGAATCTGAAGACATAGGAAGGAAGGCCTGTGTTACAAGTTTCCTGAAAATTGCAAATCCCATTTTTGGCTGGGTAAAAAACATGTTAGTTGTTTGTGCAAAACAAAGGTAAGACTTCACATAATTATAAAGTGGAGTAAGATTTTCCTTCAAGGAATGAAGGACACTTCATAAGGATTTTCAACTACTTCAAATGAAAAGAGATGCTTCTGCAAAGCCCTACATGTGAGTTAGGAAGTCCACCCAGAAACAGAAGGCAAGCATGCTTTGAAGTCAGCAATGGTCAAGCAGTAATCCAGTGTAGGTTATCCTTTATTTAGATTATTCCCTACCCTCTTTATACTAAGGGAAAAATGGTCACCTGCAAAATATTAATCAAATGTCCCCCAGGGTAATTTAGTTCAGAAGTTTCCACCTCTCTCTGCAGGACCTCCTCTTCTCCTGTACTACTGTAACTCAGGGTGGATGTGGGAGTAGGTCCTGTGCTATAAATCAGATCACTGAAATTATCTAGGTTGAAAAAAAATCTTGCCAAAAAAGGCCAAAAATGGTAACTGTTGTAGTGCCTGTTTCTACAGACAAGTGGACAAGCATGAATCAAAAGGTAAGAAGTTGCCACACCAGGTAATAAGAGCCCAGGAGCTTCCTAAAATCACCACTAGGGGTGATTGGGGGTGAAATAAAATGCATCATGTAACTATGCCCTTAGCAGAACCTGGGGCTGTGGAAGCCTCCAAACACTTCTCAGCACATCAGTAACTCTGTGCAAATCTGAGTCTTCATTTAAAGGAAGGATTTCACAGATTTTTCTGTAAGTTGTGATTTCATTGGAAACCATGGACTTCTTTGTTTGTTTCCCTAAAGAACATAGTTGGGAGCAATTAATTTTTAAATTTTTTTTTCTTTTTATCATGCAGCTAACCTCACCGGAGTCAATTTTCTGGTCTGAGGCAAAAATAAGAAAAAGCAGAACTTTATCTACAGAAAGATTAGGAAATGATGATCATAAAGCTTCAAGTTTTGGCCAGTGACAGATTTTAAAACTCTAAGATGAAAACTTCTTTAAACCCAAGAGACAATTAAGGAAGAACACATACCTTATCTACTGGGAGGAAGTCGTTTTCAACTTCTATTGACCTTGGTCGTAGCTTTATGGGTTTGTCTTTGAAGATATCTCCAAAGCCAACACCTTTGACCTTTTTGGGTTGGATTGTCGTGCCTCCATTGGCTCCTTCTGATTTTGTACTGCAAGAGTCACCACCGTCACTCTCAGAGCCTGTAGCATCTTTTAGGCCTGTGGAAAGGAGGGATGAAAGGTGTGAAACTCACTCTTTTAAGATCAGATTGTGAGTGGAAAATATCCCTCCCAGCATCCTCTAGAGGAAAATGAAACCACAAGAAACAGGTAGAGAAGATGCTCTCTGTGCCGTGCACTCATTTTGGCTTTGAAAAATGACTTTATTTCATCACATTGGTGTACTGGTTAGAAATTACACCAATCCACAAAATCACAAAACATGCATACTTCAGCATCAAAACTTCACAAATGAGGATGGTGATTCCTTGAGTACCAAGAAAATCCTCATTCCTAAGGCAAAACCTCTTTGCAAGAGACCTCAATAAAAGAAAGAGTTAAATTCAGCTGTAAGGCTCCTATTGTATAAAGCCACATAAAGCTAACAAGCAGTCAGATCAGGCATGCTGTACCTTAAATCTGTGTGACTCAGGCCAATTATGCAATTAGTATCTAAAGCTGCATTACCTAACTGGGAAATATAAAGCTGAAAGCTGTTCAAACAAATTTGCAATCAAATAAGCTGTATAATATGTTCCCTGCTGAAAATTAAACCTCTCTGCAGCATAGACAGCCTCATAAGAAAAGCACCCATGCACACTCTCCTCTAGGAATACAACAGATCAAAACTGACGTTCTGATTTGCATTACTTCTTTCAGTGAATAGGAAAATTTACCTGCATTTATCTGAAAATATCTGCTGCTCGAAAAACAGAGGCCACAGATGCAATAAGGTGATGTTTCAGCCACTTTACAGAAGGGTGCATCAGGTCAAACAGCCACAGGCAACAAAAGAGACCCACTGAAGTTTCCTTCCCTAGACCACTGAAATCTGCCTCTCTACATGAACAGTTTCCAGGAAAACCACAGCAATTGCTGCTGCTACAGCATGAATTCTACCTAACAATAAGAAGCTCAAATCCTCACATTTCCCTAACAAGCACTCATGATGTCACAGATGTGGATCTTGCAAGCTGAAGAATAATTTCAAATAAGCTTTTCTGCTTAATTACTTTTATATCAAGGTCAACAAAGAGATTGCAATTGATTTTCATCATAAAAGGCTGACAGTACAGATGAACCACAGAAACCAGGTCCTGAGGCCTCCAGGTACATCTGCATGATCCAGGACATGAGAGGCTCATCTGTTAAATGCGTTTCAAACCAGGGTGCTGCTAGGAAATGAATTCATGTCAGATCAGGACTTTCAGCCAAAACCAGGAAAGCCATGATTTGCTGCCCTGACACTTTCTGTACCTTTAACATGAAAGCAGTATAAAAGCAGAATTAGAGAAAGTTCCCAACTAGAAACAAACAGAAAGACTACAGACTAAACAAAACACTTTGGCCCTCTAGCCTCCTGAGTGGCTGCTGCAGCTATTGCAGAACATCAGTAACATTTCTATTTAATCAGGTATTCAGTTCAATTAACACTGAACAAGCTATTTGCTCCATAAGCTAAGCAGGATTGCAATTTAAATGAATATTAAATAATTATATTACAATACTCTTCTTAAATATGCAAAAGTCTTGATTTCTTTATGTTTTATTTTTCTAAGATGGGCCTGGGAGAAAACCTCAAATCAGGTTAATTAGCATATTTATTATGGTAGTTAAAATGGCAGCATGCCTACCCTCAGTAAAGTAAATTCTGTGCACTACTTCTCTTCCAGACCTCAGGAAATCATTAACCAGAGAATTTAAGCATTGACTGTGATGCTGCTTGGAGCTCTGGAGGGCAGGAGAGGAGTGGTTATCTGCAGCAGAGCCACTGCACAGTGTTTCCAGCAGAGGCACTCGGAGATGCAAGGGTAAATTAAGGGTAAATTAAGCCAGACTGGTATAAATCTCCTTGGGCAGTGTGGCAAAGTCACTGCCCCTTTCTTGCTCCCTCCCCTTGCTCTGACCTGGGCAGTAAGTGAGGAAGCTGAAAGTTCTACCCACTGGACCTTCTCCAGCTTTGCAAATGGTCAGTCACTGGGGCACTGGCTGAGACAGAAGCTAGAACCAACTTTATTTACCACTTCTAACTGCAAAGACAATGGTCAGCAATTGACTATGCTGAGTATAAAATTTCCACAACTCAAAAAACTCAAATTGTAGTGATTGTTGTCTTTTAGCTGAACAAAATATCTTTATATGGAAAATTACCCTCTGGCAAAGGTTTCTACTGTCATCCTTGCCAAAATCTCAAACTATTCTGTGATGGAGGGAAAAACCAGTGAAGACACCTCCCTCCAGAAGTAACTGATCAGAATCCATTGCCACTCCCTGAAATGAACAGAAAAGCTACCTTTAAAATAGGTTATTAAAATAGGTTCTCTGCATCCCTCATTGTGGAAGAAGATCTGGACTTTGGTCAATGGATGGAATTAAAATATGAAAGTAATTGTGAGAATTACTCAACAGGTCTCACATGGACTTCAGATCTTTGAAGTTTACATGAAAGAAAGATCAGAAACATCAAGGGGATCTAATAAGAATAAAGCTTTTGTTTGTTTCTGGGTCATCACTTGTTTCTCATTACAGCATTTTCAGCTTTTATGACCATTTTTCTGTGATGAGACACCACGCTTTGTATCAGCAGCCTCACCTCAGGCCCACAACAGATTTCCTGAGCATCACCCATCTGTGCTTGATGATAATCCAAGAGTGGTTTGTTCTCTATACTGCCACAGAGCTGTCTCAGTATACAGTCCTCAAAATGAAAGCAACATAAGAAATAACAGAATTGCTTCTTTTTCTTTTTTTTTTTCTTTTTTTTTTTTTTATGAGGACAGAATGGACTGAAGCTTGGCCTGACCAAAGTAAATTGCATTTGTGTGATCAGATACAAAGCTCCTTCAAAGTTAAAAAGAGTTCTTCCAGATCAACTGGGAAAATGACCTAATTTATTATTTTTGACTGATCCAAACTGAGAAGTTCTCTGTACTTCACTAAATAAATCAGTAAAAATAAAAGCCCTGCTTGTGCTCTTACCACAACATGATGGGGTCTAGAGACAAAGAGGACAAAAGAGAAGAACTGTATGCAGTGGAAACTGTAGAACAAATCAGATAAATTGAGGATCTGCAGTAACATTTAGAAAGAATAATGCATCGCTTGGGTACAGAACAGTCCTGTAGAAAATAATCTAACATGCTCTTACTATTAAAGGCATGCTCAGGAGACTCTCTCTTACCTTCCTGTCCAGGTACATGAGATACACTCTTCTGGTTTGGACAGATAAAATCTTGGAAGCAAGGATTTGGAACACTACGCCCATCCTTGCCTGATAAACTCTCTCCATTGGGTTGTTCCCTAATACATATGTATGTGTGTGTGTGTATGTATCAGTATGTATCTATCAGCAATTCTCTTGGTGCACCTGCAACCTGGCTCAGGTGACCTTTCCTCTTAAAACCAGAAAAATGTTCCTCTTTTGTTTGTGTTTTAGGTGGTTTTGGGGTTTTGGGTTTTTTTTTCATTCAGCTTTTCATGGATTTTTTTGCCACTATACAAATAGCTTAGCTGTGTGGCAGAACACAGCTGGCTGCATAGTTTCTCCAAAAGATAAATGTAGCCCATGGACACAGCTGGAATCTAGGCAGGAACCTGAGTGACACAGAGTGTCAGATGATTAATTTTAAGTATGAAATTTTCTTCATGAAGAGCTATCAGGAAGGTCAGGCTGCTAAATGAACATTAAAAGCAGGAGAGAATTTCAGTGGTCACAGTCCCCTCTGTGCTGCCCATCACACCCACTCAGCCTGGGACAGCTGTGCTCTACCACAGACATGGATTGAGCACAAGGTGAGGCAGCAGCTCAGCAAACTGCTCTCCTCAGAAACACTGAGAACATCTTGCTCTTCTTGTCAGCCCATTAAGTACTTCAAATAAAGCCAGTATAGGATAAAAGCTGCAGTAGTCAGGCCTCTCACTATTTTTCCTGCTTTTTTTTTTTTAAACAGAACTTCTTTGGAATCTGTCAGCTCGCTGTCAGCATTTGGAGAGCTGACAAGGTAAGAACGTAACATCAATAAGGTGCTCACTAACATGCTTACTATCACATCAGTCTTAATAACAGGAAAGTTTTTCAGAACTTTAATAGTTCTCAGAACATATTTCTCAAGTCTTTTGGTAGTGTCACTTCAAATTTCTGGATCTATAAGCAAAATTGTTATTCTTTTCCCTTGATTTATTGTTGCTGAATCATCTGTAGTATCACAAGGTAGAGTTCAAATCTAAGCACTGGTTGCATTTTTCCAGTAAGTTCTTGAAGTCTGAACAAGGGCACCATCATCAGCAAGGAGTTAAAATTCCCAGGGTCCAACTGTTCCCAGCTTTTGCCTGGAACAAGATATGGGTCTACAGCTTTTTAAAAACACTCTGAATTCTGATTCCTTATTGATTCATTCTCCTTAAAAATGCAAGCTCATTTAGTATTCATGAAGATTAAATTTTCTCAAAACTGTCTGGAGGAATTTCGCACTTCACACATTTTTTCCTTTATGGGTATATAAATGAGATTAGCTTCCTCAAGACATTTCAAACACACCACACTCCTGCTATAGCAGTTAGAGGTCTTTTGAGAGCAACATTCTGAAATGTACCAAAACAGATTAGCTCAAACAGGGATTAAAAAGAGACCACAACATCAGACTTAATTCAGAAACAGCCTCTCAGAGCTGTGCTGGCATCAAACCAGAATTCTAAATCAGAAAGATAGTTAGGGATGATAAAGGGCTGTGTAACTAAAGCTGGTAAAACAAAAATAAACAGCTGTGGTAAAATTAACTCCATTCAAAGCAGGAAACAAATTATTTCTAAATAGCTTAAAATGGCAGGGGAGAAAAGGAAATACATTCTAAGGTTACAGAGATTTCTATTTTGAGCTATTACTTGGCAATTTAATTTTTGTTCTTTATTCTGGATTGCTCTCTCTGTTGACAATTTATGGCCCTGGGCCACTGACACAGTAAAGGCCAGTGGTGTTCTGGCCCTCTCAGCACTTCTCAGCTCTGCTAAGCAAAGGCAGCTGTTCAGAGACACACCTGAGACACTGCAAAGGATCTCCTGATCTGGTATGGCAGCCAGAGAGAAACACTGCCAACTGTGTTTAATAGAACAAAGACATTTCTAAATGAAGCTTATTAGGTTTTTCTACTTTTATGGAAGGGAAGGAAAGCAAGGGGAAATATGCCTTTTCCTTCCATTTAGAGAATGACAGCATGGAACGCCTGGGTGACCAATGTGAATGACAAAGGTGGTGAAATTACACATGGTAATTGCAGTAGATGAGACAGGAACTGTCCTTCTTCCTTTTCCTCACATACTGGTGAACACAGAACAAATACCCACATCCTATAAGGTATTACTCTTGAGCTTTCTATCAAAATCTGTAATTTGCTGAAGCCATCCCCACCAACATTCCAGTGTCATAAAAAAATCAAAACCAGAAAATTAAATTGGATTCTAAATACTACTGCAAAAGAAAGACATGTTGATTCTGCTTATTTTAAGATTAATAAATTCATTCTTTCAAACAAAAATTAATGCTTCTTTACCAAGAGTGATTATACTTATACAAATAACTGAGGCAGACTAGCTCAATATTAGCAATTAATCTCAGTCATTCCTTGAAAAAATGTAACTATGTTAGCTAAATATTTTGTCATTTGCTTACAACGTTCATTTTCCTTTGCACAACAGTTCTTGCCACATAAGAAATGCCCCAAGATTTCTATGCTTGCACAAGTGGTCATGCAAGGGGAAGGGGAGCAGTGCCTGCCCCAGGTAGCAGCATGCATTGAGGGTGATGCAGCACAAGCATCTTCTGCAGCACGAGCACAGAGCCATCAGTACAGAACTTGGTGGCTTCCCCACCTCCCCAGACACTTCCCCAAGAGCAAAGAGGAACAATCATTCTTTTAGGAGCTCTACAATTGTAGACAACCATTGTCCTCTTCATTAGGGGGCTGCTTTTTTCACCACCCTGACCAAGCACAGGCACATTATCACACATGGAAGGAGAGATAAGCAGCCACAGGCAGCAGGGTTCTTGACCTCCCACTCACCAAGCAGGTCTTTTGTGAAACTCATGGAAAACCACTTGGTAGTGGGAATCCCAATCAACAGAAGGATTTCACATTTCACCACGGTCAACATATTTTTTCCACACACGGCCCCCAGTCCCATGTCATCTGTACATTTGTTCTCCAGCAAACAGGATGCTAATTTTTAATCATTAAAATTTCCCTTCCCCAATTTTATAATTTTTCTTTCTCAGATACCATTTTTCATTGCAGCACCTGTAGCAGCTGTGTACTTGATACAAGCTCTTTATTGCAAGCAAGTTGTAACAAGGTGAGGAGAAATACAAAGTTGTAACTGTCCTCTCTTCAGAACGGTTAAAATCCACATTTTGCTCATTTATTGAACTTTGCTCACATCCTAACACTCCTAAATGGGGTTTAGAACATCATAAATACATCAGCCATATTGATTTCTCAGAACTCTGACCAGCCATAATTCCTCAAGAATTAAGGGGAGGGAGACAAAAAAAAGGGTAAAAAAAAAAAGTGGTGGAACATCAGAAAGCACAAAACACAATTGAGGTTACTCACGAATGTTTCTGTTTCAACGATCCTGATCTTCTTCCATTATATCTAATAGCTATTACTGACAGCATTGTGGATCCACATATAAGGAAAGAGAGGCAAATATTTGTCAAATCAAGCATTTTATCTGCACTGTTCCTCAGTTTTTGCATCTTTGAAGAGAAAGAAAGTGAAGCAAGAAAGAGAAACTAAATCAGTAAAAATAAAAAAATTAGAAATCTGAGAAGCGTTGTTCGTGGAGGTGCAAGAAAGTTGCAGGATGAGAGAAAAGAGGGCTGTGATCAACAAAATGACAAGTTTTTTGTTGCTCTGTGTCTCTCTTCACCCAGCATACGCAGCAGCAAAGATTTTCTGGTAGCAGGTTGATGAGCAGAATGCCAAAGGAGCTGGAATTGTTGCTGAGCAGAGCCTGGCACACCTCATGACCCAGAAAGCCATGTCAGCATATAAAGGCAAGGCTGGGTGTTTCTGCAGGAGATAACCTTGCATATTTCAGTGGAAGGTACCTCTAGAAGCAGCGACCAATTCAACAGCTATTACAGGCCTTGGTTAAGTAAGAAAATGCCTTTTAAACGCAGCAGTTGGAAAATGGCTTTCAAAATAAAAGTATTTAGCACTGAGCACTGAGCATGTGTTTGTAAAGTAAAAGCTCTAAGCTTAATTGCAAAGTTGAGCAACACTTCATGCAATGTGATACAGGTGAATCCAAGCATTGCCTAGGCATAACTAATCTTAAGTTATGAACTGACTCCAGCTTAACTTACAGAGAAATCAGCAAGCTGAAATTAGAGCAGCTATGAGTTGTTTTAACCAGACATTCCTAAATGAAATCAATTCTGTGGAATGTCTCCAAATGGTTTTCACTGGAGACATAAGCTCATGGATATTTGCGTAAAAATATGGACCATAGAGGAGACATGAAATGGAAGGAGCTGGCTGCACCACCAGGCAGCTTGTTCAGGAAGAGCATGACGAGTAAGTTTGCAGGGAGTGAGCTGTAAATAGATGGAGCAGGGAGAGTCAGAGACCCTCCTTTTTGTCTGTTGGTTTAGGCAAGAGCATCTCTGATAGTAACAACATTGAAACCCTTGTTTTGTTTAAGACTTCCCCATTTGACCTGATTTTGTGTATTACCAATTCCTCAGTCCTAGTTCCAACCCAAAAAGCAACAAACAGGCCATAAGTTTAGCTGGATATCTGGCCTTCTGAGATGCAGCTTTATTGAGAAAGTAACACATCTCTGCAGCATGAAAAAACATGCAAGTCTCAACCAAATGCAAAGGGAGGTAGAATTGAACCTCCAGGTAAGCCAAGTCCAGGTAGTACAAACAGATATATTTTATCAGCTTTAAAAACAAAGTTTAGATGGGTGTTTGCCCAGAGCAATGTGAGACAATCTGCTGTGGGTTAAGCTGTCTTCTTGCAGCTGGTTATCAAGCTTTCCTCCAGACACTCATCCAATCCTGCGCTCTGAAATCAGTTTGATGCAATTTCCTCTCTTTGACATGGCACAACAATGGGCCAGTATGATTAACAAGAACTAAATGCAGAGCTCTGGCACAAAAGGTGACTGAATTCTTCCTGGCTTCAGTTCCGCTTACTTTAGACGACTTGAGAAGAGGGGAAGGATGATTTGGCCCTCAATGAGTAACAGGCTGGGCATGGAGAGCAGGCTTTTGGAAAATTTTGAAAGGTAATGTTAGGGCAGCACTGCCCAGTAAGATTGTGAAATTAAAGGCTCCAAGCAGACCTTGAATCTGATTTGAAGCTTCATCTTTATGTCCAAAGTCAAGCATACTGGAAATTAACTCCATAAATCCTTATCATGCTTATCAGATGGGTGGATTAGAAGACATGAGGGTCTAAGAACTCTGCAAGAAGCATGAAATTCGAGTGGTTGATAAGCAGTCATGGAGATATAAGGTGAGAAGCAGCACAAAAATTTGAAGACCATCAGCCACATGGTCTGCTCCAGCCAGAGCAAGGGCTTGGTTGGAGCTTGCAAAGAGCTGCAAAATGAATTCTGGTGGACAGGGAGATAATTTTCCATGAGGAAATACTCAGAGCTGCACACATTGACATAGATTTTTGATCAAAAAAAGGATCAGATTTGTTAAGAAAAGCAAAAAAAATAGGTGTAAGGGCAAATATCAGAATAGAATAACGTGACTTCAACTGCTTTCATCCTTTGCTGTCAACATGCACAAGACAGAAGTCCTCAGAGGTAGAAGACCAAACACTCCCACCCATTAAGGAGGAGGAAGGGCAGCACAGCATGGATCCTCTCAAGAGAAAGCTCTCTGGGGCAAAAGCAGATGCCAAAGCTAGCACAACATCCTGTTCACTGGAAGACAGAACTGAACACTTTGCACTTAGACACATCAAATGTGAATCTTCCAGCTAGATTTCGCTATGAGGAAACAGGTGGAAGGACAGATTTCTGTCTTCCTTGCTTCCTCTGTCTTGCATCTAATATAACCATTCTCTCTTTTTCTGTATTACCAGGGCAGTAAAAGAACATGAAAACAGGATGTGCCCTTCTTTTAAAAAGCAGAAGCCAAAAACCTGAACATGAAATGAAAAGAGCTTTATATCTTTTACTCTCCTTGGCAGAAAGAAGGTATCACCCAGAATGCTGTGAGTAATAACTGTCAAAGACAGAATGCCAAATGAAGAGCATGCAGTAAAAATAAATTTTTAAATCACCAAAAAAAGAAAATTTCAAACAAATCAAGACCCAAAATATCCTTTAAGAAAAGCAAAGCATACTTTATGAGTTCAACAATCACAATGGAAACTTTACTTTTAGGGCAGATTGACATTTAATTCAAAGATTAGTGGTGATTATCAACAGTCTTCTCATTTCAGGGGGCGAAAGTGATGGGACTAAATGTTCTTAGATTCAATCCATAGCTGAGACCAAAACAAACAATGTAATTCACAGTTTACTGTGGGCTTATACACAGACATTGTATGGACACAGAACATACACATGCACAGGAGGAACAGGTGCATTCTCATTGCATTAAGGCTGGGCAGTTCATCAGCAGCAAACTGACTTCAGCTTACAGACAGATAAATGCACAAGGAGTAGCCATAAGTGGGTAGCAGTGGCACAATTTACAAGTGTAGCTAAATCAAACAAGGCCAGAGGACTGAAGCTATTGCTGGATGATTTTGAGCGCACTCACTGTTATAACGTCTGTAGCTGTCAATCTTTGCCGGTGCCACTCTGTACAGAATTGTCCCTTCAAAGGCAGATTTTCCTGACAGCAGGCAAGAGAAGGAAAGACAAAAAAGGAGAAGGGGCAGGGTGGGGGTAAAGAGATCGAATGATGGTAAAAAGAAGGGAAAGGAAGAGGTTTTAATCTGTATTTTCAGTCACTGACATTTCAAAGCCTCATTAGCAAAATGACGAGAACATTAACAAACATATCTGATTGTACATGAAGTTAGAATATTCTTACTGCTTGTATGTCAGATAACAGAATCTCATGATTTTGCTAAAGCTGTTATTTACAATGTCCAACAGAATGCATTCTTCTTAGGTTTGGTCTGTTGTCCATCAAGTTGTGAGACTTGAAAATAAAATTATTTGTCTGGTTTTTGCAGCCTTGCACAGGGGAATGCTGAAAAAATATTATTACTGCAATGATGTACTCACAGTGGCTCAACATTCCTGCTGCAGATGTAGTGCACTTGAACAGTAGTGCACAGCTGACATCCAAACAAGGCAATGAAATACTCACATCTCTTTAATGTACCAGGATCCTGTGAGCATCAGAAATACTGCATCTTTCCAAGATCACTTATTGGAAATATTTTGGACATGGGAACTGGTCTTAAACAGTGCTTAGTAGGAAGTATAGGACAGTAAAACCTGAATAAATTGTTTTTTCAGCTACAAGCTTCATCAGGTGTGACTCGGCATTGACATTAACAGAAGCAAAAATCTAAAATTAAGAGGAAAACCAGTAAAACTACAAAAAGCAAATCCCACTTCTCATCTAAGACATTTAAGATAACATTTTTATTACAAAATCCTTTTTTTTTTCATTGCTAGTGACATAGCTCATGCTCTGATATTTAGGACATGAAATTCAAGTGAAGGTAAAGGCATGAGCAGCTGAAGTGTTTTGTGTGTCAGGTTTAAAAACCCAGGCAAGCCCAAGAATATACCAATGCCAGATTGTTCCAAATCCCCCCTAGGTATACCATCACAAAAATTGATGTCTTGGGTAAAATTTTATAGCAAAATAGACAGTATATTTGAATTGTCACAACACAGAATCGCACCCAGTTTGGTACCAAAAATGTGTGGGATTTTTTTTCTCCTGTATATCATTCTGTTGGACTTTTAGACAATACAAAACTATACTTATTTATATATTATAATAAGCTAGTTCTTAGTTTTGTTGCTGCAGTTTAATTAATAACAGAATATTTCCATTGCCTTATGTAATGTTTCATGTAATGAGGAAGTAAAAATGCTAGAAATCCATCTTTACACTTTCTTTTTACAGGATACCATTAAAAGAGTGCTATTAAAACAGTCGAACATCAACCCACTGCTAAGGGAAATGTAAGTTAAGCTTCATGACACTGTGGAGAGCCAGAGAGACAGTAATGGAAAACCAAAGTTTTCAGAACTCAAAACAGAGCAGGTTGCCTGACTGAAGCATCAGCTGATGAGTCTATTATCAGTTCTGCCTCCAGCAGCCAGGACTTTTCAGGGGTCATCACTAACAGGTTCCAAAAATAGCTGATAGATAGCATGAGGCCCAGCTGTACCTCAGAGAACACACATCAGAGGCAGCAAGATACAAAAGGCCACCTTTCAATGCTGTCATGACACTGCTGTGAACATACTAAATGTTTTTTGAAATAATCTTCTCAATGTGAAATTGTGATTATCTCAAACAGATTTTTTTTTGACTACATGTCAACTTTTTGCTTCTCAACAGGCTGTATTGATAAGAAGTGGTATATTGAAAATAGTCTCAAAATTAATACTGTATCTCTGAGAAATATGGGAAATAATCTTATAATCCATGTATCTAATGTAGTAATAAATTGATAATGCATACTACCTGTTCATGCTGTAACAGTTGGCCTAAGAAAAGCAATATTTTCATTTAAGAGCATGCTTTAAAGAGCAAGGAATTGCTGTTTACTCTAAGATCCTGTCTGTACTTACACTGCAAAATGCCTTTGAAGAGAAGAAATTTGGCAACCATCTTACAGCTGGGACAAATACTTTAAAATCAAAGAAACACCCCCCCAGATATTTTGATCTTGCAAGTCTTGCTTTCCAGCCTGTTGAGCACACACCATTGAGGGGAGGCGCAGGTTCCCAACCCTTTCCAAATAAGGTTCAAGCTAAGTCCCACAGTCAGGATTCACAAACATTTGGCACTTCTAAAACTAGCCCCAGGCATTTTCAAAAAAGGAAATTTTTGCTCTGAACAAGCTTCTGAGGTTTGTCTATGGCAGAGCATGAAAAGAAACCAGGATAATTTCTTCTGGCTGTTTACTCTGATCTGCCATAAAATTTACATGGACACAACAAAAGCAATAAAATCAGACTTTTTTCTGTCCATTGGAGCTGGTGTAGATGGTAACAGAAGGACAGAGAAATATGGGGTTTTATTGACTTTATTCCTAAAAAGCCAAGTTATGTAATTTTTCTCTTCTGTATTTCTTTTTCTTTGAGTTCACCAAAATTACATTTGCCCTTCAAAAATTCTCTTTATAGATGGTCATTAAAATGTGATTTAAAAATCAAGTTTAATTTAATTTAACCAAGACGTTAAATTTAATTGTTAACTTTAAAACATTCATGGGTTTGCACAGTGCCAGTTCTCCACATATCCTGTGCTATTTTCCCAGGTCTCACAGTAAATCTGCCAAGTATTACCTTATCCATTTTACAAGTTGGGCTGAACAGTTCAAGGCTGCTGCTCAGGATTGCAGAGCCAGACCCCAGCCCTGTCTGGGCTCCTCTGAAAGCTGAGCAGAACCTCAGTGGCTGCCCAGGGTCTGAGCTCAGTGCCTGGGTACAGCCCCTCACCCAAGTGCCAACCTCATAATCCAGAATTCATATTCAGGGATTCCACCTCGCAAAGTCCTGTGATACAGACACACTCAAAGTTCCCAGAGAAACAAAAAGGAGTTACTGCACATTTAAGGTGCTGTCACATCCTGTCATCCATGGAGGAAGGAGCTGACCTGGAGGTGTGAATACACACCTTTCATCTCTCCTTCTGAGGTGTAACCTAGAGCATTTCAGCAGTGCTACTAGCCTGATGGCCAAATCTTTCAGGGTTTACTTGTTCATTTTTTTAAATATATTTTCAGACTGAATGAGATTATCATTCCTATTCAGTTGTGTAAACTTGTTCAAATTTTTGCAGTCCCATTACAGGGATTTTCAAATCCAGATATTCAGTGTGCCTCATGAAGCATTATGTGTTGGAGAGCAACAGCTGTATCAATCACATAAATCACATACAGAAAAAACTGAATTTATATATATTTCCCATAATTCTCCTAGGGGAATGTAATTCTTAAATTTATAGTTTTACTTGAAGAAAAAATAAATTAAAAAACATTAAAATCCCCATAACAATCTCAGCATTCCTTGAGTCACTGTCTCTCTCTCAGGAGGTTTACACTGTTCTTTTGATTTATAGGCATATCTAACACTTCCTCAGATAGCCACAAAGCATCTCCAAAGAATTAAATTATATACATGAAAGTAGGAAACCCATCTCCCACCTACAGTTACCTTCAATTTATTTAAAGATGCAAAACAATATTTGTGTTACTGCTGTCTTCTTCATAAAAGTATCACAGGCTTGGGTTCTACTGACAGAACCAGCACACAAATCCAAGTCTGAACAAAGCATGGACCATAATGGAATCAAGAGTTAATGCTTTGTGGCTGCTTTTGCACACTCCCATGTATGTTTTTGTTTAAAGCCATTTTTAGGATGCTTATTATGAAGTATATATCAACAAATTATCTGAAAAGAAAGAATACTCATTCATTCATATAGAAAACACTGGGGTATTCCATTCTGAACATTATCACCTACCTTGTTCATTTATATAGTACCAAACACTACAGACTCCAGAGCTGAAACTACTCTACACAATTAGTTCTTCCAAGACTCACTGTGTTTATAATTAGCATAATTCAAGAGAGCATATACAGATTATAGAAAGCAGTTTGCAATCTCACTGAAACATGCACCTTCACTTAATGACCTTTCTCCCTCTCCATCACATAAAAAATTTAAAGTTTAAAATATGTTAATTCCAGTCTGAAGGAATGTTACATTTAATTATCTTGAACTGCACTGACCACCTACTGGTGTAGGTCACCAGCACACATTCACACATGAAAATGTACTCCATTACAAAAAAAGATAAAATATTTCCATAATTGCAAATGTCAGGGCTTTCAGGATCTTATTTTTGTGCTATGGAATAAGGATGAAAAATTTGCCTTAAGTGGAAAAATAAGGAAAACAGAAAAAAGTGTTATAATTTTCAACCTTTTATTGACAGAGTAAGCTATAAAGGTTTTGGTAAATTTCAGCTGAAATCAGCCCACAAGGATCTTGGTAGTCCTTTGACTTCTGTTTATTCAGAGATCTCAGGAGAATGCTACATAGCAATGAACATCTGCAGTGCTAAAAATAGGAAGACCTTGGAAAGTATTGTGGAATTAGCCTGAAATATGCAAATAGAATTGGCTTCTTTTTTTTTTTTTTCTCTGAAAAGTCAGATTTGATCACTGAATTAGGAAAAAAAAAAAAGGTAATAGCTGCTTGAAGAACATAAAAAACATGAAGACCAACAGCTTTCCATTTCATGTAACAGCACCCTTTTGGTTCAGGTTATTCTCCATGAGAAGTTATAAATAGGACAACCCACTCCCATGCTTACACTATTGCAAACTTAGTTACCAAACATGCTTTTCACCTGCAGCAGTACTGGCCCACTGTAAATGAGAGAACAAAGTCCATGTCCCAGTTCTGGCCCCTTTCCCTTTGGCTGCTGGGGCAGTGGGTGTCGGAGGTGACAGAAACATGCTCAGCACCTGGAGGGAAAAAGTGCTGCATGTCCCACACCAGTAGTTATCAATCCTTCATCTACTGGAGTTGTTATAGAAAGCATGGCACTTTAATCCCTCCACTTTAAATAAGCCACTTTGTACTTTCCACTTCTAAGGACAAAAATTCCCTTGTAACTGATTCTGAAATACAAATGCAGTCATCATCATTGCCTTCTCTCTCCTCTTGGTCTGCTGTGGCCCAGCAAGGCTTACACAGCTCAGAGAGCACTGACAATGCTGCAACTCAGGTAGCACTGCAGGTATACATAAATCATCATCTTCTGACCCTTTCAGCATGAATTAAGATCATGGCATTCAAAAACGCTTCCCAGCAAGAGATAAGAATGTGCTATCCTATCAATGTGTTATGAGCTAAAGACACAAACATACATACAGTGCATCAATAATAAAATTTTTCCTTACTTGACTTCAGTTGCTCCTCCTGTGCTATTCCAACATCATCAGAATCAGAGAGCTCCTTTATGAAGTTGGAAGGAAACATGCCAGTCTTCCCATTGAGTATACCTTCCCACCAGCCCTCTTCCACCTGCACAGAGACAAAAAAAGGGGGTTTTTACATAAGCAACACTTTACTGAGCACCATTATATACATTCAATAAATGACACTAATAGTCATGAATAGTTTATATTAATTAATTTCAGGTATAAGGAGCACATGGCATGGGCTCCAAGCCAGAACACCTCTCCTTTTTTCTTCATAAGTGAAAACAAGAGAGATGCATGAACCCATCTGTAAATGTCAGCAGTGCTGACAGCAGTCAGAAGCACAGATGAGCATTAAATAAAAGGATAAAAGAGCAACTAGAGAGCACATGGTATCGCTACAATTTCAACTTTTATGGATATCCATTCAATCAGTAAATTTTCAGTGCACACCGTATGGCTATTCAAGACCATCTTAGTGGATGCGATTTGCAGATTCTGTTTGAATTCCCTAAGTAATTAATGGTGAAAGAGAAACACCTAAAAAGGGCTACTCAGAGAATCTAATTTAGTTATCTTAATATAATGAAAACATTCCTGCCTTCCCCATCAAAATCAGAAATTTTGTATTTTAGAAATTCAGAATGCTGCTACATCACTCATGTGTAAATGTAAGAAACCTGTGGAGAACAAAGACCAGTACTAATGCATATTTGACTCGAGATTTACAAAGAGGCACTGAAATACATAATAATAATGATAGTGTCAGGAGGAGCAAGGACACTACCTAGCCAAAACTTAAGAGAAAATATCGCTTTAAAATTGCAAACTCCCTCCTCCATAACCCATTTAGGATTGAATGGTGGTGTCAGGCAGTGAAATGACAGCCCTTAGAAATGCCTTTAGGTTATAATGGCACTGCAAGAAATGACTGATTATATGCATCTGCTAAACACATTCTTGATAGATAAATGTTTTTCATCTGTCAGACACTGTCCCTTCACTAAAAATATTACAGGAGAGGACAGTGTAGGTCTGTGACACATCAGTCTCCAATAATGGTTGACTCATATCTTTTCTGCCTACCTTCTCCCCAGTTATGAAAAGAGAAAGTTAACTTTATTGTTAAAAAAACAACCCCACACTTTAAATGAACCTAGCTAATTATCACAGAAAAAAGTCTGTGAAAAGTCTTTTCACTTATCTTGTGTGAAAAGACTTGAGTCCTTAGGAAAGAAATCTCATAATAATAATACAACTAAATATTGCCTCAAAATATAGAGGAATGTGTGCATTTTTCTCAATTTAGCTACATGAGACATTTTAGTCAAAAACACCACATTTCTTGATCTCATGAGCTGAATTTTTGTTTTAATTTGAAAGTAGTTCAGACCAGACTTTCATTTAATTTCAGTACTTGTCCCTGGCAAAACTTCCCCTCCCTCAATGCCTCGGTAGCACTGGTGAGCTCCAGCACATCTCTGGGAATTATCTTACTATCCTGCTGCTACTGGAGAAGATAGAATGTGCACATCTCACTCAATCCCTTCAGTGAGGTGGAGGTTTTTACATCACAGTATCAGAGTCTCTAAAAGGTAATATTTACCTTCTTCTTTCCAGACTAATAAAAAGCAATATGCAAACCTGAAACTGCATGATACACAGCACTCAGACTCTACAAATTATATCTCTAAAGACCATCTGATATAAATGTTATATTCCATATAAAATTTTATTGTTATATAGAAAATACACAAAATGGCCAAGACTCTTTGAGCTATAAAATATTTCAATTTTTCTAATGCAGTATTCCCATGTGGCTATATTAATTAGAGCTAAATATTAAACCATAACTGCATTAGCTGATTGACCAGAAGATTAATTAGAGGATTTACACAGTTCCCAAGTCCCTGCTTTGCAAGATGCTGAGATTACTTGACAAATAATGTGACTAATATCATTCAGTTCCATCTTTTCCTCAAGTAATTTTCACTTGCTTACTTCTTCCAGAGTTTTCTTACTTCTACTTTCTTACTATTACTTGCTTGGCTCTCTTCAGAGTTTTCTTACAGTTAAAATAAGCACTTTATGTGATGTGTTGATCTATGGATCTCTATCTATATGTATAGAAATATATATATATATATATATATATATATATAAAGATCTTTAGACAGCTAAATCTAAAGTGCACATAAATATGCTCAGATAATTCCTTCGCATATTTTAAGTTTTTCAGTTGACTGAAAAATTGTCTGAAAATACCATATTGGATGCAATAATTCTACAAATTCAGAAAAAAATCTAAAGCAAAACCAAGGGGTTTCTTCCACAAGGGAAATGCAGAATCATCTTAGCAAGACATTAGAGATTGAGGTCAAACTGGGCCTCCCAAAGGTTTATTAGGAAATTTTCATCAAAAGTATCAAAGGTTTTAAGTATTTTAAACACTGAAGCTATCTGCTACATATCCTTAAGCCTTAAAACACACCAGCTAGAGATGAATCCATACAATACAAGACACTAAAATGCCTCCAGGATTTAGTTATCCCAAACTGGGGCATTCCATTACCATTTGGTTTGAAAAGTTGCAATAATTCACAGCCAATAAAACCTTACAAATGAAAATCCATTATTCATGGGGGGTAATCCATCTGGAGGCACAAACTCAATAAAATTTGTTACCATGCTATTAAAACAAAGTGCTTTCAGAATTTATATGTTTATGTCCTGATTTATGCCCAGCATTCATGTGCTGAACCAAAGAATCTAAAAAGAGGAGGGCTTCATTTGGCAGTCCATGTCCCCATGCTGGAAAATAAGTTCTACCAGCTTGCCAGAAAATCTAGGGCTGCCACAGCTTCTTGCTTACACCTTGCTATATACTTAATAGGCTAAAGTTGGTAAATTATTAAAATGTTCAGCTCTTTGGAATCACTGACCTAAAATGTATTTCCAATAAATTCCTCTATTAGCCAGTCCCACAAGATGTTCTACAAGCTGCAGCTTTGCCTGTTAGGCTGACAGATTACTCACAGTTTAGTTAAGGCAGATGAGGGAAGCTCAGAGTCAGGAAAGGTTTCAAAAGGAAGAAAGTCTCCCTGGATCATAACAGAGTCTTTCTGAGCTGTTGAAACTAAAACACAGTCCCAGGAATAAAAGCAATGCCAGAAGCAGACAACAGGAGAGAGAGAAGCTCAAGGTCAACAGATTTTCTTTTGCTTTGAGAGAACTAGAGCACAGAAAGCAGAGGAAAAAAGCTCCCTTCGTTTATAAATTCTAATGGAAAACATTGAGCAAACATTGAGCTCAAAGGACAAAAGCAATCACATGTTGAAAAGAAATTAAAAACATAGATTCCCAAGAGGCAAAATAAACAAATCACATCCACTGCCAATGGGAAAATAAATTTTGGAAGCAAGACCTCAAGAGAAGATGGTGCCTACAGTGCCACTTGATGGCTTATTCTGGGAGTGCATTCAGAGAGAGCCATGCCCCTAAGGGGTCAGCCATCCCTTGGGATTCTGGTACAGCAGAATAGATCTGGAAACTGTTTGATATCTCGGATGCAGAAGATAAAAAATAAAAATGCACAAGTACTTTGTAGTAGAGAATCTTTTCAGCTTCAGGGTTCTTTATTTTAAAGTGTCAAAATGTGCTTTGGGAATTTTTGAGTGTTTGATTTTGTGGTTTGGGTTTTTGATGGGGTTTTTTAATATCATCTTCTAAATAAGAAACTAAGGGATTGTGAAACCAATCATGTAGAACTTGGATGACGTTATATGGACTCATCAGTACTTGCACCCTTATTTCCCCAAAAAAAGTCCCCTACCACATAAACTAACCAAAAAGAAGTAGGCATAGAAATCCTCGTGAACAACCTGTTAGAAGAGAATCTGGAATAACTGGCACAGCATTCCACAGAAAAGTAACTGAGGGATGTGAAACCCCAGCATTCATTCCCAGCTGTTTTCTTGCAATTTATACAGCTCTATATTTGTGGCACAGACCATCCCCTCACTATAGTTAAATATTCATTCCCCTTTCTACTCTACAGATGCCAAAAAATGTCACTGTAAGAAAAGTCCAGCTCAATTCCCAGTTTATCTTGTTCCTGGACATGGGTTGAATCACTTTATCTGATAACAAGACCAAAAAACATCCATCCACTAATCTTGCAAATAAGAGGCAACAGATTTGCCAAAATTCAGTTTGCATTTTTATAACTTAAAAATAGTTACTGATAGGATTTGATCACGTAATATATGGCAATGTTACCTAAAAGTCAAAGAAATAAGCTCAGTGGCATTACAGAAGGTCTCAGTCAAAGCCCTGTGAGCTTCACTCCATTCACTACACATTGCCAAAAAGCTGTTTTGGGAGGAGGAGGCCAAAAGGTAAGAAGCAGCACAGTGACAGAGTAATCCCAAATGCCAGCAGCCTCAGAACTCCTGAGTGACGTGCCAAATGTCCTCACTCTCATGCTGCAGGTTAATTATCTGGCATCCCCTGAAAGTGTAAGGGTGAAACATAATTGGAATTCAGATATCTGCATTTAATAAGACAATTAGTTACAGTTGTATTTTGGAACAACTGTAATTAGAGTTAGAGCTAATGAGGTAAGAAAATGACAAGCAAAAAGCTATCAATCACACAATAAACATGAACATAAACAATGATGGAAATTCTTCTCTTGTTAGTTTTAAATGTACTTTTAATTTAAGTCTGTTAATTAATGTCTCATGGGTATCAGTGTCTCTGTAGTTATGGAAACCTATTTTAATGACAAGCATTTTATCTATTGTGTTGAATGTTTGATCTTATTATAATTAATTTCTAACTACTTAGGACAAATAGGAAGGAAATATAAATTCTGAACACACACAACCTCTAAGTATATCCATCTGGTGACAAGTTCAAAATTCAACTTGCTGTTGTTTCAATCCACTCTACAGGCCCAAATCACTTCTGCCATGACAGGAATTTCCATGTAGCCTACCACTACTACAGGCACAAAAACCCTCTCCAAACATCTTATCCCATCTGTTGGCAGGAGGAAGAAGGATCTGGGTAGCTTTGGATGCTATTACATATGGGGAGGTGGGAGAAGGGAAGGCATCCTCATCCTCAGCAGATCCCCATGTGACATCAGTGTAATTTATTTTCACTGGGAATTTGGGGAAACACACTTGGACATTGTTGGAGGCATCTGAGATTTGTGTTCCCTTCTGTCAACCCTGTGCTGCAGGCAGTGATCTTAAGGAGGAGCAGAGCACATTTCTCTAATAATGAAGTCCAATTAGCTTTTCTTTGCAACAGGAAAAGCTTTATGAGTTGTTGAACCAGAAGCAATATTTTAACATGTTGGCTTTTTTTCTCAGTAACTACATGAAGATACATAGATGGTCTTTTGACCTAAATAACACCAGTTTTATTTGCTGTAACTCAGTTAGGAATCAATTTATTTTCAACTAAATAGAAATCCATAGAGATTTTAAAATATTAATCCAAGTCAACTAAACCAATAAATTCAACTGATCAACTGTCTTAGGAAGATTCAAAAAAATACTATCTGTGGGAATCTGAGACCTATTCATGAATAAAAAGATGGGATGAGAGAAAAGAGCAACTGGAAATGGAAAGTGAATTACCATTAATGTTCCAATTACATGGAACTGCTCTAAATAATGTGGAAGATATCATCCAGTTTTTATTCCTAAGTAATTATAAACAAAACCTGTATTTTACAAGAATTATCTTAAATTGTTGCCTATGTGGAAAGGCTTTTTCTGGTTTTTTTGGGAGGGTTTTGTACAATAACAGAACATGATTTTGGCCCTTGCAAAAACCCCCTCAACTTTCACAACTGAGGAAGACATATTTTTTCAACAATAAGTCATTCACCCCAAATATTTATAATTTGAAATAAGAAGCATTGTATAATGACAAAACCACTATGAATTGTATTTCAATGCAACGACTCTTTATGCAGCATTACTTAAAAGCAGAAGGGTAAACAATTAAATCAGCACATTTGTTGGTGCAACTTTCTGCTTCAAATAAAGTTCCTGTTTCAAAAGACACATTCTGCTCTACTTTTTCGAGGAATTAGTACTGTTATGATAACAGCAGAAGAGGAAGCTACAACAAGTGTTCAACATCAACTGCTTAGCATCAACCAAAATGAAAAATAAGGGTCCCACAACAATACTTCCTAAAGCACTGAGAATTTCTATTTAATATCCTATTTTCCTTCTTCTGCCAGCTAATCTACTTTCACCCAAAAGAGAAACCTAAGTGGGTTTCAAAAAACATGCCCTTAACTATAAGCACACACATGCAAGTACATGGAATGTTTCACTTTTATAGCTCTACATTTTTCAATTTTAATGCTGATATTTTCAGTCTCTTTTGGATATAAATAAATCAGGTATGTATAATTAAGTTTTTCAAATTTAAAAAGAGATGAGATCCATTCCATAAGAGACGCTTAGTGTGTCACCTAAACTATTTAATCATATAATTCATTCAGTAGAATTAATTTGTTGGCTGGATACTAGCAAAAGGTTTTATTCCATCAATTTACTCTTAAAAAACACAGACTTAAAACTTTTAAGTTGTATTTGCGTGGCCATGTGAGATGAAATATACGTCAAATTGCCCAGTGAAAACAGTTCATGTGATGTCATGAAACTCATCATAATGTGGAGTTTACAATATGTTCAAAACATGCTCTTCTAACCTTGAATTCCCCCATTACAAAACTGCTCACAGACAGAATAAGGTCGGTTCAGTGACACATCATGTCTGATTCCAGATGAAGAATGCTGTGCAGAGCTGGTGTGCACAGCTAGGTTAGAGCAAAACCAGTGATCACTAAGCTCCTTACATTCAGATGTGAGAATTTAATCTCTTATAAGAAAGTGCTGGATACCATATAGATTACAGTAGAATTTATATTCTTTTCAAATGGGTTGCTTAAGTGACAGATGCAGGAAAAAGTAAATTATCTATATATCCTAGACAAGAAAATGAATGTTTAATTACTAACTGCTGAGTTATGAGAGAGAAAATAAAATCTTATAAATAAATGATACAAACTGCAACACACATTATGTTGGCTGCCTGAGCAGACTAAGGTCTTCTTTTTAAAGCTAAGTAAATAAGTATAAAAGAGTTTAAATGTATTCTATTCAAAGGATGTAGGTTATCATTTTGACTTTGCTGCTCGTGCTACCAAGAAGATATTTGTAAAATCTCTAATGGAACACTGAAGGTATTGGGAGCAAACACCATTTCTTGACCCTGCAGCCAGAGTCACCCCTGCAAGGAAAATCTCTGTCCCTCTGGACAAGCTTGCATAATTTGCTCCCAGCTCGCGTGATTAATTTTTCACATCCAGTTCTAACCAAAATAAGTGGCTCTTGAGTCTCTAAATATTTTGTTGGGGGGTTTTCTTTGGTTTTAGGGGTTTTTTTTTAACTGATTAAGACCAAAATGAAATTCTTAAAATTTGCTGGCAAAGATGACAAAAGGCGAACTCCGGTAGAGATTCAAGTAAATTTCTTAAATGTGTTTAACTTTGCAAAGGTGACTTTTCTTTGTGGCTGACTTACTAAAACTGGGAAAAGTTTCTTCTGCTTTAATCTTTGGTTCTTCTCTGTAACACAAACATGGAGCTCTTTCCCTGAACAGAACTCTGAAACATCAACTGATGTAAAACCAACAGAAATGCTACAGGGGGGAAAAAAGGGTCACAAAATCCATAAGAAAAATACCAACATCCCCTAATCCCCAACAGTAACCCAAACCAGACAGGTCAGTATAGCAGAGAAGAAAAATGTCTGGTTTAAGTTATACTGAGGAGCTTAGCATGCACAAGACATGTCAGAAATGCATGTATGTATATTCAATTAAAGATGTGCTCACCTCTCCCACAACTTCAATGATGTCACCAACTTTTAATTCCAATTCATCTTCATTTTGAGGCATGTAACTGAAAGCCACCTGACATCTTCTTCTTCTGCTTCTCTCTCCTGAGGGAAATGAAGGAAATAGGGAAATCACAAAATTAAAATAAAATTCCATGCCAAAGACAAGCCATGGGAAATTATTAAAGATGAAAAATTAATCTTTGAACATTATTATCAGAATGTGAATGTCTGTGATACTTAGTCTTTCTGCCTAGATTTATCTTACAAAAAGAGCCCAAATTTAAATAATTGTGCTTCCTAATGACAGGATGGACAAACTTCACCCAATGGATCTTTCCAGGTGTATTCACTACAATTTCTCTTCTATGCTAATACTCTGTACACATGGTGTAGGCAAATCCAGAAACCAGAGGGATGGGGAAGGGATCCAAATCTTATAAGGAAATAAAGTCTCAGCTGTATCTTGTCCACAACTCTCTCACAGGTGTACAAATAACTCATTAACCATTCTTTATATTTTTTTCACAGAATCATAAAATTGCTTAGGTGGGGAAAGGCCTTTAAGACAGTTTAGTTCAATTGTTAACACAGCACTCCTAAGTCCACCACTAAACCACATCCCTAAATTCCATACTAAATAACTCCTAAATACCTCCAGGAATTGTGACTACACCACTTCCCTGGGCAACCTGCTCCAATGATTGACAACACTTTCTGTGGAGGAATTTTTCCTAATATCCAATCTAAATGTCCCTTGGCACAACTTGAGGCCATTTTCTCTCATCCTGTCACTTGTCACCTGGGAGAAGAGCCCAACTCCTACCTCACTGCAAACACCTTTCAGATAATTATAGAGAGTGGTGAAGTCCCTCCTCAGACTCCTTTTCTCCAGGCTAATCAATCCCAGGTCCCTCAGCTGTTCCTCATTGGACTTGTGCTCCAGACCCTTCCCCAGCTCTGTTCCCTTCTCTGGGCACACTCCAGCACCTCAATGTCCTTCTTGTACGGAAGGGCTCAGAGCAAGGTATTGATCAGCTCATGTGTCTTCTTGCATCCTCATTGCCTGTGACTGGAAGGACAGAGAAGAATTCTGCTTGTGCTCCTGATCCCTTAAGCAGGTGTCCCAAGGCCCTGCATAATCAACTCCAAGATTTCCCTTAGTCTGCTAGCTGCAACTTTATCACTGCCTATCTGAGAAATCAATAATGGACAATAATCTGAGGGCTGTACTAGGGTAGGAACCTTTCCATCCACACCTTCAACCCTGGCCCCAGGGAGACTGCAGAGTTCCCAAAGAAGTGGGTCCTGTTGGCATATCAGGATCTCTGTTTCCTTCAGAAAACAGTCTTCCACAATGGTGGCCTGCCTTTCTGGGGTTTTTTTAGGTTATCCGTTTGAACAAAGGGCATAGGCTGACATCACCTTGATGATATTTCCAAGGCAGATGCACCATTGTCCAGTTCCACTTGCAGAGCCTCACACCCGTTATGCCAAGGCACCAGGGAGGTGGGGCAGTCACAGAGATATTCGTGCTGCACCAGGCAGGAACTCACACTTATATACCACGCAGATATGTGTGTGTGTGTGTCTGTGCACACATGTATTTGTAAGGTGCACTAATGCTAGGTTAAAGAAAATAGAAGGAAAACCATTGCAATTGAGTTAGTAAGGTTAAGACAGGCTAATTTTGATAATCAGTCAGACACTGGAAATTATGTTAACAGCAATTTTTCTCTTCTAGCTTGGATGTCCAGGCTGTGAATCCACAGCTTTGAGTAAGACCCCAACTTGACACTTCTGCCATCAGAGTTTCAAGAGAGGTTAGTGAAAGTACTCTGTTCCAGAGGTTCGTTTGCCAGATCTGCTGGCTTACACGTAATTATGTTGTATGAGATGAGAGAGCTTCCCTAAATTAAGTTGCTAAGCTGGCTGCTTAGCCTCTGTTAGGTGAAGTACAACTTGCTGATGCAAATCATGACTGTGTTGGAATATGGTGGAGGAGCAGAAGGTAGGACAAGAGAATTTATTCAAAACACAGAATTCTCTAACTATTCTCTCTTCCTAGAAGGTGTGCAGTGTATTAACCATGTTATTTCATATAATTTATATACTTGTATCCACACAAATATATACAGGCACTCTACACAAGTAAATGTACTTTCTCTTATGCTATTTCTCTTGACTGTTAAACATGCTCAATGCTCAGCATCAAAGTTGAAAGTGTAAACATATTCCAAGCATGGTCTTAATGTGAAATTAAATTACAGAAGTAGATTTTCTGGTGAGTCTACTTTTTGTTCTGCAACATCTCTTGATAATGCTGCTCTAGAGTGAATAGTGATAAAAAAGTTACGGAGTTACAAGTTTTTTTCCTAATCTAGTAATTGAAACTAAAGAAAGAAGATAGAAAGGAATCCACTGATATTAGCTTTCTGATAATATTTTTCACTGCCACTGCAATTCTGGATGAGTGGCAGCTTTCTGAATGTTAAAATTGATACCTTAATGCAGTGTAACTAAACTCTCTCAAATTGGCTGTTTTTCCACCTAAAATGCCTTCTCATTCTTCACCATCTAAACTAAAATGCTCCTAAACTGACAACTTTACACAACTGCATTCCAAATAACTTAAATATAATAAATACCTTCTATGTTGATGGCTTCTTTGATTGTGCAAGAGAGGCTGGCTATCTGCCCTAAAAATAGCATTCCCACTATGATTTCTAACATCAAATAGCAACTGATATGCTGATGTTTCCTGACGTGACAGATGGCAGTTGTCATGCTATTTAATAATAAGTATTGTGTGACTCTTTGGAGAATATTTTTGAGAGTAAGAAATAAACAAAATTCTGGATGTTAACAATACATCTGTATGAATCCTTCCCCCTCCCAATCCATAAACTTATTTTATTACTGTATACAAAATCTAGTGAAAGTCTGCATTTATCTCTATTAGTCTCATGGTTGTGTCACTGCTCTCCCCTCTCCTTCCAAATCTTTCTCTAAAGGAATACCTAAGTGAGGGGTAGCTAGCCAGCAAGATACACAGATTCTATATACCAATTAGTTGATTCTATGCACCAATTATTTGTTCTCTCTGATCTAATGCAAGACAACAGATCCAGCAGTGAATACCTTTGGTTTTAAGGAGAAGGTGCTGAGGGTCCCTATGCACATGCTAACGCTTGGTGCACTTGAGAAGAACATGAGATGAGCTCTACAGCCCTTTTTCTACTGGTGTGGCTAGAACAGACTAACTTTAAATGGTCTAAAGTTAGGCCAAATGGAAAAGGAAATTATTAACTTATATTTAGAATTTTGAAACAGAGAAGGAAACAACTAAATCTTTGAGGCCACAAATCTAATTTGTGGTGTAATCTAGGTGGTGTTTGATCGGATCCTTAAAATGGTGGTTTTGCCTTTGACAGCAGGAGGCCACAAAGGAGCTTTCTCCAGCTGTAAACATGCAAGAGAGAGCATCCTTTCCATACATTTAAATCCTCCTCTAGCATTAGCAGGAAAGAAGGGGCAATGACAGCACATTGGCATTCAATGCTTACCTTTGTAAGCAGCATCAGGAGCTGAGGCAGTGCTACACTAAAAAAAAAAAAAAAAAAAAATCGCACTGGCACTTAGGTGCTGACATCAGACCCAGAAAAGGGCACAGACTGACAGCTCATGATTAGCTGGAAAGCACAGCAGCAGCAGAAGCAACATAGGAAGTAAACTATTTCAAAGTTAACTGGAATTCTCAAATCCAAACTACCCTTTTTTTAAACTCAAAACCTCTGTCATGAAACAGATGTTCATATAGACATGTGCATGTGTGAGTGGGTTATATGGTGGTTTCTGTAGAGTCTAATCTTCCCTGATGCCAATGTCTTTGTAGCCTATCCTGTTGCTCTATGATGACAAAAATGACAAGATGAAGAAATTTCCTGTCTTCTATTTCAGATTTTCCTGCACATGACATTATCTGCCCATCAGTCTCAGTCTGACATTCGATTCTTCCATCTTTAAAGCTGTATCCGTAACTGGGGGGAACTGGTTCAGTCAGTGTCTCCTGACTAGATAAGCTGAGCTTTGATATGATTCAGATAGAAACTAGTTCTAAATCTAATGTGTAAAAAGATAAAAGGCAACTATTGCATAACTAAAGATGACTTTTACACATGTATGTGTATAGATTTTAATCTATGCACCTATATGCAGCTGCTTTGCACAGCCAGCCTTGGTGCTTACTGTATCCCCTTGTCGTTTTTTTTAAATAACTGAATTTTTTTCTTGGCTTAAGACAGTTTAAAGCAGAACACTCTAAAATGAGTTTTCCCCCCTTTGATTCAGCCAGTTCCTTTCTACCAATAAGCAGAAGCAAAATACGAGTTATCCATGACAACTGTGTGTATCAAAATGCACACGTTAAGAAAAAAGGTAGGACTGCAAACTTCCTTCCAAAAGTTAGCTGTTTTTAAGAAAATGACCTAATTAAGAGCAAACAGCATAAAAAATGTTAATTTTTTAAATTACTTAAAGTGTATTGAAGATAGTGTTATAAGACTTCAAATGAAGTCTTAGTCATACTAAATTCTAATGTGGACTCTGTCACTATCTTCCACAACACAAGAACTCCATCCTCTTATCCCCACCCACTAGCAAAAACACCATTCTGATTTTAGAAAGCTCCAGAATGGTCAAGTTCCCGTTTCCTTCTTTTCCTGGAAGGCTTTGGCAGTGTAATTCTGACCTGTGGTTTGACATGTCAATTCCAACTCTCTCATCACCCACATGCTATTAAAGGGTGAATGGCTTTGGATGGATGACAAAAAACACCTGCTGAGGTCTAGCAGAAAACAGAAATGTCTAGCAGAAAACAGAATGAAGATGGGAGGGAATACTGGGTGGGGAAATACATACTGGGGGTGAAGATGTGTTCGTGGGAGAGGATTGTTTAGTTTGGGGCTTTTGGTCTTGTTTGAATTTGTGGCATTTGTATGCCAGAGAAGAGAAAAATAAACTGAAGGAGCTGAGGGGAAGCAGAATATCTGAGGTGCTTCCAGTACTCTCTCAAAGGGGTTATGTAAAGCTGCTGTGTTCTTCTACAGGCAGATGAACTGGGAATTGCCCTGCTTTGACATGTGCAGCTAAATCACAGAGACTGTAGGACTCCATCAAGCACAATTAAGCCACAATGCAGAATGGCATCACTGCAAGTAGTGCATTACTCTGAGTGTGTTAATGTTCTACTGGTACCCAGGAGTGTTTTCTCTTGCTAGACTCCACAGCAACACTTCCAACTTTCAGCCATCTGGCTGCTGCTCTGGATTTTATGGCCAAGATTTGTCTGTGAGGAACCTGAACGGCTGGAGGACACCTTTTTTTAACACCATCTCATTTTAACACATATGCACTGACAGAATAACAGCAAGCCTCATTGTTCAATAATTTATTCTTTTGTTAAAAACATGCAGCAGTAATCAGGCCTTTTAATGGGTATAATTCTTTTGCATAACAGCAGTAATTAACTGAAGCAACTTACAGCAAAAACATAGTACTAGTGGTCAAAAGCTTTTAGGAGAAAATTGCAAATTAACTAAGAAGTTAATTCCATATGCACAGCTGGAGCCAGGCTTGTGTGTGTGACAGGCAGAACCACAACACTAGTGAGGCTGAGATCATCACTCAGGCCTAACCCAAAGCAGAAGGAAACATCAGATAAATAACTGTAAACAAACTCAAAAGACACTTCCAAAGTTTAACCATACACTGCCAACATTTTTTCTTTCTTAATCCGAAAGTTTTAAAATGCACATAAATGGAATAGAAACATAATCAAGAATGCAGTTAAATCATCACAAGCAAATTAGACAAAGCAACTCCAAACTAACAGGAACCCTAGGACTTTGCATGCAGGCTACATACTTTGTAATCTATCTTTAAGAAAGAAAGTGTAAAATACAGTATTAAACTACATAGTAAACTCAACCACATGCAGAACTGAAAATGTGGTAGTTTATCAAATATACAAATTCTAGTACCTGTACCTGTTAAACTTCATCATCTAAATAGCTTCAAGAAATACTGCAGACAATAGATATCTGTAGCATCCGTATCTAAAGAACAAGAAGGCATATACAAACCAAAATATTCTTTCTTGGATGACAGACCAAGTTTAAAAATGCAAGTTCAGAAACACAAGATTTCCAAATGGCCCAAACAGGTCTTTTCTCTTGCCATTCTCATTGTATATACATCATGGGAGAATCCCAAAAATTTTTATCCCCTTAGCTAAATTTTGAGGTAGTGGCCAACTACTCAGGTCTTTGCTGTTATTTTGTATTGATCTCTAGAGAAAACATCTGAATAAACCAAAAGCAAACATGAGTTGCTGCTGCATCTTTGCCACTTTTTGTATGTTCCATCACATAATTCACTTAAGCTTAAGCTGCCTGTACACATCAGCACTTCCAACATACAGTAAATGACATGAAATAACTCTAAATTGCAAAACCACTGTGCATAATCAGTTTTTGTTATGTTCTCCTCACCATAATTAAACCACATGGATTCCTACACAGTACTCTCCGAAATTATTAGCTTTATACTACCAGCTTGCTGTCTTGAAGCTGACTTCTGGCCAACTTAACTAAAGAGTAAAATTCACAAACACCTCTAAAAAGTGATGACTTTCTTAAAGACTGCCAACAACTGTGCTACCTCATTTTAAGATACCAGAGTATCCATCCTTTTCAACAGATTTTCAATCTCTAATGACATTACATTGCAGGTCTTACTCTGATCTCTGTTAGATCAGTTTCAGATAAGCCTCTCTTAGCAGTGGAAAAAACCCACCACTGTCAACACTTTATTTTCATTCCAAGAGGTAACAACATGCATTAAACAAATGCATCAAGAAATGCTGAAAAGATGCAAAAAATACAGAAATTATTTTTCTGCTTGCTGCAGTCATGAGAGCTAATACAAAATGAACACATGCAACAAATCAACAACTTCAAAAAAACCAAAACTCTTTTTCATATTTGGCATCTAGGACATCAGTCAGTTTTGTAATCTAGAATTTTATTTTCCTCTAGACTATCTGTACAATCTGTTCATTTTGCCATTAAAGGCAACAAAACTAAACAGAAATTAGTAACACATCCACAAACAGCAAACACTTCACTTTCCAGTTCAGCAGTGCTCCTAAAGCCTAGGAAACTACATTAAATTTGCCTTGAAACACAAGCCCAGAGACAAATCCTAAATTCTAGAAAGCTAACACTAGGAAGCCAAGAGATGCCCTGGCAAACTGGGAAAATGACTCAGCCAGGGTGGGACCAAGGGTTTCATTCTGCACCATGGACACCGAGACCCTGGGCAGGAGCACTCAGGCATGTGGCTCCTGTGGCAATTAAGCCATGACATTTCAAAACCTCATGGAGAGCTGGGCTTTGGCAGGGCTCCTCCCTGGGCTGCTGACACGCTGCAGCTCAGCGTGCAGCGTTACACAACCACCTGTCCTTCAGCTCTGCTGAGAGGAAAGAGCCCCAGGAGGAGCCCTCAACTGCACTCCTCGTGTTCAGATTTGTTATTATTTCTCAGCTACCATCATGAAAACTCTATAATCCAAAATAACCTGCTGTCTTAAAGGGCATCTTATGCTATACTTTAGTATTTGAGGGCTGCACAGGAATATATATCCAGAACAGCAATAAACAAATACGATAAATTGAAATAAATCAATTCTTCTTGCTGCTGCTGGCCCTCTACCACACCAGGCACCATTAGCTCTGTGATAGCTGAGCAGAAGGTAGGTTTCCTGAAAGGCACCTCAGTAATGAAAGTGAAAATTAACATTCTTTGTCCCACAGCTTCAAAAATTAACATTGGCACAGGATCCACACAGATAGTTCCCTCCATAAGTGGAGGAGAAACACTTCTGTATCAAGCAGATCAGATGTGTATCATTATCCTCCAAAACTGAGCAACAAATGCCAAAAAAGAAACAAAAGGCTGTTTTGGCAAGTCAGCCTACACACATACTGTGCAGGGGGAGAAAAGCCACCGCAGGCAAGGTTGGAGAAAAAGAGGAGGCAGTTTTGCAACACCTGCATCTAGCCAGCTCTGCAGCATTTTCAGGTTTTGGTCATGAGAAACTCTGAATGCCACAGAATTTTTCCTGTATATTTTTAGTTGTTCTCATCAGTTAAACAAACCTCTGTGGCATTTATAAGCATTCATTTTTACTAAACTGATGAAATATTAAGAGTGATGGCTCATGGTAAGAAGGCTGCCAGCAATTTAGTTTTTTAATATAGTGTCTTTTTCAAAAGATGCCACAAACAAATCAAGTTCTTTTGGTCTTCTTACTTTTTTTTTCCCGAAATATTTTAATACAGTCAAAAAGCTGTAATTTATCAAGAGAGTGTTTAATCAAAAATACCAAAAGGTATAACATTGAATTCTGCCATCACTGCCTTGTAGCTTTAGTTCTCTCAAAAAGCAGGCTTTATTCCTCAAAATCCTCTGCTCCTGAGCACATTCAGAGTGCCTGGAGTGTAAGGGATTTCCTTGACTGCAATAATTAATGCTAAACCAACAACATGAATCCAGCATAAATGGAAAACCAAAACCATGGACCATCTTACAACCTCAAGAAAAGATCCTGGTCCAAAGTGGCCCAATAAAAGGCCCAATGTGCTCAACTCGAACACTTTTTCACAACTACACAACACCCTACTGGCCCAGTTGTTTTCTCATTGCTTGCTTAACTATTCTGTTTTCCTGCCTGAATATAAAGCCCCTTAAATCCTGCAAAGATGCATTTTTGTCTTTACAATAGTGAAATACACCAATTTAGAATAACAAGGACACTTGGATGATAGCGATTCAGTCTATTTATGAGGGCAGAAAATGATGGGAGTGAGTTTGAGCAATACATGTATCAATCACAGTGCTTAAAAATGTCAGTACAAGAAAATGTTCTCTAGTAACTTCTTCTCCATAACTAAAAGCAACCACTGCTAAGGTATGAAAAAATTAACGCACACAATTTTTTGTAATATATTCCTAACGCTTTATTATTCACAAGATTTACAACTACTACATACTTTTCCAGTAACATATTTCCTGTTCTGCATGAATTCAATATACAGATTAAGACTGTAAGATAACAGTGATAGGTTTAACCTTATTTTCCACCTGTTTATAGAGCCAGAGATATGCATAATCAGCCTACAATTCTATTCCATCAATTTGAAAGAACATTTAAAAATGCTTTCCATTTAAGCATTATGAACACAAAAGCTTTCCTAAAAACCTTGCTGCAATCTCAACCCACTGATCATTCATTACTTTATTACTTTTATATTTGTTACATGAAAAGCAATAGTCAAACTTTATAATTGCTCCATTAGTCACTGGAAGCACTGTCATATCTCAGTATGGTGTTCACTCTTATCTAGAGGCCCAAGCACACTCTGGTGTCACCACAACCCCTCTTCAGATGTTGAAGCTATAAAACAATACAAGAAACAGCCTTACTCAGAAAGCTTCTAGACATGAAAGGAAACAGGAAAGCCCCTGGCCAGAAAAGCAGCTGAAATATGACATGCTGACAGGTAAGAGAGCAGCCAGTGACCCCCTCAGTACCATGGGATCAACACCTTTTACAGCCCTTTTATCACGTGCTTTCATCACTACTGCAGGTACAAATATCCACTAAAATCTTGCTTTAAAAAGATCAAAGATAATC